>NC_062293.1:10606974-10910462 GCF_902655055.1 Lutra lutra | reverse complement strand
TACATGCATTAAAAAGATAAGAGATTATTATGAACAACCTGTAACAATCAATTTGGCAATTTAAATGAAATGAACAAATCCCCTGAAAATAACTCACCAAAACAGACACATGCTGAAAACTTATAAACTGATTCTAATGTATTTCCATGTAATTCTTTACATGAGAATGCAAAGTGCCCAAAATATAATATTTAAAGTTATCAAGACTAACTATAAAGCTACAATAGTTAAGGGGCGCCTGGGTGGCTCAGTGGGTTAAGCCTCTGCCTTCGGCTCAGGTCATGATCCCCGGGTCCTGGGATGGAGTTCCGCATCGGGCTCTCTGCTCAGCATGGAGCCTGCTTCCCTTCCTCTCTCTCTGCCTGCCTCTCTGCCTACTTGTGATCTCTGTCAAATAAATAAATAAAATCTTTAAAAAAAAAAAAAAAGCTACAATAGTTAAAACAGAACCAAGCATAGATAAATAGACCGGGGAACAAAAGAGTTCAGAAGTTAAACCACACATTTATAATCAATTGATTTCATTTTTTTTTTTTTTTTTTTTTTTAGGAGAGGGTGGTGGGCAGAGGGAGACAATCTAAAGCAGGCTCCACACCCAGAGCAGAGCCCAAAGCGGGGCTCAATCTTACAACTCAGAGTCACTTGATTTAATTTTTTAAAATAACACTACTGAGATATGGTTGACAAGAAATAAACTGTACCTATATCAAACAATCCTCTAAATCTTCTAAATTTGACATGTGTATATAACCATAAAAGCATTACCACTATCAAGATAATGAACCTATCTATCTCCACAAAAAGTGATACTTTAAATGTCTCCCCCTTTTGCCTGTTCTACCCACCTCCACCCATCTCCAGATAATCACTGATCTGCTTTTTTTCACTAAAGACTAGTTCTGCCTCTTCTATAATTTTATACAAATTTAATTATACACTATTTCTATTTTATTTCTGGCTTCTTTCACGTAACATTATTATTTTGAGATTCATCCATGTTATAGCATGTATTAAGATTTCATTCCTTTTTTTTTTTGCTGAATAGCATTCCCTTGTAAGGGTATACCACTGTTGGTTTGTGTATTCACCTACTGATAGGCATTTAGGTTGTTCTCAGTTTTTGTCTAATAAATAAGGTATGGTAAATATTCTTAAGTCTTTCTATAAAGTTATGTTCCTGGGCAAATACCTAAAAGTAAAATGGCTAGATCACATTATAGGTGTATATCTAACTTTTTCAAAGGCTGTCAAACTATTTTCCAAAATAGCTGTGCCACCTCATGTTCCCTCCAGCAGTGCATGAGTTCTAGATGCACATCTGCACCAACACTTGGTATGATTCAATTTTAATCATTCTACAGTGCTGTGTGGGGACAAATGGTAGCTACACTTGCAGTAAGCATAGCATAACATATAGAAAATAGTAATTTTAATCATTGTACTAAATATGTAGTGGTATCTTAACAGTTTTCATTTGCATTTCCCTAATAAGTAATAATGTTGGACATCTTTTCATGTGCTTATTTTCTATTCTTATATCTTCTTTGGCAAAGAGTCTATTCAAATATTCTACCCATTAATTGGGTTGTTTCCTTATTACCGAGTTTTGAGAAATCTTTATATATTCTGGATCGAAGTCTTTGATCAGATACATGATTTACAACTATTTCTCCCAGGTCTGTATTTTGTCTTTTCATTCCCTTACCAGGGTCTTACAAAGAACAGAAACTCTCTTTACTTTTTATAGTCCAGTTTATCAATTAGTTATTTTACAGTTTATATTTCTGATGCCGTATCTGAGAAATTTTCGTCGAACTCAAGGTTCTAAAGCATTTCTCCAATGTTTGCTCTTTTTGAGTTTTATTGTTTCAGGTTTTTTTTTTAATCATTTTTTTTATTTATTTTCAGCATAACAGTATTCATTGTTTTTGTACCACACCCAGTGCTCCTTTACAGTTAGGTGTATGACCCTTTTTTGGTTAGTTTTTTTATATGGTGCCCAGCACAGACCAATGCTCACTTTACCTAACTATTTCAACAGCAATTTGGTTACAAGTCCATCTTTTCTCTAGGAAGTTCTCTTTGTACCTCTCTGAAAATCAGCTATATGGGCCTGTTTCTGTGCTCTCTATTCTGTTTCACTGATCTATTTTTCTGTCATTTTATACCAAAATTACACTGCCTTGATAACTGGAACATTTATATGAAGTCTTGAAACAAGGTATTACGAGTTCTCCAACTTTGTTCTTTTTCAAAGGGGTTTTGAGTATTCAAGCTCATTTGCATTTTCATGTAAATTTTAGAGTCAGTTTGTCAAAATATATAAGAAAGAGTCTAATAGGATTTTTAATTATGTCTGACTGTACCTAAATTTGAGTAAAGTTGACATCTAACATTGAGTCTTCTCACCCGTGAACACGGTATCTCTCTCCACTTATTTACATATTAAAATTCTTTCAGCAATGTTTTTTTAGGGTACAGATCTGTTACATCTTTGTCAGATTTAACTACAGATACATTTTCTGATACTAAGATATACACTATTTTTAATTTTTTTAATAGTATATAGAAATATAATTGATTTTTCCATATTTATCTTATATCCTGTCACCCTTGCTAAATTCACTTTTTAGTTCCACTGACTTTTTTGTAAATCTACTCAGATTTCTTAAATGGACACTCATATCAACTACAAATAGTTTCCTTGCTTCCTTTCCAATTTGGATGCCTCCATAATACTGGTGAGCCATATTTTCTCAGCTGAAGGCCTACAGAGCAAAAACAGGTTTCCCTAAAAAGACAGAATTCTTCCTCAAGAGTGCAGCATAGATTTCCTAAGTCTCCAGCCTGACAGCCTATCCTATGAATTTTGGACTTAAGACTGCAAATTCAGCTCTTGCCTCAGTTTCCAAGCTGCCATTCTGCCCTACAGATTTCCGACCTGCAGGGTCCCACGATCATGTGAACCAATTTCGTAAAAATAACTTCTTCATTCCCTCCTTCCCCTATCCCTCCAGGTCACCTGCGCTCTGTATGTATGTGTTCCTGTGTCTGTGTGTGTATAAGTTCTATTCCCTCTGAAGAATCCTGACACATTTTTAAACATTCTACAAATCTCAGGATAGTTTCCACAGCAAGTAATTTTCAGACTCAAAACTTACGTAGTACTGTACTGACACTGAGAAACCCTGTGCTAGGTCAAAAGGGAAAAAAAATAACACATATGTACATGCATAATAATAAAACAAAAAAGGACATATTCTTGTTCAGATAGTTGAACACTGTTCTTTCTTTTTTCTGTGTGGTTTTTATTTTTTTTTTTTTTTTAAGATTTTAGTCATGAGAGAGAGAGCAAGTGAGCACAAGCAAAGGGATTGGAAGAGGGAGAGTGGAAAGTAGGCTGCCTGCCGAGCAGGGAGCCTGATGTGGGACTGGATCCTAGGACACTAGGATTACAACCTGGGTTGAAGGCAGATGCTTAACCAACTGAGCCACTCAGGCATCCCACTAGGTGAATATTTTTCATCTTTAATAGACAGTACTTTTTCCTTTTACCACTTTGATGCTGTTAATTTTATTATGAATATTAATCATAAATAAATGAAAGTAGCCCTAAAAGAAAGAGAAAATTGTGGTAAAGAAGTTTAAATTTCCCACAAACTAAAAAAAACTATGCAAATTATTTTCCGATTTGTACTTTACAATTATGGACTGAATAAAGAAAAGCTACTTACTTCTCAAAGCCTCCACATTTTCACCTTTCTTTCTGTATGTCTTCTGAATACCACTGATTCTGAAAAACACCATTTTCTACTTAAGTATTTAAAGCATAAGGATGTGTGTTTCCATACATAGTATTTTTATCAAAGCTGTCATATTTAATAGGAATTATAATAAAGTACCTTTCTACTAAAACAATAAACCTAAGAGAGCTGACAATAATTATAAAATCACTTTAAAGAAACCACAGAAGTATATACTCCTCTCCATTCTAAGTGTTATTCATTCATTTTTCTTAACAAGCCAACTTCTAAAAGTAAAGCACTTCGCTGAAGGAATTTATAGATTTCTTTTCATTTTTGATACTTTCCTATTTATAATTTATCAAATACTTGTTACATCAGTTAAGGGAGATTAAAAACCAAAAGCTATATTTCACATCAGCACACATTTCAAACTATCTGTAATGTGAAATCGTTCTCTCACTCTACTTTAAACGTCTGAAATCACTTTTTAAAGAATGAATTGTTTTGTTAACCAGTTCAAAAACTGCCCTTGAGAAAGCAGACCATTAGCCCACTTTTATATCCTAAGTATTTGGTTCTTCCTTGCTTTTATCTTTCTCAAATTTGAAAAACACTGTTTCTTCCATTTTTCTTTTTATTTCTTTTCTCTTTCTTTTTCCTATTATTTTTTAAATTTGGTTTTGATTCATCTAGCAAGGTACAGTAGTGAATTTCTTTGGTTCATAGAAATTTCTTTGGTTCATAATTACCTTGTAATACCCAAAGATCTATGAAATTAACAAAGGACAATATACAATGTAGCCTGAATAAAATTATAAAGTTAATATTTATTCTGTTTAAATCTACATAATGGAGCAAATCTGAAAACAGCTTAATTGTGAAATACTAGGTTTCATTACTTTTAAAAGTTTCCATTGAAACATAAAATCTCAAATCTAGCACGTTACTCTAAATGATTACAAAGAAAATAAGAACTTAAAAGAGAAGTAGCCCACATTAATACTGTGTTTTGAAAATCATGAGATCTGTACCAACTCTCTTAAGATATAATACTTACATACATTTTTTTAAAAACAGGATTTAAATGTAGCAGTTTCCATCAATACTTCTTTTTTTTTTTCATCAATACTTCTTATACCTAAATTGCCAATGATTAAATGATACCTTATGGCTTCTTTTCCCATAAATTCTGAAGAAACAGGCTCAACAATTTCACTAAAACTAATATTCCCATTAACATTGCCTTCTGATAACTCCTTATAATTTCTTTTGCTTTTTGACCAATATGATGGCTTTAGAAAATAAAAAGATGATCTCCGTAAGCCAAATTCCCCTGAAAAATAAAAAAACTTTATCATAACATATTATTTCTAAAAACCATGTTTTAAATCATAAAAGCAGTATGTGAAACACAAGACCTAGATCTAAAGTTTACATATACAGTATTAAATCATCATTGTGTGAGAAATGTTTTACTGACAAATAATTCTAGTCCATAAACAGTTTGAGATACTTACAGTGCATAAGAATATAAAGATGCGTGAAATGCATTTTCTATTCTAAAGGAACTTGTGTCTTTATGGGTACACTATAACAAGCGGCTAGAACACAATGCAGAACATGAAGCATGTCATGCATGGTACTAATAAGAGTTCAAAAGAGGAAAAGTTTATAACTAGATAGGGAACATATCCTGAAGGCTTAAATGTGTCTCTTCTTAGAGAGTCAATGAAAACAGCTAATATTTAATACTTAGAAAAGTGGATATAGTTCATGGAGAAGACTTTTTTTTTTTTTAAAGATTCTATTTATTTATTTGACAGAGAGATAGAGAGCACAAGTAGGCAGAGCCACACGCAGAGGGAGAGGGAGAAGCAGGCTCCCCACTGAGCAGGGAGCCCGATGCAGGGCTCGATCCCAGGATCCAGGGATCATGACCTGAGCTGAAGCAGCCACTTAACCAACTAAGCCACCCAGGTGCTCCATCATGGAGAAGCCTTTTTTAAATCAGGAGAGTAATGTAGCAACAGGAGAGGCACAGAAGACTTAGACATGGTAGACAGTAATGATTGCTCACACAGTATATATCCATTTTCACCTCTTTCCCCACAAAAACCGATACTTCCCATTTTTTAAAATATCCACTCCTCTTGTAGATGACCACACCTGATCTGATCCCAACTACAGAGAAGATCCTAACTGATCTAATCAGCATGTGGCACGCTCTGGTGACTGTTACTGCTCCAACCATAGGCATGTAACCAATTAGACAAAAGCAAAGGTTTTAGGTAGGTAGGGGAAAGATTCACTCTCCCTCTTCCCCTGGACATGAACAAAGAAGCATTCCACGGCACCCATGAAGAGAGCAAACGTGCCAGACTCAGATACAGGTGGCCAAAGCATGGAGAGAAAGGGTCCCTGCTGACACAGTTGAGCAAGACAACCAACTCGGAGTCTATCCTATCTCTCTGGACTTCCTTTTAAGTGAAACAGCCAATTTCCTTCTTGTTTAAGTCAACCAAAATGGTTTTCTAACTAAAAACAATCTAACTGATAGACTGAAGCTGTGTTTAAATAGGTAAATAGGATGAGTATAGAATACAGTGAGGAGGGAGAGAGTAAAAAGGGATTAAATATATAAAAGTATTATGAAGGACATTAATACATAAGGAGTTTCTATTTAATTCACTAGGATATGCCCAGCGAGGTGATTTCGGAGCAGATGATTAACTTGATTAAAGGGAATGGTGAAGTTTTAGACAGACTGAAGGCAGGTAATGAGATAAGAGGTATTATAATGCTGTAGACTAGTGCTGCCCAGCCTATCCCTCTGCTGGGATGGAATTGTCCTCTATCTGTACAATATGGTAACAGCTACTGAGCAGTCGGAAGGTGACTTGTGCTATGGAGGAAATGGACTGCTAATTTAATTAATTTTAATTAATTTTAATTTTAAAAGCCACTCATGTCTAGTAGTTATCATATAAGTGCAGGTCTAGAACACAGACAAAAGTATAATGAGGAACTCAAAGGGGAAAGTCAAGGGAGTGTTAGATGTTTTAATAATATTTTGAATCTACAGGAGTTGGCTAGAGATACATGATAGATAAGGAGAATTAAATGAACTACATAAGGTGAAACTATGAAGTTACAAGATTACTTCACAGTTTTGTACCTTAGAGGGTAAAAGAGTCAAATACTTTAGCCAAGGAAAACTGACACAGGGAAGGACAGAGATAAATTCAGTTAAGGACTTAATGTTTTCAAAAGCAAACTCCTCTTTTTAACAGAATCTCCTTATGTTCACTAGTAGTTAAGACACAGGTACAAAGTATATTTATTTAAAATTAAGTTAAAAGCCTGGACAACAAATATGATGGGGTACTCTGGCTAGAAAAAAAAAATTTTAAATTAAATTGATGCTATGTGAGCAAAAAAACTAAAAATCTTTAAAGCGAAATCTAATAACTACCTGCATACCTGGAATGACTTGATCAAGATAGATAGCCAAGAGAACATAGAATACACTATTAAATGCCAGAATGACAATAGTAATAATTAGAGGATATGGGCCTTCAGCCAAATTAGAAAATAAAGCACCTTCATTAAAATCTTCTAAGTGCATGACCTGAAAAACAGAAACACAAACTTTATTATATAAAAATGATAAAAATAACTGAAAGCTAACACCAGAGTTACTCATTATATCCAGATTGGTGGTAACCAAACTGGGCCTTTTAACAGACTAAACAATCTACCAAATTAGTATGAATTTACAAGGAAAACAACAGAAACTTCACTAAAATATAAATTTATCACAACAATCTATTTCAATCCTTTTTAATGTTATGTTTCTAAAACTTGTTAAAAGGAGTATACATCCACTCTTGGGGCTTTTAATTCTGATGCAATGACAAATGAAATAACAATAAAATATCCAATTAACACTAACTGATGCAAACAAATGGTCCATGTGGCAGTCAAGCAAATTAAGTATTAGAGGATAAAATTATGATCAGCATCCTTTCAATGCTGAAAATAGGAAGGTATTCTGATTTGATTAACACAACTATTACATTGTTCATAGTAGATAAATACGAGAGAGCAGAAAGAAATATACTAGAGGCTGAGGCCTCATTTAGGTCCTAGATCTGCCATTAAGTGAATAAACTTTAATCACACCACTCTGGATCTCAGTCTCCTCCTCCGTGAAATGGAAGATGGGTTAAATAAACATCAAAAGTCCCTCCCACAATGAACAAAACATATGAATCTCTAATTCTGCCTAAGTTGAAGGAGAACTCAATGGACTCTTAAAATGTATAAACAACAGTTCTTAGGTCCAATGTAATTAAAACTCATTTAATGCAATGCTCATAAACAATCTATTTTAGATCTCACAAATCAGAATATTCTATCTAGTCAACATGAATCATCTCTTATATTAGTAATTATATTTTCTCTATACATTAAACAAATTTATGTTTTATTATATAAAGCAATTTCTCATAAGAATTTTTCCCTTAGAACCTGACTGCCCCTGTAAAGACTAATAAAAATCAAATAAATACTTTAAAAATAAATGAATATAAATATTACTTAGGTGAATGACAGTCCCATGAACCCTAACACAGTAAAAGCCACCAGGTCTACTTATGTCATTAATACAGTCATGAAAATTTGTTTTGCTTACACACAATTTTCTGCCAGGTACACATCTGAGATAAATTCACAAAAGGAACAATGTAACCAGGCCACAGAGCAATCCAGATTACCTGATGCTTAAAACAATGACATCTAACAAACTGAGTTATTGCAGTGAAATAGATTATTGAGACACACTAACACATGGAGTAGAAAACTTATAAACAGATCATGTAAATGAAAAACTTAGAAATGAAGAAAATGTAAATAAAATCCAGTAAAATGTACTCTAGTTTCAAATAGGATTACTTTCTCATGTGGACATTTTAAAATAATTTCTTCGCAAATCCAGGGTAGTATGTACTGTCGTATAATAGGCTGCATGGAATTGAAAGAAAAAAATATTTAGTAAAAGCAAGATGACTATATTACCTACCTGTGCAATACCAATCAAAAAAGTACACTGGCAGAAAGGACTGAAAAGCCACACTAATGATTTGGGAAAACTTTCCATGAAGACTATCAAAAGGCCAACAAATCCGAAAGCCACGGTAATTAAAAATTCAACTATTCCCACGTGTTTTGATTTTTTAAAAAGAGGTGTCAGCATTAAAGCAAAAAATATCTGTAAAATATAAATATTAAAATTAATGCATTGTTCATATACATAGGTATAAAAATAAAATTAATTTTGTTTGTAAAAGAACAAGTTATTTTCATTGGATAATACATTCACTGAAATACTTTCTAAATGCTATCTATGGTAAAATATTTTATTTTCATGTAAATCATGATAAATACATAACAAAACTTAAGATGACAAACGTTAAAAACTACAATTTACCTACATAAGGCAAACATGGTTACTTCTACACTACAGAAACCATAAACAGTCACATGTTTCTGCAGTTAGATATATATATATATATATATATATATATATATATATGACCAAAACAATAAACCAACCAGCTTTTAAACAGAGAACCTATCTTTTAAACTCAATGTGTTAATAAGAAGCAAAATCAGTTAACTGTATATAGAAGTAAGTCTGAGTTGTCTGTAAATCATCATGTTAAAAAGCAAGATTGAGAATCAAAAAATTTAACCAGTACAGCATAGGCACATAAGCCAATCAAAATGGAAACTGGAACTACTGGAAACAACAGCTGCATTCAGCCAATATACCAAATGAATATCAACACTGCCAAAGAGCTATATTTACAAAGGCATACCTTTATAAGTCATCACCCTATAACATAAATTAACTTGAAATAGTCAGGAATTCATGAAAATAAAGGGTCTGAAAAAACTCTAGTACTAGACAATCTTAACTATACACATAATTTGATTATATGAAGACAGTAAAAGACTCAGAAATTTGTATGAGAAATACATTATATGAAATTACAATTATATGAAATACATTATATGAAAACAAGTTAAATTTGAGACTATTTTGTACCTTTCCTAAAAATCTGGAGGTAAAATGATGCTATATACAATTCATTTATCAGTAACCTAGTAACAAATCAACTATAAGTTAACCAAAGAATAATAATAATTCGCTATATTAATCAACTACTTTGAAGTTCTTTATTCCCATTTCAAGTTAAAATACTCACAGATGATAACCCATACAGGAAAAAAAGTAGAAATATCACAACACAGCTACTTTGAGGGAATAACGAAGAAGCTGTTGCAATGACTGCCATAAGAAGGGACATAAGAAAAATCAAACTTGTATACAGAAGAACCCAGGAAAGCCTATAATGAGAATATAAACGTATTTATGGTTACATGCATAGGCTTTAACAATTAAAAATCATTTCAAACAAAACTTCAGCTTTATTTTAGCAATTTTATTCTTAAAATTGTTTATTCTCTCCTATGTATGTTCATTTACTAAAAATTCATGCTCTTACAACTAATTAAAAATACATTAGTTAAGTTAAAGATAAAAGTACAACCTGATATAGAGGTAAAATAGTGATTATCTTTTGAGTCAAAAAAAACTTCACAAATTAATAGCAATTTATGACTAATTTAAATCTAATATTCTCAAAAGTTCAATAATGTACAACATTTCTGATTTTCTTAAAATACAGAAGAGTCTAATGACAATTTTCTTATGCCCTGGGATATAATTAAACTTCTGACAGCTTTTGGTACTTTAAAACAACACTAATCAACTAATCAACACAATCACTAATAAACAACATACTTACTACATTTATACAGTGTAACATAAAGATCAACAATGGACTCGCTATATTTACTCAAAATTTCTTCCCAAATCAGAGTTCAATGGAACTGCTACAGTATTTGGGTTTGTTTGTTTGTTTTTTTAATGTAAGCAGATCATAATCTATGTGTGCTACCATAAAAGCAATGAAATAGGACTAAAAGATACCTACATTACCAAAACTGACTTCCCATCATTTTACAGAGGCAAAACGGAGGCACTAAGAAATTGATTTGCCTAAATGCTTTCAACTACCGCTTCCTCACAAATCACTTTAATAATTTAATGCATCTTAAAAACCAATCACTACTCAAATAACAGGAAAAAAAAAACATGCAAAGAAAATACACTATACACAATGACCCCATTATGTAAAGTGATATTATTAAAGTGCTATAATTAATTGCTGCATTGGGCTAAATGGAATAAAATTTTATAAAATGGACTATAATAGCAACTCACATACACAGTATTAACTTTACCCCAAAGTGAGGTCAAAATAAGTTTTCCTACTACACAGTGGGAAAAGTAAGGAAAATTCACTCAGAATTATTTATAAAAAGTCACGCCTCTATAACATCATCATTATATAAAATTGCTGACCCATAAAAGCTCACTTGTGAAAACACTTTTCAAATTTGCTTCTCTATAAACTATCTTGTATATTTTCATCTTAATTCATGCAAATGACTTTTTTCCCAGGGGGAAAATCCCACATGCCACATATGCAAACTTCAATCATTTTAATTAAATTTTTAATAAATGCATATGCTAGGATATTGGGGGAAGAGTATAACACAATTAATTTCTAACTTTCCAAAATCCTTCATGTTCTAGATACTGAAATACAAAGAACACACCTCATCAATTAAGACAAAATGTGAAATAAAATTTAAAGTTATATCAACATCAGTTTTTCAAATCCCATTTCCCTTATGGTTTTAAAAAAAAGAAGAAGCCAATATATTGTTAAAGCTTATTATTGCCTTAGTCTCATATTCCAAGACAAAGGCAATCATTGCAAGTGAAAAGGATCAGCACCTCAACTTGAGCGAAAAACAAAATTACAATCTGACGATCTACAATCTACAATCAGCACCTCAACTTGAGAGAAAAACAAAATTACAACGTGACGATCTTTACAATTAATTACTAATCACACTAAACAATAAACTTGTAATAACATACCAAAAGGCAGTGTCATGAAGTCCCATTATCTTTAAAAACTCCTTTAACTTTTTCTCTTTTTCTGCTACGATATGAATTGCCAAAAAGTATCCAAAAGGTGAAAATGCTATAACTAGGTATATTAAAATTACTCCTCGGGGAAAGGTATCTATCTCAACCACAGAAGTTTCTCCCATGATGACAGCTCTAGTTGACTCCAGTTCCTTCCAAAAGGAAACATCGGTCTTCAGCTAGAATTGGAAAATAAAAATATAATCAGTGAATTTAATGCAGGTAGTGGCCCCCAATAAAATGTGACAATTACACTCCCAAATTTGGTACAAACCTATTTCAAATACAATTCTCAAAAACCACACCTGAAATAAAGTAACTGACTACAATATCATGATATAGCATACATTATTGCTTTTATTCATTCTGGAAGTATACCATAAAGTCTGTAGTTAAGTCTATAAATTTTGATGAAATAACTTGTCAAAGAAAATAAAATTTAACAATTATCTTCTTAACCAGACAATTATATACATCTTAACAAAAATACACATTTATAAAATTGAGAATTAAGGAATGATTATAGTACCATGAAAGACTCTCTTTAAAAATTTTTTTTTAAATTATATGTTCTATTGTTTTAAGATCTATATACGCAGCATGTATAGACAGAATTATAAAATTTTATGCCATATGATACTTCTACCTTGTCTAAAATAATATATGCTCTGCTTATCCATCCAGTGTGGTCTAGGCTGTGAATGGCTAAGGTCTTTGGCCAAAACACAAAAAAGTAGTATAAAAGTGTTATACTACTTTTATGCGATAGATCCTATATTTCACTGTCTTTACCTTAAACTTCTAATATTATTGAATTTGGGTAATATTAATACATTATACCACCTTGTAAGAGTTTATAAGACAATCCTATACCTATCAGTTGGTTCTTACAACAACCCTATCAAATAAAGTATTATGATTGCAGTCAGTTTACTATAAAGCAGTCTAACAACTAACAGAGATAGGTGTCCTGTTCAAGGTCTCCTGTTCTTTTATACTAAAATGTGAGACACTCGATAAGGTCCAAATGTCTTCAGATTATAACTGTGACAGTTATACACAATCCTAGTCCTGGCGGCAGTACAGTATTCAAACACAAAGTTGGGAGGCAAAAAGCCACAGTTTGAACTAGCTTTGCCACTAATTAACTGAATTTTGGAAAGTCACTTAATCTCCCTGTGCTTCAGTTTCATTTTTAAAATGGAGAGAGCAATGGCACAAATCTCATATGGTTGTTACAGATTAAATGGATTCATATTAGTATATCACTTAGGAGCAACGCTTGGCAGGCACCTGGGTGGCTTAGTCAGTTAAGTGTCTGCCTTCAGCTTAGGTCATGATCCCAGTGTCCTGAAATCAGGCCCCACATCAGGCTCCCTGCTCCACAGGGAGCGTGCTTCTCCCTCTGCTACAGCCTCTCTCTGTCTTTCATGAATAAATAAATAAAATCTTAAAAAAAAAAAAAAAAGAAAATCTTTAAAAAAAAAAAGAAAAAGAAATGATGCTTGGCAAATAAGTGATAAATTTTTATTACATAAAAAAATGAAATCTACTACTATGATTAACATAATAAAAATACTCACTTTCTTTAACTCGTTTTTATTCAAGGGAAAAGTCTGCAAATATACATCTTTCATAAGTATTACCTATGGTCAACACAGATACAACAATACAGATATATGGAATGCTAAGTTCACGTGCTTAGAAACCATCAAAGAAAAGTGGGGGTCTGAAAAATATTTAATCAGAAAACATGACTTCTTCCTTACCTTTTTTCTTAAAGAGCTGCAATATGTATTCTGTACATATGACAGTAGACAAATTCCTAACTATAAAGACTTAGGGCATAATTGTCAAAATATGGTTTGGCTTTCTCTCTCTCTCAAATAAATAAAATCTTTAAAATATATATAAATGGCTTAGCTTTATTTTACTTCCTTCATCATAGTTACCTGTATAATGGCTGCATCTATGGATGCTTGTAAAACTGTGAACCCTGAGGTCCAGTACTGAGCAGCCTCACATGATGTTGAACAGCCAGCTATGGGAACAAAATGTGAGACAGAAATATTTGCACAACATTCAAGTGCTTTCTTTTATATAGAGGGTTGCTAAAGCAATATAATTAATTAATCTCCATAGGACCAAAGAAAATAAGGAGCTGTCCTTTGAAGGCAGAGAATAGCACATTCTTTATTATTTATTTGAAAGTTTTGAAATAAAAGGGTTACGTAGAAAGAAATCAACTGTAACCATGGTTATTTAAAATAAGTCACTTTTCTGTTTCAAGGTAAGTCATTCTACAGTGACTTAATCAGATTCAAAGCACATCCAGATGCCAGGACAAGTCCAGGTTAAGAGGACAGGAAAAAAAATTTTTTTCTAAGTGCTTTTTGGAATCAAGTCACAAATTCAACACTCAGCATAAGGGACTTCAACATTGTTCAATAAATGTTTGTGGTTGATAGTATCTCTTTAGAGGTTTAAGCACTGAAGGTTGTTTTCCATGATATAAACATAAAATTAATAAAGTTCATTGGTCCAAGACCTTGAAATTTTGAAGACATGTAGCACACCACATGTGAAAAACAATTACATGGAGAAAAAAATGCTGATTCAGAAAGTCATATAATTCAAGATAAAATTTTGCTGTTACTGTAATGAAGATATATTTAAATGTATTATATGTATTATATATAATATACTATGTACTATATACTATACATGTATTATATAAATGATGATATATATAAATGTATTAACATTAAAATGGATGCTATATAAATTATATTTCATATTACATATAGATGTAGACAGATATTTGTTTATACATATATATTTATGCTACACTTGACTGTTTTCTTCTCTGAACAAGAAAGTACAGTTGAAAATGCCAATGTTGGAGACAATCAAATTTTGCATATGAACTAAAACTAGAAAGACATGCATTTACTTGATTTATAAGATCGTTTAGGGCTATTTACCTCTTGAATCCATATAAATAGAAGACACTGGAATCATATCAGGAAAAAAACGAAGTTCATAGGACATGAAGTCTTTGAAAACCACACCCACAAAATTGTTGGGTTTAGAAAGACTGGATACTAACAATTCCTTTTCAGTTGCATATTCCTCAGTAATTATGACTGTAAAATATTATAACAATAAAGTTAACTCACAAATTAAAAGTTTACTATCATACAACAGGCCAAATTTAGCATAATATTTGGTGAATATAGTATTTTATAAGCACTTCTGTTTTATTCTCTAACTTTCAAGAAAATAGAGCCATTCTAAAAATATACATGATAATAACAGTACAATTTCAGACACTATTTCTCAGCTGTCATCTGAGTACATAAACTTTATGTCTGTGTAACACATAAAAGTTATTAATATGATGAAGTCCAGCATATACTTTTTATGCAGTACATGCAGTTCACTTATCTATTTCAAAGTAAACCATACAGATAACTCCTTGGTAAGTGAATGGATATTTTATTTTCAAATATTTCTTCTGAAGAAGAAAATTCCATTATCCTTCTCAGAAACCAAATATGTACTCTGGTAACTAAGACACAACTCTCCTTTGAATAAAAAATTGCCATTTCAACCCCATTATTGCTTGTTCCTTTCCTAGAAGATGTATGGAGAAAATAATCTCTGAGATTCCTTTCACATCAAATAATCCCAATTTTTAAATATTTTCTTAGAGTTTTATTTACAAGCAACTAGTGTTCACTACAGAAGCTTCAGGACATGTGGTGAAATGGAAGAACACAGGATTATGTGCTTAACTATGTTACTTACTAACTGTGTGAGCAGAGATAAGCAAATGAATTCTCCGAACTCCAGCATCCTCATCCTTAATACCTAGCTGATTACACTAGTTGTTAAGAACGAATGCAATTACAAACATAAAAATGCTCTGTAAATTATAAAGTATTACCTCAGTGTTAATCGTCATGATTTTCTGGACCTTGAAGGTGAACACAGATTGATCTGACTAAAGAGGGTGTTAGTTCAACATCTTACCAGTCATGTTGCCATATATGGATGCGTGTACCACTTTCACACAGTTCTGTTGTTAAAAAGACAGAACTTTTTAAAAGTATCTATATATATTTCTATTTTAGCATCTAAGTTAATACACACTGACTTGCGTTTCTCTGGTGTATATGCTTTCCTCTAAGTCAGAACTATCAAAGAATTTTGTTCTCAACATTTCTGATCAGTTTTTTGAGTTGGCATGCTAAATGCTTATGGCTATCCGTGCTACTTATGCTCAGGTAAACCAACAAACATACCAATAAGATATTAAATAGTAATAAGTCAAGAAGAAACCAATAGGAGAAAGTTATCTGGCTCCTGATTGTATAAGCATTGTCTATTCAGTGATGCATTATCCAGAACTATGACGATACATACTAGAAGTTAATTAAAACTATCTGATTATATAAGAAACATGTTAATCTGTTATTTTCAACAATTTAGTATTTCATTAAATTAATCATCATAGTATAAATTGTCACTTCCTCTAGTTCTTGTCTTGGATTCTCTCACAGCCAACTTTAGGCTCATTAGTATCACATCATTTACACTGTTTTCCAGTCTATCTCTTGTGAGAAGTACAAACTGAGAGAAATAGACTTAGGTACTTAGCCACAGTAATCGTCTCCAAAGGTAAGCACCACTTCTGTTTACACCATATACCTCCATAAATAAGCACGGCAGTCTGAAATGATTACTGCTTTGTAATCTTTATACCTCCAGCTTATTATATGGGTCAGAATCAAAAGGAAATATGCCTTCAAATCTTTTATCGTATAAATATGCTTATTTTATAAATGGTCTGAGAAATATAAAATATTAAGACCTATAAAACGTGCTTCAGCAGGATTGAATGATTTAATAATTTTTATTAAACTACATTTTGGTGAGGGGACATATCTTTAAATGTTAAGAGTGTAATTTACTCAGTAAAGCAAGCAGAAAAATACTGTTACAGATAGAATCCATATATAAGTTCACAATACCCTCAGGAAGGTGGTCAGTAGAAACTTTTTGCATGATGTTTCTTGTAATATTAGTCACTGGAGTATATCCCAGAATTAGGTTAGACAGAATAGATTTGTCCATAGGGTTAAGTTCTATGTCAGGCACTTCTTCGTATTTCTTATTTGGATGCATCATACTAATTAATATTAACCAAAATAAAAAAAATAATGGAAAAAGAATTTCCTATAATAAAGGAGACAAACAAGACGGTTACAAAATATAGCACTGGCAGCAAATATCATCAAGATATCTATGCAAACAATGTAATACCAAGGACAAAACAGGAGGAATCTGGGTATCCTTTCTTAAGCACAAAAAGTAAAAGCAATTCTATCCTGAAAGAAATATTACATTGAGCATCTCACCTAACCCAACAGCAATATTAGATAATTTTTCTTTTATATTCAGTTTCACTGTAATACTTTAAAATGCAAGTCACATAATAAATTAAAATGACATAAACACTAATATTTAAAGTTCTCAGATTACTAAATGTAAAATATAATAATAATTTTACTTACATATAACATTATTTAAATTAACTTACCAAACAGCTCTATTAGGGCTCACCATAAAAATATCTTTATTCAAATCTAATTTAAAACTCATGCTTTAATTATACCTAAATGTCTACTATTAAAACTATATTCTGTTAAGCTGAATAATCAGTTTTAATAGGGATGAACTATTTACTGTTTCACCTGTTTAATTGTTTTACTGGTTTCAGAAAAGGAACAATATATTTTCAGCCTTTAGAATTATTAACTGGTTAGCCAGAGTTACTACTTTCTTTTATCTTTTAAAGTAATATATATTGTTGAAAACAAATACATGACATAATTTTAGTAATCTTGGGTAATTCAATCCAGAGTTCAAATGATGGGAAGTCACTGGGAATAAACTGTGGAAAAGTTCCAAAGTTTCCTGTGGAATTATTTTTTAATTCCATGAAACCTGGGAAATGCATGTCTAAAGTTCAAACTTAAGCACTGATATCAGAAATTAACTAAATTTAGAAATCATTATTAAAATTTTTAACATTCAGAAAGCTTTAGGTAATGTAGGTACTTCACTGTGCTGACGCAAGTTTTATTTCTTAAGCATATTAGAGAGACCTAATGATATTAAAATATAATAAAAATGTACCCAGAAAAATAAATCCTCTTAAAGATGAAATATGTCAGTACAAAAATGGCAATAAGGCATAAGAAAGTTATTTAATTTACCTGAACACTACTTTTTTTAGTCCTGCATTTGATTAGGTAATTCTTCAGTAGGAGTGTTCTGGTCTGTCTCCAAACTCCCACCTCCCTAATTGCAGTAGCCATGTTTTCTGAATCAGTCTGTTAAAAGAGTAGATGAAAAAACTGGAACCACACATTAAGCGCATGTCCTTTAATAGCAAAACATAGCTTTTTCAGTCTCAGGTTAGATGGAATTAAGCATACTCCGACCTGTCTCTCCTATCTGGACAGAATGCATGCAACATCAATTTGAAGACCCTGAAAACTAAACAGCAGCATGTGAAACAAGAGGGAACTAGAATTCAAAATCCCCACAACAGTGAGCTCACCACTTTTTCTTTTTTCATATCCCCAAACTAAATGCACTGGAAGTAGACACTGGGGCAGAGAAACCAAGGTCCGAAAGCTCTCTAGTTCTGGCTTGAGAACTCAGAAAGGAAAGTTTGTTCACAGAGAATGCGAAACTACCCAACTTTCTTCCTTTCCTACATTCTCTTATGCCCTTTTCTCCAAGTAATCACATGATAGCAGTGCCAGACTGCAGTAATCAAAGTTTAATGCAGCCCCAACTCTGAAGCAAGGAAACCTTCCTCACCAGTAAGCGGAGCTATACCTCAAATAGGGTGCGGCCAAATCCCAAGGTGTTCTTCTCCTGCCCCTGGGCTCTGGATGTGGTGGATGCAGTTGCACAAGTGCGTGGCCCAATGGGGCAAATAAACTCTAGCATTCTGGCTGTATGATGGAAATGAAAAGCCATAGGGAATTCGAAAGTAGTAGGGAGTGCAAATAAAAAGAAGAGCTTAGGAAAGCAACATAATAAAGTTGTTTATTAACTCCTAGACTAACTAACCCCAAAGCTAGGCACACATGGATCTAATCCTATTCTGTGTACCAAAGACCTGAGGAACTGAACTAAAACACAGCCTACTGCCCAGATCCAGACTGATTATAAGGTGGCATACACAGGACAGATCCAAATGGCACTATAAGGGCTTTTGAGAAGTAAACCAAAATTAGAAATACAACTCAAAGAATGTGGATGAAACCTGTGGCCTGAACCTAACCAGGTTGACAGCATGCTAGAATTAAGTATCAATACTTTCCATACAATCAAAACAAAACCCAATCTCATATAATCCAAAACAACTCAGCAGAAGTAGTGGGTGGAAAATAGCAACTCTCTTAAGAAAAGAAAAATCAGCAGATGCCAATGCCAAGATGACAAATTTTGGAATATTCAAACAAAAACTTTAAAGTAGATTTTAAAAAGTGTTCCAGCAAACAACAGCAAGCATTCTTGAAAACAACGAAAAATTTAAAAAACCTTAGCAAAGAAATAAGACATAAAGTAGCACCAAAGAGAAACTTTAGAACAGGGGTTCTTGGGCAGTTCAGTCAGTTAAGCATCTGCCTTCGGCTCACGTCATGATCCCAGGGTCCTGGGATCTAGCTAGCCCTACACGGGGCTCCCTACTTAGCAGGGAGTCTGCTTCTCCTTTTCCCTCTGCCTGCTCATTCTCTCTCTCTCTCTCTCACTCACTCAAGTAAATAAATAAATCTTAAAAAAAAAAAAAAGGAACTTTCGAACAGGAAAACACAATGACAAATAACTAAAACCCATGGAATGGGCTCAACTGTAGAACAGAGATAATAGAAAAAGTCAGTGAACTTCACAGACTAAAAGGTGCTATCCATCCAGTCTGAACCACAGAAAGAAAATGGATTTTTCAAAAAATTAACAGTGCCTTAGAGAACCATGGACATTAACACAGGTCTGACATTCAAATTATCAGAGTTCCAGAAAGGAGAGAAGAGTGTTAATGATGAAAACTATTTTGGGCAAGAAGTAAAAATCTACAAGTTCCAAGAAGTGAATCCCAAAGAGTATAAATCAAAGGAAATCCATATCCATACACACCATAATCAAACCATTAAAGACAGTAAAAAATCTTGAAAGCAGTCACAGAACCATGCATTACCTACAGTGGAATAATGACTTGAAGGAGAGCAGATTTCTCATAAGAAACTCAGTGGTTAAACTGGAAACTCTTATACTGCTGGTGGAGTGCTGGTTCAACTGCTGAGGAAAACAGTTTGTCAGCTCCCCAGAAAGTTAAACATAGAATTACCATATCTCCCCACTACTCCATTTCTAGATATATACCCAAAAGAACCCTAAAATATGGAAAACAGGGAATCAAACAAGTGCATGTTCACACTGGTTCATAACAGCCCTATTCATATTTGCCAGAGATAGAAACAGCCCAAATGTCCATAAACAGATGAATGGATAAACAAATTGTGATATATACACACAATTAAATATCCAGTCATAAAAAGGAATTAAATACTGACATATGCTACAACAAGGATGAACCTCCAAAACATTATATGCTAAGTGAAAGAAGCCAGACACAAAGATCAAATATTATATGATTCCGTTTATTTGGAATTTCTAGAATGTATAAAGCCATAGAAATGAAATCAAATGGAGATTAGTGGTTGCCAGAGCCTGGGGAGAGAATAAGGAGAAACTGCTTACTGAGTAAGGGGTTTTACTGAAGTGATGGGAACAAATTTCGCCTTAATTTTTTTTTTTAAACAGTATGACTAAAGGGTACCTGAGTGGCTCAGCCAGTTAAGCGTCTGACTTCAGCTCCAGTCATGACCTCAGGGTCCTAGGACTGAGCCCCAAGGTTGGCTCCTTGCTCAATGCACAGTGTGCTTGTCCCTCTGCCCCTTCCCTAGCTCATGCTCTCCCTCAAATAAATAAAATCTTTAAAAGCAAAAAGAAAAATAGCATGACCTAAATCACTATCACAGGTCCAGTATCCCTCTTCCAGCCTAACTGTACCCTTTGAAGGTCCTTGGAGCTCCTTCTGCAAGTGGACCTCTGTTGGAGCTATCTCAAATATTCAAAGAGGTTATATTAAAGCTGAACTCAAGAGAAGTGGCCAGAGTCTCAACCGCAATCTCTGTGGTCTCATTTGCTTACTCCAATAACCTAAAATTTCTACACACCAGAGGGTACTGAGAGGGCAGCTTGAAAGCCACAAAAAAAAAAAGTCCTGTTAGGCCATCTTCTAGAACGTTAATTATTGCCTTATTGTATCTAAAACCTATTTGATGGGGGCCACTGGTGTGATTTCCCTCCAAAACAAGAACAATCCATTCCAAGTTGGCTGACCATCTCCACCTAGATAAAAAAAGCAGGCAACTTTTTAGAGACAGTTCATCTTACTCAAAAAGGTAAATATAAATTTTGATTAAGTAAGTATCCTCTTTATGTGCACAAAGAGAGATTTTTTAAACAATGGAATTATAGACAACTTTTAATTTCTTTGTGCTTTTTTTCCATTTTCTCAATTTTCCTATTAATATGTGTTACTCACATACTAAAAAAATTACAGCGGTGCCTGGCTGGCTCAGTCAGAAAAACATGAAACTTTTGATCTCAAGGTTGGTAGTCTAAGCCCTACCCTCAGTGTAGAGATTACTTAAAAATAAATTAAAAGTCCTTTAAAAAATTGTACAATTAGACATAATGTAAAAAATATTAAATAAGTAGATTAAAAACAGAACTAGTAAAGCAGTCAAGAATGGAGGATACGTTAAAAATAAATTCTTCCAACAGTCTCAATGTTATATTAGATTCTGTAAAGAACTGATAATCATCTCTAGGCCAAAAGGAAGAAACAAACAAAAAAAGAAAAAATATACTCATTCAAGGATGATTTACTACAACACAAACAGAAACATTAACCAGGACAGCAAGAACATTCTCATTATCTGTCAAAACACATTGATTTAGTGAGCACCAATGAATTATTCATTCAAATTGAATGCTGCACGCTTAAGTAAGCCTTCATTTTTAGAAAACAGGCTTCTCATAAAGTTGCTGATGGACTCACAAATATTTTTCTTCCTTGAGAACTGCTCCCTGAACTCAGGATTTTGTCTTTAACAGGCTCGTCTGAAGTTTGTGAACACTTGGACCTACCCCACCACTAATCAGGGCTTTTTACAGCAAAACTTACTTCTACCCTCTATGTGGGGAAAAAAAGGCAGAAGGAAATGTAGACAAAATTAAATGTCCTTATAACCTGCAGCCCACTGACAAACAACTTGAGGCAAGCAGAGCATAATGTTCCTCCAGAAAGCTCCCAACAATCTTAACATCAATGCCTTGCTAGAGGGAAAAACTACCTCAGATTAACAACAAGCCACACCTCCACTATCCTGAGTCTTCTTTAGCACCAGAAAATCCTTTTGAAACTTCCCTCTGACTTTACTTCCCTCAACCCCAAAGTATATAATCAGTTGTCCCTTATGATCCCAGGGCTGCAGGTCCCCCCTACAGATCCTGTCCCCCATGCTTTAATAGAACCACCTTTTGCATTGAAGAAATCTCAAGAATTCTTTCTTGGCTATCAGCTCTGGACCCCAACACTACTCCAAAAACATATCACCCTCTATCTTCCCACCATGCCAAGAGACACACAAACCATGGCCATCCCCACCACTACTACCTCTATGGCTACCCCTGATCTGTAATCAATTTTCTCCTGGAAGCATGGAATTTTTAACTAAGATCTGGAGACTGAGAGTCATGTAAACAATTACATTAATGGAAACATGTAAGAAAGAAAATTCAGGGGCACCTGGTTGCTCAGTGGGATGAGCCCCATGTTAGGCATAGAGCTTACTTAAAAGGGGAAAAAAAAGAAAAGAAAGTTCATGCACTCTTGGTACTATGCTTTCCATTAAAGTATGATACCTCCTGTGCCAAAACTTGGTTTTTCTTTCTTATGGTATGTGAAATGCCCTATTATCCACCCAATATATTTTATTTTCAAGAATCAGATTCTGGGGGCGCCTGGGTGGCTCAGTGGGTTAAAGCCTCTGCCTTTGGCTCAGGTCATGATCTCAGGGTCCTAGGATCAAGCCCTGCATCGCGATCTCCATCTGAAGCAAATCAGTGAGTTAGAAAGAACGCTGAGTAAGGAAATCTTCCAGAATGGATGGTAAACGTGCAAAGAGCCAAAAATGATTATGAAATCTGTTATAAAATTATAAAGATGGATCTGTATGACTGACTGTAGAGAGCAAGATGGAGTCACCTATGTCATGCCAGGCCTGTGTCAAACAAGACACAATCAATTAAGGGTAATGCACCAGAAGCAGAGGAGGTCTGCAGGGCCCTAGACTGATTAAATCCCTTTAAGAAGGGAGGATTTTTGCAGCAAATCGTCAGACTCTTCAGACCTGACTCCTCTATGTCTGACCACTTAAAGCTGCCACCAAAGGCTCTGTCCAACTATCTCTGAAAGGAACTGAGATTCTTCACTGCTCAAACACGGTAGGCAGTAAGTGCTGAGAGCTGACCAGGACCACCGATGCCTTATCTCAACTGTGAGACTACCTACTGACTTCATGTTTGGTTCATTAACTTCCTAATCTCTGTGTTATCCTGTTTGCTGTGTGACTTGTCCTATGTTTCTGCTTTGTGTGCTGAGTAAGAAGCCAAGTTAATCACATGATGAAATGTCATTGAGTTTGGAATCCTGTAACTGCTTTATAATAATGTTAACCTCGTTTTATGACTGAATAAAGCTGACATTGTGGAAAGACACAACTTGGTATGTGCGCCTTCATAGTGTGCTCATGACACTGGCCTAAACAAAGTAATGTTTCTTCTATTCACAAGCTCTAGTCTAATCCTGTGAAAATGTTAAATTTCAATAACCTTGAACTTCTATCCATTCAAATTAGTAAAACATCTTCAAGATGTTTTAAGAAGAAAATCCAATTGGCTGCTTGTCATGTAACATTTGGTTTGGCTGTTTAAAAAAAAAAACTGAAACATTCTTAACATCGAATCTTCACAAACTTTTTAGTTTAATGTCTATCTAAACAGTAATTTTAAAGCTATAGTCAGGTTTTTGTAAACAGACACAACAATGGACCTGTATGTCCTCACCCTCACAACCCACAGTGCCTAAGCAGGCCCGAAAGAAAGGGGCCATGGGGATAAACAGGCAACGTCTGCTTTGCACAATAATGTAAAGCACTGACTCTACTGTAAAAGGTTCCCTGCAAATTATGGGTGTTTGGGAAAATATTTTGCTTCCTCTTCCAGTATCCAGACCATATTGGCTCTGAGAATGTTTGCCCCTTGGGAAGAAGACAGAAAAATAAAAGAAGGGTATCTGCAACTCACACTGGTAGGGTAATCACAAAAGTCCCTTCTCACCCTCATCCCCCACACTCTTCTGCAGGGTTTCCAATGGGAAATTAGAGTGGAGGAAAGATGTGGGAAGGCAGTGTTTTCTATAATGAATCAAAGATAAATAGATGATATCTGAGATGAGACCAACTCCTATGGGTGGGTGAATGAGTTTTCCTGAAAGAAAGGTGGAGGAGATCCATCAACAGAGGTGACATGAAAGTGGTGCTTCTGACAGACGGAACCGAAACAAGGCTGCAAAGTTAGAAATGAGGTGTGGCCAGCGAAGGGACATCTGTGAAGAGTTTAAGTTGCCAGGTGCCTTTCCCCTAAACCATAAGAAAAGCCATATTTAGCAGAGGGCTCTAAATGTCGTCTTTTGCACTCTAACTCTCTTTAATTATCTCAAACTTTATGGCCTTGTAAAGGCATTCAAAAGAACAAAAGGAAAAGGCAAGAAAAGATGCTTAGCCAGCCCCACATTTGACATTATAAGTGGGAACAGGATCTCACGTTCAGGAGTTCACTCAGTAGTGATGGAGTTCATGAAAACCACGGCAGAGCTTGAACGGTAGAGAGGAGTACACAACACCAAAAGGAGCTTTCTGAGGAGACAACACCTAAGACCTTCTCTTTTGCAGCATATACTGGGAGAGAATCCTTGAAAGCATAGGCTAACAACTGAAATACAATAAAACTTCTAATGTCTCATTTTTAACAAATCATACTTTTTAGAAAACTTATAATACCTGACATAGTTCCAGCACAAAGTTGTACCAGACCAGCATCCTTAAAACTGTCTAACAAAACCAATTCTTAAAACAATGCTAAAAGCGGGTGCCTGGGTGGCTCAGTGGGTTAAATCCTCTGCCTTCAGCTCAGGTCATGATCCCAGGGTCCTGGGATCGAGCCCCACATTGGGCTCTCTGCTCCGAGGGAAGCCTGCTTTCTCCCCTCTCTCTGCCTGCTTGTGATCTCTGTCTGTCAAATAAATTTAAACAACAACAACAAAAAAAAACAATGCTAAAAGCAATGACCGACACACAGAAATAAGAGTACATAATGATTTTAAACATTTTAAGTTACTTTCCATTTCTCCACAGCATACCTGGGGAATGCATTAAGTTTGTTGTAGAGCTTTTAAATAATTAGGTAAGTTTTCAACACCTAGTATTGAAACTAAAGTTTCAATCAAATATTTAACTTTCCTAGATAAAAACGATTCGCACCAAATCTATAAATTGCAAGAAAATTCAAAGCCCACTAAAGCTCATCTTCCTTTTCTAATGTATTGATAAACGACTTAAGACTAGATGTAATATAATCCAGTATTCAATATTAAATATTCATTTATTCATTTATTAAAGAAATATTGGTTACTACATTACACCCTGCTGTGAAATATATTCTACCTTTCTCAAAGCAATAAAAAAACATGCAGAACTATTAGAAAAAATAGTTATGAATTATTAGAATGTATTAGTTTTACTTCTGAGAGAAATGAATCAAGATTATATCCTGTAAAATAAAGAAATTGAGTTTTCCTGGTAAGAGATGTGATCAGTCACCTTTTTAGCAAGCTTCAAAGATTTTTGGAAAGGCTCTTTGCTGAAAATGTTCCCCATCCCCAACAGATAACTGTCAGAGGTTACTCCCAGTCCAAGCAAAAATGATTATCACTACTGTCTTCCACTTCCATATCCAATAAATAAACTAATTGCCATTACTATACTGCGTCCTCATCATTATTTGTTTACGTGTCTTAATCTTGAACCTGACCATGAGATTCTTGACCAAAAAGACTGCTTTATCTTTGCTTCTCCACCACCAATGGTAATCTTATAACCAATAACTTCTTACTGCAAATTCCTTTATCAGGGCTTGTTAAGAGTCCTTATAGATCAAAGGTCCGCCAAGTACAATGAAGGAGGTAGGAGCTAAATTCTATTTTGTACAGCCCATGAACTAACAGTGTTTTTCACATGTGTTATCCTAACACAGCCATCCTCACTCATTTCTGCATTGTCTATGATTGCTTTTGTGCTACAATGGCAGAGTTAACTGATACAGAGATCATATAGTCCACAAAACCTAAGATATTTACTATCTGGCTCTTTACAGAAAGTTTGCTGACCACTGTTACAGACTGAAGGAGAGAGAAAATTTATGCATCAAACATAGTGGGAAAAAACAGACACTGTCGATGACTTTGCAGATAGATAAAATTTAATATAATGTAGTAAGTCCAATTGGGGAAAGAATGGAATGGAAATTTCAGGCAAAGAGAAAAGAAGGGGAAAGCTATAATCCCAAAAGGGCTTGACTTATATAAGGAACAGGGATTCCTGCGGCATGGCCGAGGCATGGACAAAGTGAACTAGGGCCAAGGGTACAGGTGTATCGCTCTAGATGACACTGAAAAGACAGGCCCTGGAGATGGATCCTGAAACACCCAGTATGCAAAATTAGATTAGACACCTTTACCTTGTGCACCCATATATAGCACTATTTCCTCTACTTTGTTTTTCATACCTAAGAGTAATTGTTTAATTGCCCAGCAATCATGTATTTCACTAGTCCATTCATTCTCCCAAACCCCAGACCTCCACTTACTTCCACTTCTATCACACTCAGATTAAAACCTTGATTCCTACTTCACTGAAAAAACTGAAGCAATCAGAAGAAACTTCCAAAATGTCCCGCTATCCTTCCACCTCCCACTATGCCTATGGTAATGCTAAATATTTAAACAATATTCCATTTCTCCTAACATGATAACTCTGTTTTCGTTAAAAATCTGAACCATAAAGGATTAAACAGAATCTGGTAGCTAAGGTTTATATTTTGGAAGAAGAGGTTAAGAATATATCAGGCAGATGAAAGAAATTCCTGCCAAATTACATCACGGGTTTCTCAACTAATAAAAGCACCATAATATTTAATTTATGGGGGGGGGGTAAGTCATAAATACTCTCTTTTCTCATGTTTTAAGATTTACTGAAGGTAATGTAATAATAAAACAAAATACTGACAACATGATTTAGCCTGAATTTTATGACTATTTTTTTGTTGAACCGGAAAACAACAATGCAATGGTGTCCACATAACCAGCTTTCCCATCCTTTTTTTTTTTAAAAAGATGTATTTAATTATTTAAGATGTATTTATTTATTTGACAAAGAGAGAGCACAAGCAGGCAGAATAGCAGGGAGAGGGAGAGGGAGAAGCAATCTCCCCACTGAGCGGGGAGCCTGACCAGGGGCTGGATCCCAGCACCCTGGGATCATGACCTGAGCGGAAGGCAGACCCTAAAGGACTGAGCCACCCAGAGGTCCCTCCCGCCCCTCTTCTTACATATAATAGGTTCCTAAAAGTTTGAGCTCATGACTATTTTAATCCAATTAATTCGCATGCTGGTAAAGATTAGGATTTATTTATAATTCATGATTATGTATCTTCATTATTTATGATTGCTTATAATTTATGATTATTTATAAGAATATTGCAAAGTTATTTTACAGGATCATCCTCTCAACCCAAGGGCAGAGATTATAAAAACCCTATTCATCTTGGTACTCTCCCCACATAGTATCTGGAATACGAAAGACACTCAAATAAATTATGGATAATATTCATAAATTTGCTTCGACCCGGGCTAAGATTTCTTAGACCAAACCGTGTTTAGAGGGAAACGGACGCGAACAGCACACAGTCATGGCTGATTGCCTCGTTAGTTTGACTTCTCGTCGAACATCCCAAGAGCCTTAACTGCCCTAACAGCGTTCTCTTGCGCGGAGTCTTCCCCGAAGATAACCCACCCCGTCTCTTGGGCAGACACAAAACATGGTGGGTACAGAAAGCACCAGAATTTGGAGTCCGGCATCCCTGGGTTAGAATCTTCGCTCTACCTTTCTGGCTCGCGGAGACCTCCCTAAGTGACTTAACCTCTTTGGGACCCATTTTTCCACCTGAGCCCAAGCTCCATGGGATGCTGTCGGGATGCAACGAGATTAACACGGAGCCTGCCTCACGGTTGGGAGCCCAACACATCTCTCCACCCCCCGCCCTTCTGTTCCCTCAGAACGTCCTCGACAGAAAGCACACGATCATCTATAGTCCTTCTGACATATTTGTCCAAAAAGGCGCAGGTCAGCCCCAGGAGCACAGGAGAAACCCCAACCCCAACGCCCGCTCCGAGCCGCGAGCGCCTCAATCCCATACATGGATGCCTCCCGCCGACCCAGCTTTTGGGGACGCGCAAATCTTTCGGTGCCCGAGCCCTGCCCTGCGCCTCAGGAATCAGGGCATTTCCCCCCAAGTCCTGTCATGAGACCTGCGCGTCCTCCTCTCACCCAAACTCTACTCCTTACACCCAGGGCGAGGAGCGGCGCGAGAGTCCCCGGGAGTGACCGGCGCTCGGCGCCTCAGGCGCTTGGAGGGAAACGGACTCGCACAACATTTTCTCTCTCTCGTCGCCCCTCTCGTCGCGAGGGAGCCAACCCCGTCGCGCCCACGGCAGCCCCGGAGCCGCCGTCCCGCGGCGGCCCCCGCACCCGCGCGCGACACCCGGGCAGCGGCCACCGCGACCCCCGCAAACCGCGCTTCCTCCCACCTGGGGGCTCCTCCCTACCCCCTCAGCTCGCGGGCTGGGCCGCCACGGAGGCCCGCTGCACCCCGCCCCTCGACCCCCTCCGCGCCACCCCTCTCCCTCGCCCGTCTCTCACTTCCGAAGAGGCGGCGTCCCCCCGCGGCGAGCCGCCCGCGCCGCGGCCCTCCAGGCCCCCCTCACCTCAGGGCCGAGCCGCAGCGCGGTCAGGCAGGGACAGGCTCCGCCTGGGGAGACACTCCGCACGGGTGACGGAGCTCGGAAATGCGAGTGTGTGTGAGGAGAGAGCGCGGCCCCGCGCGCGCGCCCCTGACGCTCGGCCCCGTGCGCCCCAGAGCCGCAGGGTCGGAAGCGCGCCTGCCGGGGGAGCGCGCAGCGCGGGAAGCCTCGCTCCGCCTCCTGCCGAACGCACCTGGGGGCGGGGCTCCCGAAGGACCGGGATCTGCGGACACGCGCGCTCCCGGCGCTTGGCCCCGCGCGTCCCGTCGCGGGCTGTGGGGCTGACGCGCGTGCGAGGCCTGCGCACCTGGGGGCGGGGCTCCGAGGGGGCGGGGCGAACGGGGCGAACGGGGCGCGCTGAGGTCGGGGCATGCGCGCGCGCGCGCCCAGCCGCAGAGCTGGAGTGTCTCTGGCGCCGGCCCTGGAGCTTGGGTTCTGTACGGTCTGCGGAGACCTGGGCATGCTCTCCCTCGAGGCACAGGCAAAACAACAGGCCTGAAGCCAGCTGCTTGCGTTTGACTCCAGACGCTGCCGCTTCCTAGCGTTTGACCTTGACCTGCAGCCCTTCCATCCGCCTCCCCGGTGGCATCTAGTTTTAGGATCCCTTTCTTATATGTTTCCCGGCTTTTGAGGGGCCCTCTCCCAGGACTGCATTTCGATTCACTTCGCTGCCCCTTGTCCTCCCCACTGCAGTGTCTGGGTTGCAGAGTCCTCATTGTCTCCTACCTTCTGCCTCGTTCCCCCATCAGACCTGAGACATCTGGACACTGAGGATGCTTTTAGTTTCTAAGTGTCCTCAGGAGAGTCTGGGAATGGGGCGAATCCTGAATTTTCCAAATGGCCTGATGCATAGGCATCTGTGGGAGATTCTAAACCGCACTTATTTTTGCTAAAAATATAAACCGATGTTTTGAGTTTTATTGCCCAAAGTGACCCAGATGGTAGTCAAAAGTTACTGTAAAGGAAAGAAAAGCTCAACGCCCAGCGTTACAGACTTTCCTCTCCAGACTTCTGTATGGTCACATTTCTTGCACAGTTCGTTACTTGGGGGGATTTAACTATTTAAAACCTTTTTAGAAAATTGTTAATCCTGTATACACCAAATTTCTCAAATTTAAACCAAATCTCTCCAAATGTCACTGCCAAATCCTATCCCCCCAAAAATATCAAAGAATCGCGTTTTGTTTCTCCTACCCAACATGGATTAAATGAGAAATTCAAAGAGGGTTGGCAGAATCCATGATGCTTAAAAATCTGGCAGTAGGAGTGCAGGAGGGGAAATAGAATGTCCTAGAAACGATGCAGGAAACTGAAGAAGGCAGGTAATAAAAACTATTCAACCATGTATTTTTTTTTTTTCGCTTTTGAAATATGTAAGACACGTTAGCTACAAATTCAGAGGAGTGAATTCCTGATGGCCTAGGATTTGTGGGCAAGTATGTCGATGGAGGTCAAACATAAATGAACTTGGTAAAAATGGGTTACTGAAACACATATTCATATCAACTCTGCAATTATACTTCTCACTAGTAGTCTCAATCTGCTCTAACTTCAGAGTTCTCCTCTTTTATGGAGCTATAGGGGGAATTTATTACCTGAGCTTCTTGTTTTTATAAGGTTCTCTGTCATCCATTCTGCCTGCTGGTGTTTCTACTCTTGTTTCAAGACCAAAACCCAGTTCTCCGAAACTCATCTCACCTCAGGCAAAATGATCCCACTGTCCTCTCAACAGCACACATGCTCCTGTCTTGTTCACCATCATTTTACATATGTACTGTCCCTTTAAATTATAAGTGGTCTGGGATAAGATTTTTTTCCTACATCAATCCGGATTTCCAGGTCTTACGCATCATAGTGTGAGGTACCTAGGGATGAAAAAAGCATGTGTGCAACAGGATGTGAATATTATTGTCATTATTATCCCCACAAAATAGAACTAGTCACTCAACAAAACCTACCTAATAAAAGAAAGGGAAGATATTAAATTCTTCTTATACAATGGATCACAAAATTAGGAAGATAATATGGTTTGGGGAATTATAGAGAGAGAACACCAAGACCTTTACATAATAAGACTGCCACCAAAAAATATATTGACCATAACATATTTGACTCTCTCTTTTATCTGTTTTCGTGTACCTTGTAAACAATTTAGCTACATAATCTCAAACTAAATTTCCATAGTTACCAGGTCCCAGTACTAAATAAGCATCTGCAGGGAGGATATTCCTTTCTGAGCTTCTGTATCTAGGAAATAGCAAACAAGCTGTACTGCGTGGTTGTCATGACGGCAACCCAAATCCCCATATCTCATTAATAGATTTTTAGACAAATAAATCACATGGGAATACATAGATCATAGAAGTCATAGACTGAGATTTAACAAGTTGCCTAGCTGAACGAAATAAATGGTGAACCAGAATTTTGACAGTATTTAATGTAGAAAAGAGAATTAAACTTGCTACCCTTTTCCCGATGTTACATCAGTAGCTTATTCTGCATGATTATCAATGCATTGAAAATTATACATAACATTTTTAAATTAGTACTATTAGGCACTCTTTATAATTTCTTGTTTTTAAACATTTACCAATTCTCCAAGCTAAAAAATAGTGCCAAGAGAAGGGATGTGGTTTCTAAATTCAGGGTTTAAATTAGGTATAATTTAGAAGTTTCAAATTAGAATCTTTTTCTAGAATAAGGCCAGACAAATAAAGAAACACAGCCTTGACTGGCAAAGCAGAAAGAGAGTCTTGCCTCTTTAGCAATAGAATTCCAAACTGCCATCTCAAATGTAGCTGAGATTGTTATTAAATAGCCTAAAGACATGATTAATTAATAATCGGTAGAAGGTTGGAGATGAGAACCACTTCTAAAGGTAGTTTTGTTTGGCTTTTATTACAAGAAAATCAGTCAAAGAGATTAATATGTGAAGAATATCTATCCAAATTTGATATTTAAGAAACTCAACTAACCTACAATATATATTCAGTACCTGGCATTCTTGCTTAGAAAGAACCCCAGCTTTGCAGGTAAATTAAAAAAAGGCAAAGAAATCAACAGTTATTCTGAGAGACAACAAAATAAATAATTAAAAAGCCTCAAATGGAAGGTGATACTTTTTCCACCATTAAACGATGTCATATAAACTATAAAGGGCCATGAAGAAAACATTGAGGGCTGGAGTTACCTGGTACCTTCGAGAGGGAAAGGTGGAAAGATGGGTTTAAAATAGCATGGAGTAGGGACGCCTGGGTGGCTCAGTTGGTTGGACAACTGCCTTCGGCTCAGGTCATGATCCTGGAGTCCCGGGATCGAGTCCCGCATCGGACTCCTGGCTCTACGGGGAGTCTGCTTCTCTCTCTGACCTTCTCCTCGCTCATGCTCTCTCTCACTGTCTCTCTATCAAATAAATAAATAAAATATTAAAATAAAATAAAATAGCATGGAGTATAATAGAGGGCTCAAAGAAATAATTATGTCTGCCTAGATTTTCATAAACACAGAATTATCAGTTTACAGAAGAGAATAACGTAGAGGCTAAACTGGAGAGCTGACTCCATCTGTGCGTTTTTTCTTCAGTAAGGAAAATGGACTTGAAGGTGGTAAAGGTGAAACTAAGTAGAGAAAGAAGTGAAACTCGAGAGAGGTGAGGGGATAGCGATCACACCTATCTGTTTCAAATAAGTTCATGTTTCCAGGCACAAATTACATCCCACAGCTATTCACGGATAACCTAAGACCCGTGACTGGGAAGTTCAGAGAAACTGTAAAAAATGAAAAAAAAAAAAAAAAGATGACAAATCACCTGCTTTCAAAAAACTGGCTTAAAGACAGACACTAAAAGCTTTAGAACAAAAAAGTAACATTCCACAATTCATAGATTTGCGAACATTTAGAAGAGGGTTTGCTGGTTACTGAGAACCAGACTACCTAAAGAGAAGTCATCCTATACTTCTTTTTTTTATTTGGTCTTTGAGTTAAAATGGGAATTGTATAGTCATGACAGAAATTAATTTCAACAAAGCATTTAATCCAGTCTTCCATGATACTTGTGGATGAGACTCCTAAATAATGGCTTGATTATAATCAACATAATTATAATATAATTATAATCAATTATAATTATAATTAGATAAACTCGAAGTAAGTTGGATAATTGTAACCAAAGTTCTGTTCTGAAGACAGGGCCAGGAAACAAAATTAGATTAACAACTTGAACCCTGGGGCACCTGGGTGGCTCAGTGGGTTAAAGCTTCTGCCTTCGGCTCAGGTCACGATCCCAGAGTCCTGGGATCGAGCCCTGCATCAGGCTCTCTGCTCAACAGGGAGCCTGCTTCCCCCCTCTCTCTCTGCCTGCCTCTCTGCCTACTTGTGATCTCTCTCTCTCTGTCAAATAAATAAATAAAATCTTTGGGGAAAAAAAAAAAACACTTGAACCCTGTGCTGAAATATAAAGATAAAATTTAACAGGAATATATGAAAGTCCCTACATCGGTTTAAATAGAAAAATAAAAGCACAAAGGAAGTACAAAACAAGATTCTGGTTTAGCCCTGTGAAAATCATCAAGAGGTTTCCTTGTCTGCCAAAATCAATGTGAGTTAATAATATATGTCCGATAGCTTGCAGCGATGCCTCTAACATTTCCATTTGAAAACATTGTGCCCACAAAGCACTTGCCCCTTCCTTTCATCCGTGGGGGATCCCTTTCCCAGTCTTCGCCTTAGGATTCCCTATCCCTTTGGAATAGGCAGAATATGGCCTGTAATCTGCCCGAAGATGTCCACATCCCGATCCCTGGAAACTGAGAATATGTCACTTTACAGGGAAAAAGAAGATTAGGTTTGTTAATCAGCTGACCTTAAAAGAGGGAGATCATCCTGGATTATCCAGGGGGACTCCGTGTAATCAATCACAAGGGTCTTTAAAAGTAGAAGAAGGAAACAGAGGAATAGGTCAGCGTGACAAAGAGTGAGGACTCAACCTACCACTGGCTTTGAAGCTGGATGAAAGAATGCAAGTGGCCTCTAGGAGCTGGAAAAAGTGAAGCACGCTCTCCTGAGAACCTCTAGAAAGAAATGCAACCCTTCCAACCCCTTGATTTTTTTTTTTAAAGATTTTATTTATTTATTTGACAGAGAGAGATCACAAGTAGACGGAGAGGCAGGCAGAGAGAGAGAGAGAGAGAGAGAGAGGGAAGCAGGCTCCCTGCTGAGCAGAGAGCCCGATGCGGGACTCGATCCCAGGACCCCGAGATCATGACCTGAGCCGAAGGCAGCGGCTTAACCCACTGAGCCACCCAGGCGCCCCCAACCCCTTGATTTTTATTGCAGAGCTAATCCTGTGTTCTAACCCACAGAACAATCAGATAATAAATTTGTGGTGTTGAAGTCACTAAGGCTGTGGTTATTTCTTAGAGCAGCATTAGAAAAATAATACACCTCTTACAACTCGCTTTCATTCTCTGCCTTATAGTCTTTTTATTATTTAGCATCCAAATGTCCTTTCTTTCCTTCTCTCCGTCGAAGTGAGCAACATAATGCCATAGAAAGGACAATGAATTATTACTTAGATATTGTGGATTCATAAACTTAATAACTCACGTGACTCCATCATCATAGATGCATCGTTAGCCTGTATGATCACTAGTTTTCCAACTTATAAAGGAGGATAGAACATATCTACCATCTTTCAGTCTCTGGGTTGCTTCAGGGAGTTTTTGAGAGGAGGTGAGTGAAATCATAAAAGCCAACTATTAAGCACGTAATATGTGCTCCACGCTGCTGTATATGCCTCACATGTAGTCTTTTATTTAATCTCTACAAGGACAATGTAAGCTATAGACTACTATGTTTCCCCCACCAAGGCAGAGAAAAATATTTTGAAAGTTATAAAACTCCAGAGATTACAAATAAATGGATATCATGGAGGGAATCAGTATACAATGAAAAAAAAAAAAGCTTTTTCCTACTAGTAATATTCCTCAAAAACATTTTTTTCATTTAAACTTTACTGTTATTTGGGATGCCTGGATGGCTCAGTCGTTAAATGTCTGCCTTCGGCTCAGGTCATGATCCCAGAGTACTGGGATCGAGCCCCGCATCACATCGGGCTCCCTGCTCAGCGGGGAGCCTGCTTTCTCCTCTCTCTCTCTGCCTGCCTCTCTACCTACTTGAGATCTCTGTCTGTCAAATAAATAAATAAAATCTTAAAAAAAAAATGGGAGTGACATAACAGTGTGTCAGTAGCATGATGGGTATAGTTGTCAGTAGGAGGAGGTAAGCGATTCACCTAATACACATCTGAGAGGTGAAGGAACATGGTTCACAGAAGTCGTATTAGGGTCTGAAGGCTGAATAGAGTTAGGCAAAGGAGAAGGACAGAAAACTTTGGGAGAGTACTATAACCTGCAGTCGCTCAGGTCCTTCCTCACTTACTGACTTTCTTATTCTCAACTCTCTCTACAAACTCAGATAGATCCTGCTTTAAGGTTCATCCCAAAATACAATTTGATGTTAAGTCTCAGATAGGAAATGTTCACGTTTCATACTGAGTAAGGCTTTGGTGACTAATCCATTTGTATCTGATTCCACATTCACTTAATCCAATGATCAAGCAATACTGTTTTAGACCACTCTATTTCCTTATCCAGTCAGACTTGGCCCCCTTTAATTAGCTAATCATACTATAAATAACAAGTGAAAAATAAACAAATATTTCTATAGAGAGGAATTGTGATTCCCTGTGATTACTGCTGTGCCCACTAGATGGCGCACGTATGCCTGAGAGACAAACATGCTGATTCAGTTTCCCTCTTTTCCTGGGAACTAGAGAAACTAACCAATTAGAAGATTGGGACGTGGGGAAGAAGAAACTACCCAAACTAAATTTTTAAGTGATCCTGGTTCTTACAGGTATCCTCAACAAAATAAACCCAACATCTTTCTTTCCTTTTGGATAAATTTATAATTTAATTACCTGTACCTCCATCCCCACACCCACTCATGCTTTATTTCCATTTCTTTTATTTTTACTTACTTTTAAAAAATATTTTTCTTTTTAAATTTTTTATTTTTTTAATTTTTACTTTCTAATAATACTATCATTCCAGCATCCTAACCTGTCAAATTAGACTACCTGTTCCCTATTACGTGCTCTCTACTGCCCCATCTCCTAATTCAAGCTTCTGAATTTCCCTCTGTTTGAAAGGGCCACTCTCACCAGTCAAATACTTCTGCCTCCATTATTATTCCCTTTAGAAATCCCACTCATTCTTCAAGACACCTTTCAACTACCACCTCTACCATGACATTTTTTCTGTTACTACCACTAGAAAATACCTTTCAGTTCTCTTTTCCTTGTATAAACAAGCTTTGTATTTTGTTTAATAATAAATATAGCATGCCTGGTTCTAAAGCTGTATGCATCTCTGTAGCACTTAAAGACTTCCTGCCTCACGATTATTTATGAACATTTCATAATCTTCCTGCTATATAATGTTTGCGCTTTGAGCACAGAAACCACCTTAGTCATCTTTATATGTCCTGAAGCATTTAGCACTGTATTATTTATTGAGTTGATTTGAATGGTAGTCTCTATAAGATTGTTGCCAAAAACTCTATGAATCAAAAATGAGATGATGGGGGCACCTCGGTAGCTCAGTGGGTTAAAGCCACTGCCTCCGGCTCGGGTCATGATCCCAGGGTCCTGGGATCAAGCCCCACATCAGGCTCTCTGCTCGGCAGGGAGCCTGTTTCCTCCTCTCTCTCTCTGCCTGCCTCTCTGCCTATTTATGATCTCTGTCTGTCAAATAAATAAAAAATCTTTAAAAAAAAAGAGAGAGAGAGATTATGACTCTTAGTGATAGTCTCTAGGATAATTTGGATGAAATTCATTAGCAAGATGAGGGGGAACTAAATCATCTTTCCAAATAGAAATCACACCCATGGCATGCAACTCACCTCCTCTAAATTTATAGAAATAATGGATAGAATATACCTATTTTAAACTATAAAGCTGAGTTCAAAATTGAGAGTACTCAAAACTTCAGATACCAGAAATGAAGAAGAAATTCAAAGTCATAGTAATCAGAGCCAAGAGTTAAGGTTTAATTTCTTGCAGGGCCAAGAGGTGAGGCCCTAGAGTCACTTAATGAGGCTGGAACTAAAAGTCCTGCATAAGTTAGGACCCTAAAGCTTCTCACTTTTCAAAGCCTAAGGAAAGTGCCAAGAAGCTTAACTTCTGCCCAGTAGCCTAGGTTGGATAGAGGTGAGGGGGTCACAGTTCCCATGAAAATGGAAAGTCCTCGTCTATGGAAATCCAGTTTTACATTTGAAAACAGAAGCCCAAGCTTAGAAACAGAGAAACTGCCAACGCACTAGAGAAACAAGTATAAGAATGTGTAGTAAGGATACTTGCACAACTCAGGGCACAGAAGAATCCCACAGAATAAACTACCTTCACTGAAGATAAGTTCTCAGTAAATTGTGTACACAATGTCCTTATACACAAGGGAATGATCCACCACAAGAGAGAGTCAGCAGATACACCAAATTGGAAAAAAAAAAAAAATCTGTGCCCATTTAACTTGTTAATAAAACAACTTTAACATGACTACCAAAGAATAAAATGATTAAAAATGTAAAAGAAAGAATGTAAAATAAAAATAAAGTGAAAGAACGAGATTAAAAAATAGAAATATTTGAATAAAGAAATATTTGAAAAAGGTGGACTTTATTGAATCATTAGTTCTTTCAACACCTATTTATTGAACAGTCATTCTTTGAGGTGCTGGAGATAAAATGGTGACCAAGATATACAGATTCCCTACTACCATAGAGCTTGTATTCTATTGAGAATAAAACACTCAACAGATGGGTTTAACAGAAACAGCAGAAGAGATGATTATTCAACTAGAAATAAACCTTAGAAAACTACCCATAGCACAGCACAGAGGATTAAAACAAAATGGTGAATATGAAAGTGAAGTTAAGAGATACAGAGAATAGGGATGCCTGGGTGGCTCAATTGTTTGAATGTCCAACTCTTGGTTTCAGCTCAGATCATGATCTTGTGGTTCCAATCTCTTCCTAATATTGGGCCCCACCTCGGGCTCTGCACTCACTGGGGAGCCAGCTTGAGGTCCTCTCTCCTTCTCCCTCTGTCCCTCCTGCTTGTGCACTCACTCCCTCTCTCTAAAATAAATAATCTTTTAAAAAAGAAAGAGAAAGAAGTAGAGAAACAATAAGAAGGTCCAATGCACATCTAACAGACGTCCCAAAAAGAGAGTGAAGAGATCATGGAGAAGAGGCACTATTCAAAGAGAAAATGGCAAAGAATTTCTCAGAAAGAAAGAAAGGCATGACCCATGGAATAATACAGTGAGTCCTCAACCGATAAATTTTCAAGAAGTCAATACTGGTGGTACCTGGGTGGCTCAGTGGGTTAAGTGTGTGCCTTCAGCTCAGATCATGATCCCAGGATCCTGGGATGGAGTCCCATGTCAGTCTCCCTGCTCAGTGGGAAGCCTACTCCTCCTTCTCCCTCTGCCTGCCACGTTCCCCCTCTTGTGCTCTCTCCCTCTTTCTCTCTCTGTGTCAAGTAAGTAAATAAAATCTTTAAAAAAAAAAAAGAAAGAAAAGAAAAAAATAGCTTCTTTAAAAAGAAAAAGTAAATACTGTATCCAAAAGCTTCTATTTAAAATTGAAGAACACTAAAAACAAGAGGAAAACTGTAACAGGAAAAAAAAAAAATAAAGAAGCAAAGAAAGAACATCTACAAAGTGTCTAGAATACCAAAAAAAAAAAAAAAAAAAAAAAAAAAATCCAGCAACTCATTGTAAAATAAGATTGAAATAAAAATTTTAAAGTGCTGGAAATTCTATTCTCAGCTGAACTGTCATTCAAAGTGAGGATGAAAAAAGACAGTTTCAGAAAAAAAAAATCAATAGAGTTTACCATTTACAGACCTAGGTTACTAGCAGATGTATTTCAGTGAGACAAAAAGTTGAATCCAAAAGGATGAAGCATGAATCCAAAAGGACAAAACAACAGCAAGAAGAAAGACCGAATAAAGAAAACGTCTCTCAAAGTTTGGGGGAAAGGAAATAAGTATTGACTATAATAATAATAATACATTCTAACCACCAAAATGAAAACAGTGTCCCATGAAAGAAGTTGGGTTGAAACATTTTGTGTTTCTAAATTCTGGAAGGCTTTTGAGAGGAGGCTACAGTTATCACCAATGTTGCCTCATAAGCACTAAATATTCATGAGACCCGTGAAGCACCATATATTCGTGAGGACGCCCCTTTGGCCCCATGTGTCCTCTGCTCAAGCCAGGTAGATCAAATTCATAGGAGCTCAGCGAGTCATCAGTGCTGAGTAACAATGGTAGCCAGGCATATCAGTCCTTGGGACTGGTAAAGAAAACATAAGTTGGCTCTAGGTACCTTTGATTTCCCAGTCTTCTTACCTCACTCTCAACTCTGGTCCTCGTAGCCACAATGTTAGTAGGGAAAGCCGATGTGGAAAAATGGGAGGTAGGACACATGACTATTTCATAACACCAGATTCAGGTAATTTGGTCCTTCTCAACACTATTAATCTCCTGCATCTCCTTCCCTTTGCCTCTTGCCATATGCTTTAAATGGAGTCAACAAATAGTGTGATTTCAGCATCTTAATTTGTTCTGTCAGTCTTTCTGGTCAGCCCTTTGGTAGTGGGACTTGGAGGCCATCGTTGCACCAAGGTAATTTCCCGCTGACACACCAACTAAAAAGTGGAGATGAACATATAACTCGTAAGCAAAGAAGGGGGAGAAAGAGGAAGAAAAAAAATCACTCAAGTGGAGGGAGAAAAGTACGGAAAGAACTCAAGAAGTTACATTAAAAAAACCAAACTTGATTACCTTTTCCTTTATTTTAAGAATGGATGGCCAGTTTTTTTTTTTTTTATTCACATGCTTCTCCACATAATTTTTTAGTGGCTGTGTGAAATGCAGGTTAAGGAGTGTTCTAGGGGCATCTGGCCGGCTCAGTTGGAAAGTGCATGCTGCACTTGATTTGGGGGTCATGAGTTCAAGTCCCACATAGGGCGTAAAGATTACTTAAAATTTTTTTTTTTTAAGAAAAGAAAGGAAAAGAAAAGAAAAGAATTCTAAAGCCAAGCCTCACTGAAGTGAAAGTGAAGTGAATGAAGTGATACCCTCATCTATAGCAATGTCTCCTAAGAGGCACTGGAAATAAGAAGAAAGAATGTGAGGCATATATTTGCCTTCCATGATCCAGGTTTTCTAAGCTTTAAAAATCACTACCAATTCCCGAGCTTTCAATAACTTGATTATATTATCTTTTAGGGTTTGTTTTTTTTTTCCAATTAGTGCTCTAACACTTGATCATTTTACAAAGACAAAACTGAATGTGTATGCTACTAACTCAAATAAGAATATTTATAATATCCACAATTGCATTAAAATCATAAAGTTTTATATATATTATACATAAATATATAATATATCTATTGCTACTACAAAGAAAAGAAGGTATAATGATATGCCTTTAATTGGTAAGAACTTTCAGCCATTATGCAACTGAATTCTACAAACGGCCACTGATTTTTTTTTTTTTTAAGATTTTATGTATTTATTTGACAGACAGATCACAAGTAGGCAGAGAGGCAGGCAGAGAGAGAGGGAGGGGGAAGCAGGCTCCCCACCTAGCAGAGAGCCTGATGCAGGGCCCAATCCCAGGACCCTGGGATCATGACCTGAGCCAAAGGCAGAGGCTTTTAACCCACTGAGCCACCCAGGCGCCCCCAGCCACTGATTTCTTACTGTGAATGTGCAAGGCACTCTACAAGAGAAAGCAATACTGAAAAACAGAGTTCCTGTCCTTAAGAAACTTGAACGGCAGTGAAGGAGAAAGCCATGTATACAACTGTAAGACAGAGTATGATGTCAGCAGATCCTAAATCTAGCTGGGCATCATGTTCATCTGAGGAACTTTCTTAAAAAACTGAAGTACACTTGACAGAGAACATTGTATAAGGCTAAGGTGTCCAGCGCGTTGATTTCGATACACTGAAATCATTCCCGAGCACCTGTATCTCTTCACATAATTGTCATTTATTTTTTGTGGTGGGAATAATTAAGATCTAGTCTCTTAGCAAGTTGGATGTTTATACTCCAATTTGGTTGCTTCGGTTTTTTAGTTTAGTTTATTTTTTTTTAAGATTTTATTTATTTATTTGACAAAGAGAGAGACAGAGAGAGGGAACACAAGCAGGGGGAGTGGGAGAGGGAGAAGGAGGCTTTCTGCTGAGCAGGGAGCCCGATGTGGGGCTCGATCCCAGCACCCTGGGATCATGACCGGAGCCGAAGGCAGACACTTAACGACTAAGCCAGCCAGGCGCCCCTCCAATATTGTTACCTTGATGCATGAATCACACTTTAGCTGAACACAGAATTCTTGCATTAACACCCTTTCCCCTTAAAACTTTGTGCACGCACAGATTGTTTTTATTGTCTGAACCACCTGGGAATAAGTAGCGTACACTATAGCCCTTTCCGCTTAAACACTATGGTGTCTGTTACCTAAGTATAAAATATACTCCTCAGCGTACTCAGTTGAACAATATGGGTTTGAATGGTGCAGGTCTGCGTATATGCTGTTTTTCAAAGACAGCACAGTACCGTAAACCTGTTTTCTTTTCTCTAACCTTATTATTTATTTCTCTAGCTAATTTCAAATAAGAATACAATGTGTAACACATACAACATACAAACTATGTGTTGACTGTTCATGCTACTGGTAAGTAAGCTATTAGTTAAATTTTGGGGCAGTCAAAATTTATATGTGGATTTTTGACTGCACAAAATGTTCTTTGACTTACACACAACCCCTTCCTTAATGTCTCCACTGAAGCCACATGAATATTATTTTCCAATCGTATTAGATCCTAATATAAGGAAACAGCATTTTTTCCTGAAAGATTATTAAAAATCTGGCATTTTCACACTACAATGAGCACAGAGGAAGAATTAAATTTGAACCTAATTTCATTTCAAGTAAATTATACACACTAAATTACATCTTTTATGTTCAACTTAAAGAGCATTAGTCATTTAAAAAATTAGAATTGCTCTATGCACTTCTACATTGAACAAAACAAGAATCGCTGAAATGACTTTTTTTTTTAGAGCCAGAAGATTTTTTTTCTTTTCTTTTCTGAAATAGAACACTTTTCTATATGAAACACTGGCATTTTTATTCCATACGGTACCTACTCATCACTCTGCTCAAATTATCTTTCCAGTTCCTCAACTCCGTGGTTTTTTTGGTTTTGTTTTGTTTTTGTTTCTGTTTTTTTCTATTTATGGTAGATGAAAACCAATACAGATGCTATAAAAATAACACTAAGATGCAAACTGAAAGCCCATAAGAAAAACTTTCTGGGTTGAGGGCCTTTCTGGCCAGGTTTCCCATCAAATAGAAGTCCGCAAAGACGGACTTGGGAAACATCCTTGATTTGACATTGGATTGCCCTCATTTGCCCACTTGTTCAGGATAGGATAATTTCATTTTCTCTTTGCCCTCTTCAATTATCAACTCTGCAGGCCCCTCTTCCGTGGAAATCCATTCAACCTCAAGAGGACCCAGGAGGGCAGAACTGTCCTTGAAATGCTAAAATGGGGAAAACAGCTTGAGAATGTTATGAGGCAAGACAGACTGACGTGAAAGATATTTTCATCTCCACTCACTCGGTGCCAACTCAGGACAAAGTTAGGAGAAGAGTGCACTATGTGCTGTAAAGTAATCCTGAATGGAACAGGTGAGTTAAGAATGGAGTTAAGAATGGAAAAGTGAGTCAGAGTCAGACATAAAGTCACGGCATCATGAATTTATCCTCAAGATAATCACCAGTGGCCGTCATGGGCAAACTTCTGCTACTATTTAATAGTACATGATTTTGTGCTATAAATATTTGCATCCTGTGGACAGCATGGCACAATGTTCTCAGCAGAAAAGTAGATCAGAAAGTGGAATTTAGTTCTTAATTCCATTCTACCTCTTAAGTCACTGATTTCTATTGGAAGTGAAGGAGAGAAAAGTATGGAGCATGAAACAGAACAGTTAAGGGTACAAAATGGGGAAAAGAGGGTGTTCTGCTAGTAAGCACTTTATTTCAAGGCATAATAAAAAGTTACCAAAGAAGTATTTTTTTATGTTTCTAAAGCAATCTTTCTGTATTATTCTTTTCTTACAAAAATGGCTTTTTTTTTTTTTTTTTTTGCAAAATAGGTGCGGGCTTTAAAATGAAGAGAGCCTATATGATAGGTCTTTGTCAATTCTATTAATACATGGCCTTGAGACCATCTCAAGTTCTTAGTTCGTAGCTTTTCCTTTCAATAAATATAAAAATGGAGATGATAAAATGATGGAAAATTTTAAGTTTTTCTCTTATGAGTTTGTTTGCTTTGTTTTGGGATTCCCAAGTGGACGTTTTTATCTCTGTGAAATATTACTAACACTGAGAACTTCAAAATATCCATGAGGCAATGCCGTGGAAACTCAGTCTATTTGGATGAAGTAGCCCTTTAAAAGAATGAGCTTCTAAACACTTTGAAAGGCTATCTATTTATATTCAAAGAATAAAGTTAGGCATTAAAAATTTTGAATGTACTGTTGAGGATATAGGGTCATAAGGGGCAATTTGGTAATACCTTTCTAAAAAGTAATTTATCAATATGTATCAGTAACTTCTAAAATGTTTATACTCACTCAGGCTGCCTTAACAAAATACCACGGATTGGGGGACTTAAAGAATGGAAATTTATTTCTCACAGGTCTGGAGCCTGGCAGTCCAAGGTCAAGGTGTTGGCATGGCTGAGTTTCTGGGGAGAACTCTCTTCCTGGCTTGTAGAGCACTGTCATCTCTCTGTGTGCTCACGTGGTGGAGGGGGCCACAGAGAGATAATGAGAGAGAGACTGCTCTCACCTCCTTTGCTTAAAAGGCCATAGTCCTATGGGATTAGACCCCACTGTTAGGATGACATTTAACTTTAATTACCTCCTGAAAGCCTTATCCCCAGATACCAGGATGCTGGAGGTAAGAGCTTCAATTTATGAATTTTAGGGGGAACAAAACTCTGTCCATAGCAATGTGTATAACCTTTGACCTAATAATTCAGTTTCCAGGAACCCATCCTTTTGTGTGGTATCAAGGTAGGGGTTTGGAATGGGGAGACGTAACTAGAATGTGGCCCTAAATGAATGCTTAAAAATATTCATCATATTATTTACTATTTTAGGCTAGGAAAACACACACAGGCAAGGTGTGCATATCATTTCCCGAGTAAAAGCATGAACTAAGTTACAAAAGCAGAATCCCATTTGCTTTCCAGGGTGGCATCCAGGTAAATCAGGACAGTGTTAGAAACCCAAGGCAGGTACAACAAGAAATAAATGAGCTAAAAAATGAAGTACGTCACAAACTGTAGGGGAACCAATGCAAAAGAAGCTCCATGTAGAGAGAAGGAAGGTAAAAACCGGCGAAATTGTCAGAGCCTGGTTTAAATATTCATTAAGATGTGTTTGGGGTTTTTTTATTTGTTTTTGTTTTTTTAAATTGTGTCAGTAACCTCAAGCCTGAACATGCCATGGTGATCACCTCTTTTGGCTTTTGAACATTTTTTTTAAGAGAGAGAAAGCACACGAGTGCAAGTAGGGGATGGGCAGGAGGGACAGAGGGAGAGGGAGAAAGTGTCGTAAGCACCCAGCATGGAGCCCAATGCAGGGCTCCATCTCATGACCCTGAGATCATGACCTGAGCTGAAATTAAGAGTCAGGCTCTCGGGGCGCCTGGGTGGCTCAGTGGGTTAAGCCGCTGCCTTCGGCTCGGGTCATGATCCCAGAGTCCTGGGATCGAGTCCCGCATCGGGCTCGCTGCTCAGCGGGAAGCCTGCTTCCCTTCCTCTCTCTCTGCCTGCCTCTCTGCCTGCTTGTGATCTCTCTCTGTCAAATAAATAAATAAAAAATCTTAAAAAAAAAAAAAAAAAAGAGTCAGGCTCTCAACCAACCGAGCCCCTTAGCTTTTACACTTTCAAAAACAGTTATAAGCAACACTATTTCGGAAGTGAATGAAGTTATACCTACACACAGAATAACAATTACATTCTGAAAAAAAAAATCTGTTATTCTTAAACTTCTCTTTGCCATTTCATCTATTTGCATGGCCGTAGTATCACCTCAAAAAAGACAAATCACAAATCTGCTACCTTTAAGGAAAAAAAAAACAAGATTTATTTATTTGAGAGAGGGAGAGAGAGAGAATCCTCAAGCAGATTCTCCACCAAACACAGAGCCTGACATGGGGCTCAATTCCAGTACCTCGAGATCATGACCTGAGCCGAAACCAAGAGGCAGGTACTCAACTGATTGAGCCACCCAGGTACCCAACAAATCTCTTAACTTCAAGGCCCAGCCCAAATAATGTCACCCTATCTGTGGTTTCAGTTACCCATGGTCAACCATGGTCAACCATGGTCCAGAAGCTGACAGCCCTCACTTTGACACACTCTCAGGTCAATAGTAGCCTCACTAGGTCCCCATACCTGTGTCATTCAGCTCACTTCACATCATCGCAGTGTTGGTATTTTCTCATTTCACATCACCACAAGAAGAGTAAGTACAGCACCAAAAGATATTTTGAGAGAGTGGCCACGTTCACATAACTTTTACTACCGTATAGTGTAATAATGGTTCTATTTTGTAATTAAATTGTATTGTTAATCGCTTACTGTGCCTAAATTATAAATTAAGCTTTATCCTAGGTAGGTATGTAGAGCCTACAACATAGTATGTTATAGGGTTCTGTCCTATCCACTGTTTTGGGCATCTGCTAGGGGGTGTTGGAACGTGGCCTCCTCTGATAAAGGGGGACACGTCTTCCAAATACAGTAACGTGTGGCCAGATGCTGGCTGCCCACCTTCCTATGATTGTTTGACCTCTCAAGCAGAAATCATCACCTGCTGGGAATTTGTGCCTACATTTTGTGATCTTCATCTCTGTTTACAACATTCCCACCCATGAGGAACCTCAAAGCTAACTTTAATTCTTCAGTCTTACTCACCATCCTCTTCTAGTTCACATTTCCCACCCAGTCTTGGACAAATACTAAACTGAGTTGATTAATGGGTTTTACATACTTTTGCTTTTATTTTATTTTATTTTTTATTCTACAGCAAGGCCATAGTTTGAGGTCATACTGATCAATGTATTTTTTTTTTTTTGTCACTTTAGGAACATGTACGAGATGTATTTGTGTTTTGGACTATTCAGGCTGCCATAATAAAAATACCAAATACCGTAGATAAAAATGTGAGGATCCCATCCATTTCTGACAGTTTTTGAGAAGTCTGAGATCAAGGCACCAGCAGATTCGGTATCTGGTGAGAGCCTGCATCCTGGCCATTTTCTCCGTTTCTCACCTGGCTTTTGGAGTGGGAGAGCTCTGTAACTGTCTCTTTTATAAGGTGCTAATCCCATTCATTAGAGCTTCACCTTCACAGCCTAATCACCTTCAGACAGCCTCGACTCCAAATGTCACCACGCTGGAGGTTAGGATTTTGATATACAAATTGAAGGGGACACAGCCGTTGGGTCCGTAACAACGTGGTTGCTGAGTTCTGGCACGTGTGTTCAACAGTGTTGCTAGTCTGTGAGAAAAGCCTTGTGTATGATACAGTTCTCATTGTCCATCCCCTGCCTTCCTCTGTGAAGCAGAAGGCAGACACTTCTTTAAAAGTTATAGCCAAGGGCTAGGGGTGCATGGGTGGCTCAGGGGGCTAAGCCTCTGCCTTTGGCTTAGGTCATGATCTCAGGGTTCTGGGATCAAGCCCCAAGGCTGCTTCTCTCTCTCTGCCTGCCTCTCTGCCTACTTGTAGTCTCTCTTTCTTTCAAATAAATAATAAAATATTTAAAAGAAAAAAAAAACTTACTTCCAAGGGTTGGAGACTCTGTCAGGAGTAATAGTCCTTTTTTCAAGAAGAGTAGTTTTGTTCTAAAACAACAAGCTTTAGGGTTTTTCATCTCTGGGCTATGTTACACTTTTAGGACCTACTGAGGTTCCCAAAGAGTTTTATGTGGGTTAGGATTATCCATACTTAAAGTATTGAAGATTGAAAAATTGAAAAGTTATTTTGTTGATTTGAAGACAGCAATGGTGAACACATTGTATATTAACATTAATGTCATCCTAGTATTATTATTACATTAGTATGATTTTTACATCACAGAGACCCTGAGAGAACCACTCTCCTAAAATTTTGGTTTGTTCCAGAATATGAAAGAGCATAATTAAGCGCAAAACTTTGAAAGCGAATTTATTTGCTTTGATTTATATTACTCGAGTCTCAATAAAAGCTATAAGATATTAAAATTTATAACAAAATTTTCTCAATTCTGATGGTCTTGCTTCCTGGCCTTACTGATCAGTGGCTTTACCCATAATATCAAAGTTTATTGTTTCCCTTATGTGTAATCTGCCTACAGAGCAAAGAGTCTGTGTCATATCAGAATGATTTTCTTTGCTTTATCTTAACGTTATTATATCCTTGATTATTCAGGAAAAAGAAAAACAAAGATTCCCACCTTTGAAAGAACTGAGAGGGTCTTTAAAATAATGCTATTTTCTGTGCTTATTTTTTCATATATTTATTTTTAAATAAAAACCCAGACATGTATTTCTCACAGTTCTGGAGACTTGAAGATGAAGTCCAAGATCAAAGTGCTGGCAGATTTGGCTTCGTGAGAGTCCACTTCCTGGTTCAAAGATGGCCATCTTTGTCTCTGTGATGATTATTAAATGTTACATTGTCAATTTGGTTAAACAGTTTCACAGGCTCCCATTATCTTATCTTAATCAAGTCCCCACATTTCCTTTAATGACATTTTTAATTCCTTTCCTACAACTAGATATTACATATAAAAACATTTTTAAAATAATTTTTGTATATTAAAACTATCTGAGAGATTTTGTAGAGGGCTTTTGGAAAAGCACAGAGGTTTGTTCTTTTACTTTATAAAAAGAGAGATGTTAGAAATAATTAGGTTAAGTTTGTTTGATGTGTTACAGTAGAAAGAGTCACATTGGAATATCTGTCAAGTAAGAAAGTATACAGAGTCTGGCCTAAGTTAAATATATATAAGTAAACCGTTATCAATATAAATATTTCAGAAATCAGATGCTATTTAAAAAATCCCCGGAGATTTGTTAAGGCCTTTGCTGACCATAATGTTTTATACTCAGGGTGAATACAGATAATCAAAATTCTTATGAAGTTATTTAATGTTTCTTGATTTTAAAAAAAAATCAGTATCCTCCATTCTAATATTATTTGTTACAGTAATAAATTAGGGTGATGATGACTTGGCCCAGGGTCATTCGGACATGATAACAAAGTCGATTTCTGGAAAAATGTTGAAGGGGAGACTATAGATTTGTTCACGGAATTGAATATGAGTTAGTGAGAAAAAGAGTGGTCAAAGCCATCTTCAAGGTTGTTGGCTTAAGAAAGTATAGAATTAAGATGTCTTTATAATGAGACGAAGATGACCATATAGGAGTACTTGGTTTGGGAGAGACTACAAAGAATTTAATATTGGACCTCTTAAATATTAAATTATAATAAATAAAATAACATTAACACAAATAAATAGGTATAATGTAAATAATATAATAAACATATAATCATGTGCTTTACAAAATAAAATATTTTAAATATGCAAATTTTATTAATAAAATAAAATTGCATACTAATATAAATTATAATGAGCAAAATAAACTGCTAATATCATCACTGGCATTACTAATATTCATTATTAAATATTCACATGCAGTTGTTAAGTAGGCATATGGAACTCAGGACACAGATTCAGACATGATATAAATTCAAAACTTACCAAATTCTGATAGCCACAAGACTGGATGGGATCACCAAGGGAGAGTGTAAATAGAAAACAGAAAAGGTCCATCTGTGTTCTCACATGGATGTCCCAGAAGTGGCATTGCTGAATCATAGTGTAGTTCTATTTTTACCTTTCCGAGGAACCTCCATACTGTTTTCCATAGTGGCTGCACCAACTTACATTCCCACCAACCACGCACAAGGGTTCCTTTTCTCCACATCCTTACCAGCACCTGTTATCTCTTGTCTCTTTACTAATAAGGCTGGGGAAAAAAAATTTTTTAATAAAAAAGAGTGAAGATCCCGAATTTTCAATGCCATGACTTAGAAGTCCTGATTTTTCACAGTGGATCTCCAGCTTGTGAACTCATGAGTAGAGGAAAACAGCATACACAAGCTGCAGGTCACCTGGGCATGACTTAGAATTTCTGTTCCATAGCTCTTCTCAGCTCCCTTACTAGGTTCTAGCGTCCAATGGATTCCAACCATATCTAGCACTATGGGGTTTCTTTGTTTGTGTTATGTATTTAATTTACAAATATTTATACAAGGCCTATACGTTCTAGACTCTGTCCTAAACATGTCACAAATATTAACATATTTGAACTTTAAAATCATTCCAGGAATTAATGAGCATTATTATCCCCATTTTACAAAACTAGGAAAAGAGCTCAGTTTAGTGGCTCACAGCTTTTAAAAAGCAAATCTGGATCTGCTAGGAGGCACCGCCTCCTCAGGTATTGCAACAATGATGTGGAAAAGCTTTGGGACAACAGGGTTTGTGTGATCCTTAGCAACCACACAGGGAGGGCTCTGTGTTCACTGAATCACTAACTCAAGACTTAAAAGTCATTTTTCTCTTCTCAAGATTAAATCCCAGTTTCATTTAACCTTGGCATTCTATATTCTCAAATCCCTATTTCCAATTTTAATGATAGTGTAGAAGCCAAGGGCAGGCTGCCCCAAGATAGGCCACTTTGGCATAAAGATTATTTTGAGTTATAAGTAATCAAAACCCAGCAGATGCAGGAAAAGCTCTCTGCTAAAGTTTGCATCGGAAAGGAGAGCCGTTCCAGGAAGAGAACTATTAATGGTGACTCCCCTTTACCTAAGAAACTTATCGGCATAATAAGGCAACCCTGTTTTTCCAAACATGTCCCTTCTCCTTCCTGTTAATGGCCTCCCTTCCCTTTGTTGCCTTGACCCTACCCTTCTCCTTAACTCAGATGAGCTTCATGTTGTCACACTGTTTTTAGAATTTCCAGTCTGTGTGGACTCCCCACAGATATACCCATTACATTTGATTTTCTCCTGCTAGTCTGCTTCATGTCTATTTGATTCTAAGTCCAGACAGAAGGACCACAAGGCAGAGGAAACTCTTCCTCCCTGGTAGTAAGACACATAAGGTTCAATGAAACATTCAAATTATAGTATCTAAAATTCAATATGGCACTGGAAAGAAGGTCAATCAGAACTATAAGTACAGTGAAAAGATTTCATAGTACCCATCCCACATTTTTTATTTTTCCAAAGGCAAGATGTATCTCAAAAAACCCTTGCCCTGACCAGTATAACTGAGTTTTAAACCAAGCATATATTAGTGCAGGACGACAATCTCTATTCCCAAGGGAGATTGTAATCTTCTCCTTCTGTTCACCAGAACCTGTCCAGTCCTTAGACCATGCCATGGTTAATCTCCGTCCAGTAGTAATGTTGACAGATCAGTTGCTACTTTGAACAAAAAAAGAAATGCTTTGTCAAAGTCAAAGTGAATGGTTTTAGAATAGAGGAAGAGACATAGACTGGGTCAGTACAAAGAACAGAGATTTGTGGACTCCGTCCACTCCAGGAGCCCTGGCTTGTTTCCCAAAACAGTAAGTTATGGTATCTGTTTACTTTTTGTTATATCGGTCATGCCAATCTGAGTAAGCAGACCAGTGGGTTTCCAGGACTTTCCCATTTGCTAAAGTACGAAGCTGCATCAAAACCTCTATTTGAATTTTAGAAGCCTAAAGAACTAAGAAAAATTCTTGTAAATTGTTTTTTTTTTTTTATATACATGAAGCAAATCTGAACAGGACTTGATTTTTAATTTAAATACTGTAGCGCTCTGGTTAGCTATCTGTTGGATGAAATGTCACGCACATCCTCAATTTACTAAATTAGCGTTGAAGTCTGTAATTGAAGTAATCTCTTTGATAATGTATCCTTAAGGCAAGGGAATATTTTGACTTAATTAAAAAGAGAATGCCAGTTGATGAGCCTGTCTTTTCAGAGAATGTCTCTTTGCAGATATATTGAATCAAAGAAATAATAATCAGCTCAGTGAAACCTTACAGTTAGAGAACATATTTGTAATTTTTAAATGAATATACTATTTGTGTCATTAGGCAATGTGAGTCCATTGCATTTGCTCTGATGGGAGAAAATAGGTTTTCTGAAACTAACAGACTCTGGTCTTAATTCTAAACTATATAATCCTTAGGGAATTCTGACTGACATTTGCTTCAATATATTTTTACTTAAAGAGATAATTCATTAAACATAATATATTTAAAGGCACTTTTAACACACACGGTTTTTCTTTTTTGTGTTTTTTTAGTAATCCTCTAGGAGTAAGTCCCAGTTTCTCTGTTTTCCTAGCCCATTAACAGCCAGCTTTATGATTTTGGCAAATTATTTAACAACAGAGTCTTTCAGGTATAAAATGTCAAGTTTGATCTTCAGTGTTGGATTCCAGATCTACTATTCAGTGATAATTTGCTTTATTTAAACATCACCTTTTGTTTTCCAAAAATTGAATTTACTTATATTAAGCTGATCTTTTTTTCTTATGTATTGAGTTCTAAAATCTTGAAGTTGGAATAATACCATCAGGAAAACACAGCAGCTGTGAAAGACGGGGTAGTGGACAGAATATTAAGTGTCCTGTTGAGAATATCCTGCTGGGTTATCGAGGTATTTTGTAACTTTGTAGGATGTCAAACACTGGTAGTGATTCAAACAGATTTGTGCTTAAAGATGTGCAGATTGGGTCCACTGAAATGCAATTGACCATTGCCTTTGGATATGACCATGTTTTAGGTTCATTTGTAAATTCATTTCAGCATTCCTAATTCCTCTGTAATTCCTTGAATTTCCTTTGAATCAGTTATAACATGTATCAATTTCCTGGTTAAATAGTAAGTTAAATAAAATCTTGGATGTGTTCATTGCATATTTGTATTAGGGTCACGATTTACTTATTTTATTTTCACCTTTAAAAAATTATCCTACATAATTAGATTACTGTAAAGATTAAGTAAGATAATGTGTACGTGTTAAGTACTAGGCTCAATGCCTGAGACATAACGATGGTGATGATTCATGTTTAGTCTTCGACCAGGTGACATTTGGTTCCAGTGAACAAGCGTCTTCCTCACAGGGAGTGGGTTAGAATTCAAAATAACAAAGGCTTGGGGTCCCTGGGTGGCTCAGTGGGTTAAAGCCTCTGCCTTCAGCTCAGGTCATGATCTCAGGGTCCTGGGATAGAGCCCTGCATCGGGGCTCTCTGCTCAGTGGGGAGCCTGCTTCCCCCTCTCTCTCTGCCTGCCTCTCTGCCTGCTGTGATCTCTGTCAAACAAATAAATAAAATCTTAAAAAAAAAAATAACAAAGGCTTAACTCAGATAGTTTGAAGATCATTAAAGCTATAGTTACTTGAGGAAAGGACTTATGTACCCATAAACTCCATCTATTTTGGTTATAAGTGTTCAAATATCAATCTCACTTAAAGTCATGTTTTGATTCATATTAAATATTTTCTAAGTCTGTGAAGGGACTAGCAGAGATTAAGTTATCACCTGAAGTGTATATGGACACAGAGGCTCAAAAAAAACACCTGAAAAAAACATAGAGAGTTTGAAAGGAACCAACTCTTCCTGCTCACAGTTCTGCCACTAATCGAGGGCATCCACTTGCTGAAGATTCGTTAATCATATGGCTTTCGTCATCAAGGGGGAAGATATAAGAAGGATTGGTAAATAAAAGGCAAAATAAGGGAGTCAAAATAAACTTCCACCAGCTTATCTTACTACCAAAATAAATGTTGCACTGCAGAGAAGCAAAGGATATTTTATTGATGGATGTATTTCTCAGTTACCCCAGGGAACAGGGGAATCTGATCTGGTTACAGTTAAAGAAACAGTTTAAACCAATAGGAAGGCATCCCGATTACAAACTTATTACACACTAGAGCTGGTTTTCTGGGAACAAGCCTGGCTTTCATCAAGATATATAAAGCAGATTGTTGAGAAGATTAAGTGAGATGGGTTGAAGGGGCAGGAGAAACACCCCCCCCCCCCAATTTCTTTCCCTCAATACCATGATGAGCAAAATACACAACTACCACCAAACAAATAAATTCAACAAATATTTATTAAATACTGTCCACGTGCCAAGTCCTTTTTTAGCTGGAAAAATCTCTTCCCTGGTGAAGCTTACCTTGGCAGGGAGCACAGTAGTAGAGACGGTCAGGAGGTCAAATGAAGAAATAAATGATATGGTATGTTAGAGTCATAGGCACTATGGAGAAAATGTGAAGAGAAAGACTGAGGGCTATAGTTTTAAAAAGCCTGGTCAGAAAAGGTCACCTTAAGAGGATAGTTGAACAAAGACTTAAAGAGAAGGAGCCAACCTGAAGATACGGGGTGGGATGGGAGGAGGGGAGAATGTTCGAGGCAGAAGTCACTGAGACAGGTAAAAGCCTGGTGTACTTGAGGAGTAACAGGGAGGCCAGCTGGCCTCATCAGAATGAGCAAGGAGGAGAGAACTGGACGAGGTCAGGGAGGTAACTGTTGAGAAGGGAAGCAGATCCTTATGGGAACCAGTGTAGTCTTTAGCTTTCCACTCAGAGATGGGGAGCCACTGGAGAATTTCAAATAATGGAGTGCTATGAGCTGACATAAATTTTAAAAGAATTGCTAGATGGGATGCCTGGGTGGCTTAGCTGGTTAAGCATCTGCTTTCAGCTCAGGTCATGATCTCAGGGTCCCAGGATCGAGTCCCGTGTCAGGTTACTTGCTCAGCAGGGAGCCTGCTTCTCCTTCTGTCTCTCTCTCTCTCTCTCTGACAAATGAATAAAATCTTAAAAAAAAAATTGCCAGAGGGGAAAAACAACACCTACAATCAAATAATGAAAGAATCAACAAGAAATAAAAGAGTCAATGGGAAGTACTTGGCTCTCATCCTTGTCTTATGCTTCCCCCACCAGCTTCCTACAGGCAAAGAGCCATTCTAAAAAAATATCCTCTCCCAAGTCTGGAGACAACCAAGTTGAGTTGGTTTATTCTCTTTTTTCTCTTTGAACCAAGGATAAGGAACATGGTTTACTTTGGGTTCTGCACCCAATGCCAATGCGTAAAGGAGGAGATTTCTCCCCACATTTCTTGGGACACTAGCTGGATGTCCTATAATCCAACCAAATTCAGATGCTTTCTATCTGGAGAAAGTGTCAGATTCTAAAGGTAAGGTTTTGGTACCACAAGACTACCCTACTCCTCACACACCAATTGCAAGCCTTAAGCTTCTGACCCATGGGCTGTAAATCAGAGGTTCCCTCAACCTCCTCCTTGGGTTCCATTAATGGGCTAGAGTGGCTCACAGAACTCAGAAAACCCATTTACATACTAGATCACCAATTTATGGCAAAGGATATTAAAAGATACAAATCAATAGCCAGATAAAGAGATACACAGAATGAGGTCCCAAACTAAAGAGATTCTGTCCTCCTGGAATTTAGGGCCTGACATGTTGGCACATGGAAGCTTCTGGTTCCCCAATGTGGAAGCTCTCTGAAGCCCCTCCTCTTTGGGTTTTTATTGGAGGCTTCATTACATAGGCATGATTGATTAACTCATTGGTCATTGGTGATTGATTCCTCTAACCCTTCCCTACTCCCCGGAAATCAGAGGGTGGAACGTATTCTGGGTTGTTCCCCTGACAACCAGCCCTCATTCGTAGGTGCTTTCCGAAAGTCACCTCATTAACATAAACCCAATTGTAGTGGAAAGGGGCTGGTTATGAATATGGAGACCCCCACTGCACCTTGATGGCTTTGAAGCATTTGCAGGGGATAAGGACAAGAGACCAAATATTATAACAGAGGATGCTGCCCTTGCCTTTATTGCTCAGGAAATTCTAAAGGTTTTGTGATCTGCGAGTCAGAAACAGTGATTAAAAAACAAATGCATATGAGAAATATATTTCGGTCCTCTGAAAGGCCAAAGACATATATTTCCCATAAGTCACAGTATCTCACTGTGGTTGGGGGCAAGGGAGATAGAGAGATGAACAAAGAGCTTCACTATCTTGCTGGGCTACACTCTGAATTGAGGGAACCGGTCCAAGGGTTGAATAAACAAATGTAATACACTGTGGGAAAAGAATCAAGGAGTCATCATATTGTATCAGGTGAGAGAGAGGAACTCAAGTCTTAGCAAAAGGCAGTGGCTTGGTAACTTCAAGTATCATATGGAGGGAGGAGTGAATATAGTATACAAGATGCACAGAGCTACCTTATAGGAAAACATAGTTCAACAATGTAATCAGGAAAGGTAATATTGACCTAAGGAAAATTATCACAAAGTCCAAAACTATATAATTACAGAACCAAGAAGGAAGAAAGAAAGAATGAAAGAAAGAAAAAAAAGGAAGGAAGGAAGGGAGGGAGGAAGGAAAGAAGAATGAATAATTAATAGGATAGACACTAGTGAGAATTGAATTACTGGCATAGAGAAGCTTTGGATAATCAGAGTAAATGCATATAAAAAATAATACAGAAATATGGGGTGCCCAGGTGGCTCAGTGGGTTAAGCCTCTGCCTTCGGCTCAGGTCATGATCCCAAGGTCCTGGGATTGAGCCCCACATCCGACTCCCTGCTCAGCGAGGAGCCTGCTTTCCCATCTCTCTCTCTCTGCCTGCTGCTGCCTACTTGTGATCTCTCTGTCAAATAAATAAAGAAAATCTTTTTTAAAAAAATACAGAAATTAAAGCAATAAATGAAGTGACAAGACCCAGAACACAGACCAAGATAATTCAATCATAAATTTCACTCCACAAAATCAGGACCCATCAGATGCTACAGATGTGCACAAAAATATAATTCAAGAAGAATATCCCATAAATGAAGAAAGAGGTTGCATTTCCAAATTAAAAAGGACACTCTTCCCCGCCCCCGCTCCCAGGAAGTCTGAGAGAGAATGCTCAAATCCCACATGATAGATGAATCTCAAGGACAGAAGAATTCTTGAACCATCCAGGGTGAAAAAGAAAATCATCTTTTCAGAGGGGAAAAGTAAAACTGGTGTTCAACCTCCCTGTTGCCACATCCAAGGTCCAAAGACAATGGAGCAAAGTTCTTAAGAGGGCTACTCAGAGTGGGATCCACAGGTCAGTAGCATGGGCGCTACCTGCACCCCTGTTAGAAATGCAGAATCTCAGACCCAATGCCAGGCTTCCTGAGTCTGCATTTTTAACAAGTCTGCAGGTAACGCTGACACATATGAAAGCGTGAGAATTAGTGACCTACAATGCCTTCACGGAAACAAGGCGTCGGCAGGAATATTCTCTTTCAGTTAGTTTGCTATTCTCTTTAGAAGGTCAGACTTTCAAACGCGAAATGACTCTGTGCAATTGCACCATGAACCTTTCTGAAGGCTTGATAGCACAATTCAGATGTCTCAGAGAATTCAGGAACAAAGAAGCAAGAAGTGAAAGCACAGTGGTAACTTCGAATCCGTTTGGTCAGAGAGCAAAACCACCACAAGGATTACAGCAAACCGAATGTGAAGGAAGACAGTAAGCCCCATGGTGTAAGAGGGCTGCAACTCGGCACAGGGAAGATGTGGGGGAGAGGATCCTTAAGGCTCCCAGCAGACGGTCTAGAAGTACTTCCTAAATACGAAGCCTGCAGTGTTTTCAAAGAGCATGACTCCAATAGCTTCTTGTTTTTAATGTTTTATTATTTTTTTATTATTTTTTTAGTTATTTTTTTTTAATTAACCTTGGAGACATATTTTAGGAAATGAGTTTTCCTGTGGTAAAAAGATATGTGAAGTTCAACAATTCCAGTTTCACTTCCTTTTATTTTTCTTACACTACCTTCAAGAAAATTTTATTTATTTATTTATTTATTTATTTATTTATTTATTTATTTATGAAAGAGAAAGCACAAGAGAGGAGGGAGGGAGGGGCAGAGGGAGCCAGAAGAGAGAAACTTAAGCAGGCTCCACGCCCAGTGGGGCACCTGGGGTAACCAAGTAGATACGCAAGAAAGTAAACTCAAAAATCAAAAACAAAACTAGGGATAAAGTGGAGGACTTCATAGGGATAAAGCATTTAACTTTAAAAGGAAGGAAACCATTCTACATTTTAGGTACACTCAATGACACAGTATGAAAATAGAAAAAAGAACCACAGGAAAAAGAAAAAATATCCATAAATTGTATTGTGGGGGAGGGGGAAGAAAAGCCCTTTGAGTAATGCAATAAATAAAAAGTCAGGACAGACAGATATAAAAGATTTGAAAAACATGATAAGCAAAACTTGAATAGACCTTTATAGAGCATTGCTTGTGACAACCACAGATTGCACATTCTTTTCAAGAAGATAACATATCCCTCCCCCAGAGACTCCTATATATTCTGGAACAATATACTGTTGGAGTGAATATGTGCACCATTACACATATGTAAGAATGTTTGTAACAGCAGTATTCATAAGAGCCAAAATGTGGAAACAACCTATCAGCAACAGAATGGATAAATGGGGGAAAACCCATAAAAGGAATATTATAAGAATCAAAATGAACTATAATCAGACAGACCAATGTGGATATATTACAAAAACGTCTTAAGAAAAAAAAAAAAAAAGGAAGATACCTAAGAAGAGATACAATATGCTTCCATTTATATAAAATGTAATAAAGGGCAGAATGCAATAGTTCTATTTAGACTCTTAAAAGATACCAAGAAAATCAAGGAACTGATTTCCATAAAAGTCAGAATATCAGAGTAGTGATTAATTCTGGAAGGAGGAAATATTGTCATCAGGAAAATACCTTCTGTTGTGACATATGTCACATGTGACATATGTCACATATGTTGATGTCGTATTTCCTTGAAAATACCTCTGGCTGTCCGCATGGCCGGCAAAACATACTTTGTACATTCCAAGGGCAGGGGAGGGGGTGAGAAGCCTGAGTACCTGGGTCCATTGCGGGGGTCAACCGGCAGTCATATTCCTTCCATGACCTCCTCCAATAGTAGTACTGCCAGATACTAAAATATACTCTAAAGCAGGGATTCTCAACTTTTGTTTCCCCCTCCAGGGCAGGGAACATTCAGGGATGTCTGGAGATATTTTTGATTGTCACAGCTAGGGGTTGAGGTAGGAGTCATGGGTGGCACCCAAGGCAAGCCTCACTGAGTCTCCTTCTTCTTAAAACCACCACCTGTCCTTCTGGAGTGACCTGCCTTTGTCTCTCGTGGTCCTCCCTGTAGGGGGCCAGTGTGCCCCCCTCCCCATTCTCTCTTTAGTCACAGTCTTCTTGCTTAATTCTCCCCAAGCTTTTATAACCCATGTGTCTAGTTACAGAAAAAACATCACAATATTTCTGGGGGAGATTTGCATTATGTTTGTTGATGAATGAAGGGAAAACAAAAATTTATACGATGTTGAATATTCCCATCCAAGAACATGAGTATTTTGATTTATGTCTATTTATTGCTATTGTAAAAATTGTCTATATATGCAAGCTATTGGTTTGGTGTGTTAATTTTAAAACTCAGTATCTTCCTAATGCTTTGTTTGTAGTATTTTTTCCATTGCTTTTTTTGGAGTTTCAAGTTATACATATATCATCTGTAATAGAAGTGTCCAATAGAAGTTTTTGTAATGATGGAAATGGTTAATATCTACCTTGTTCAAAAAAGCAGCCACTATATGCCTGTGGCTATTAAGCACCTGGAATGTGCCTAGTATGACTGAGGAACTGAATTCTAAATTTCTTTCACTTATAATTACTTAATTTTTTTCCAAAAAACTGTTTGTATTATTAAACCATGGGGGCACCTGGATGGCTCCATAGGTTAAGTGGTTGGCTCTTGATTTTCATTCAGGTCATGAGTTCGGGGTCCTAGGATCAAGCCCCACAACAGGCTGTAAGCTCAGTGGGGGGTCTGCTGGAGATTTGCTCTTTCTCTCCTCCTGCCCCTCCCCTCTCTGAAATAAATAAATCTTAAAAAAAAAAATCTTGTAATACAAACCTGAAAAGTAAACAAAAAACTGACAATACTTTTTTTTTTTTTAAGATTTTTCCTTATTTATTTGAGAGAGAGAGAGCTCGAACAGCAGGGAGGGACAGAGGGAGAGGGAGAAACAGACGCCCCGCTGAGCAGGGAACCCCATGCAGGGTTTGGTCCTAAGACTGAAGATCGTGACTCGAGCAGACACTTAACCGACTGAGCCACTCAGGTACCCCAAGACTGACAATGCTTACTTTAAATGTGAATTATCACAGGTGGCTATTGGCTATCATATTGGATAGCAGAGGTCTCTATAGTTTTACTTCTTGCTTTTTAATCTGTGTGTCTTGATTGCTAACTCTTATCTAATTATATCAGCTAATCCTTCCAACACAATATTAAATAGGAGTGGAAACTGCAAGCATCATTATATTGTTTCTGAGTTTTGCAGGACAAACTCTAATAATTCCCCATTAAGTAAGAAAAATGCTGATACTGTGCGTGTATGTGTTTGTGTGTGTGTGTCCATAGTTCATATATAAGGAGGTATCCATGTATCAATACTTGAGTATTTTTAGAAAGGTATTAGAGAACAGGTATTGAATTTGTCAAATGTCTTTTTTTCTTTTATATATCTATAGGGATGATTATATTATCTTCCTGTCTAGCCCTATAAATGCAATAAATTTTGGATTTTCTAATACTGAGCTGCGTTCCTGAGATAAACTGCATGTAGTCATAATGTATTGTGGGCTGGTATCCTACTGTAAACAATATTGAATTGTCAACAATCTCACCTACATTTTCTTTTTATCCCTCAGTTGCCCAACATCTGACTTTAGCTTTTTTAGTTCTAAGACCACTAAGAAGATCAGAAAGCTTATTCTACTTTTTACATAAAGTCCCAATTCTTCACCCTTGAAAATAATTTTACTATATCTACAGTAAAACACATTATCCCTTATAACTGTTACTGATTCTCTTTTTCTTTTAATTTGTGTAAGGGGGGGGTGAGGAGCAGAGGGAGAGGGAGAGAGTCCTCAAGCAGACTCCCTGCTGAATGTGGAGCTTGATGGGGGTTTGATTCCAGGCCCCCAAGATCATGACCTGAGCCAAAGTCAAAAGTCAGATGCTTAACAGACTGAGCCACCCAGGTGCCCTCTACAATACATTTTATGTTTGACTTTATATCATAGGAATATATTTTTATATTGGATTTATGTTTAAAAATCTGTTTCTCTTCTACATCTCTATAAATTTCCTCTATTTTGATCCCCTGTGGGCATGTTCCCTTTTGCCTCATTTGGTATAGTTACAATAGTTGCTTTTAAACCTAGCCTGATTAACTCCAACACGTTGGTCATCCTGGAGTTGGCATCAGTGGACAGTCTTCTCTCTTTGAAACGGATCACATCTGTTCTGGCTCTTTGTACATGCAATAATTTTGCATTGTCACCTGGACATTGTAGATTCTCTTATTTTCCTCCAGATTGTTGATATTTACATTTTTGTAGGCAATTAACTTCAAACTGTCAACACCTGTGTTGGGTGGCATCTCCGCTCTCAGTTCAGTCTGACTTGGGTCTGTTTTGTGCATGTTCGTTCTGAGGGTGAACATGAAACTTGGCAGGTTTTCACGCTGACTTTGGGGTCCTCGATCTCTCATGAGATGGGACCATTTCTTGGGTTCCCTCCTCACTCTGTGGAAGCTCTGATTACCCTGAGCTCCTTTCCTGGTCTGCCCGACCAGAAAGAAGGGGAGCTTTCCATCCAAGCTTAAGCCTTCCCAAATCTGCCTGCTATTGCTTATTGTTTTTGGTGTTTGGCTCAGAGTTCATCTGAAGGAAGGCTGGATAGTCTGTTACTCCGTCACGTCTAAAGCAGAAGTAACCTGGAAAGGATCTTAGATGTACTAGTTCCCTGAGCTTACGGAAACTGGATTCCTCAAGTTATCAGTAGACATGATTAGACCTTTTGCCATCCTAGCCTCTCACATAAATTCATGAATTGAATCCAGCGGAGTCCTTCCCAGTTTGGGTTGCTGCTCTCAGTGAGTACCTGTGGGTGATTTGGGGGCCCTCCCTTGGCTTCACCCCATGCAGATGGTGATTCCATGTGGACCTTGCAGGTTTGGGATATGCAGCACCCAAAGTCAAGCTGTTGTACCAAATGACCACAAACGGAGTAGATTCAAACAACAGAAATTCATCGTCTCAAAACTCAGGCAGCCAGAAGTCTGAAATCAAGGTGTTGGCAGGGCCACGCTCCCCGCCCACCCCGCCCCAGGCTTCCTTGCTTCTTCCTTCTGGTGGTTGCCTGCAATCCTTAGCGTTGATTGGTTTCTGGATGCATCACTCCCACTGCTGCTTCTGTTGGCCCATAGCCTTCTCCCTGTTTGTCTTCCATGTGCCCAAATGCCCCTTGCATGATAAGGATACCAGGGATTAAAGCCCATATTAATCCAATGTTATCTAGTCTTAATTTGACTGCATCTGCAAAGACATATTTCCAAACAAGGTCAAATTCACAGGAGTTAGGGCTAGAATGTATCTTTTGGGGAATATAATCCAACCTACCACAGGTGATTCCAAGGGATCACAAGACAAGTAGAAGGGATGGGGATAACTTGTCATCTAGTTGTTTTTATAGTAAATATATTCTAAATATATTCTACAATGGAGTGACTTGTGTAACATCAACATGTTTATGTAGCAACATAAATAGTAAAACAGAATCCAACCCACTACATTCTTCTACGCATTAAATAGTAAATGAGTTTTACTTATTTCTTTTAAAAATGAGAAACCACTATAACAGTAAGTAATACTGAAAAACTTTTAAAGAGAAAAATCCTCTAGTTCTCCTACTAGCCTTAGACCAAAAATGTTTTCTTTTTTTGTATAACCACTTCATCTTTTCCATATGCACCAATATCTTTTACATATTTGTAAGAAATAGAGGTTGCTAACTTTTGAATAGTGTGAATTGTGTGTGATCAAGGAATTCTGTTACAGGAAATATAATGGCTTTGCATTTTTCAATTAAAATGAAATCCACAATACCCATGGGAATTTTCAAGACCTTGTCAGCTGCTTTAATCTTCCTTCAAGAGTTGCCGATACTAGTCTTATAACTGTTCCATTTTCACAAAGGCCCATTATGTGATTAGATACCTAGCCTGCAGTAAACCTGCCCAAACTGACAATTAGGCCTCAAACATTATTATCAGCTATTTCATTAACCTCAGTGGTTGACAGTGTGTAATAATTACAACCTGAATAAATAATTTCTTTGACTCACCAAGATTCACGATACAGATTACCATAAATATCTGTATAAATTAGATGCAATAGATTATCCTCAATTCAGACACAAAGGCCCAAAATGAAATCGTTCATTGATGTAGCACAGAGGCAGGCGTGCATGGTAGTTAAGAATGAGGTTTGGGGGGAAAAAAAAAAGAATGAGGTTTGGGGTACCTGGGTGGCTCAGTCAGTTAAGTGTCCGATTCTTTGTTTCAGCTCAGATCATGATCTCAGGATCCTGGGATGGAGTTCTGCGCCGGGCTTTATGCTCAGCTTGGAGCCTGCTTGTCCCTCTCCCTCTGCTCCTCCCCATGCGCGTGCTCTCTCTCTCTCTCTCTCTCATAAATAAATAAATAAATAAATAATCTTTTTTTAAAAAAGGATGAGCTTTGAATTTGAATTTGAAACGGACTGGGTTTGGATCTTGAGTTCTTGTCTTGCTGGCTGGTGAAGGTCTTAAATCACCTTAAGTTTCAGCTTCAATATCCAGAAGTGGAGAGAATACACTTAATTCCCAGGTTCTTTTTTTTTTTTTTTTTAAAGATTTTATTCATTCATTTGACAGAGAGAGAGAGATCACAAGTAGGCAGAGAGGCAGGCAGAGAGAGGGGGAAGCAGGCTCACTGCCGAGCAGAGAGCCCGATGCGGGGCTCGATCCCAGGACCCTGAGATCATGTCCTGAGCCGAAGGCAGCGGCTTAACCCACTGAGCCACCCAGGCACCCCATTCCCAGGTTCTTGAGAATGTCGTAAGATCAAAATAATGCCTGACGCTTAGGCCTTTGATTATAGAATTGTTCACTTGGATATTGAATTTAATATTGAATTATTCAATTGTTGAATAAATATTCAAAGAGTAACAGGTTCTACAGAAATAATCTTCTACAAAGCATGCTGCTAACCAAATGGTAAGACTCCGGTTGAATCTTCATTGTAACCACACTCTGGTCTACCTGATTATAGCATTTCCTTAAAAAAATGGGGCTTAGGGGCACCTGGGTGGCTCAGTTGTTTAAGCCGCTGCCTTCGGCTCAGGTCATGGTCTCAGGGTCCTGGAATCGAGCCCTGCATTGGGCTCTCTGCTCAGCAGAGCCTGCTTCTCCTTCTCCCTCTGCCTGTTGCTCTGCCTACTTGTGATCTCTAACTCTGTGTCAAATCAATTAAAAAAAAAAACTTTAAAAAATTACCTGAGTCAGTACTTTCAACCTACAACTTTATCAGGATAATAGGAATTAGGAGTAATACATCATAAAACTGAAAACCCAAAGTAAACATACCTAGTTTACTACCCATTTCGCTGTCATGTACATTTAAATATAATTATATATAGTCACAAACATAGTGTGGTCCAGAATTTAATTCTAATCCTTCCCAGATTAAACTTCAGGCAGATGAGGGAAATGCTTGGAAAAGGTACTGATCTTCCCCTTCTCTCACTGTCTGGGTCCTGTGCCCATGCCTTCTCCTCGTTTATACCGATCTATGACAGGTTTGTCATTTCTTGTTCTGGGAATGAGCATCTTAGACTGCAGTTACTCAAAGTTCATAACACAGACTTGATGGATGGTATTTATTTTTTGCACTGTTCTTTGAACCTGCTTAATAGGACCATTCTGTTTAGAAATGCACTCTTCCAAGCTGTCTGATACAGGTGACTCTGGCCTTTTGTGTGATAAGTCACCCAGATGGGAGGTGACATTGAGGAAACCTTCGTAGGGGTTATTCCATGATAGCCCAATCTTGAAACCTGTAAGGGGGACCAAGCAGTGGGGGAGGACATCCCCCAGGTGGGGGCAGCCTCCACGTGTCGAGACCACATCCTGTTCCCACCAGTCTAGTTAGTGAGAAAGGCTGTTTGGAGGAGAGTGGCAACAGATAAATCTGGGCAGAGAGCCAACTTACGATGAGCCTCCCATAGCATGCCAAAGAGTTAGAATTCATGTTGCAAGTGTAGGTGTCCAGGATGAGGGGCCACTGGCAGACACAGTAGCTTTCTGTTGCCATTCACTTTATATTGACTCTGTAGCAGCCAGGCAGCTGATGGACTGAGACGGGGTAGCAAGAGGGAGCATCTCTCTCTCTCTCTCTTTTTTTTTTAATATAAACATTTTTTTTAAATATTTTGTTTACTTATTTGACAGACAGAGATCACAAGTAGGCAGAGAGGCAGGCAGAGAGAGAGGGGGAAGCAGGCTTCCTGCTGAGCAGAGAGCCTGATGCCGGGCTCGATCCCAGGACCCTGAGATCATGACCTGAGCTGAAGGTAGAGGCTTAACCCACTGAGCTACCCAGGTGGCCCAAGAGAGAGCATCTTAAGTCTTATCCTGCCCCTTCCTTTTCCTCCTCAATACACTGCAGTCCCCTTGTGTTCCACCAGCCCCTTCTCTAGCCTACCTCCCTGCATTTTCCTCTTTATTGCAAGTGTCTCTCTCAACTGTGCTTATGTGTTCACGTGCACGTGTCCTGTACACGACTGTAAGCTTCTTGAAGGCAGGGACAGGACTCCACTCCCTTTCATATATGCAGTATTGAGCCCAATGCCTAGAAGAAAGGAAGTATTCAATAAATTCACTATTACACTCCTTCAGTATTTAATGAGTAACTACTACACGTTTCCTGGAAAAACTGCAAAGGGCACAGGGCACAGCACAGCAAATAAAACAGAGAAAAATCCCGGCCTTCGTGGACTCAGCATCCTTATTCCAAGATCCACACAATAAACTAGGGTGTAAGTAAGTAAACAAATGGGTAAAATTTTAGTATGTCAGATAATGATAAGAGTTATGGGAAAAAAAAATAAATCAGGGGAGAGGAATCAAAGGGGCGATTGTAAGTAGGGTGGTTAGAGACCACTTCACCGTGCAGCTGATAGTAGAATACAAACTTGCAAAACAGGGGTGCCTGGGTGGCTCAGTCAGTTAAGTGCCTGCCTTCAGCTCAGGTCATGATCCCAGGGTCTTGGGATCGAACCCCGCGTCGGGCTTCTTGCTCAGCAGGGAGCCTGCTTCTCCCTCTCCTCCCTGCTCGTGCTCTCTCACGTTATCTCTGTTTCTCTCAAATAAATAAATAAAATATTTTTTTAAAAACCCTTAAAAGAAAGGGAGAAGCTACTTGGGTATCTGAAGTGGGGGGGAGCGGCGGGGTGTGGGGGTGGGCAGGCAGAAGGAACTGACAGAGAAAATCCCTGGAACGGGATCTGCCCAGTGTCCGAGGAATAGCAGAACCCAGCACAGCTGGATTTTTACTTTTACTCTGAGTGGAATGGGACGCCCCTGAAGGATTCCGAGCACAGGAGTGGCACGATCTGACTTCTGATCAGACATGACAGCTTTGGCAGTTGTGCTGAGAACTGCTCAAAGGAGGGTACATGTTCTGCTGGGCAAGAAAAGAGGTAGCCTGGCCCCGAGTGGCATCAGTGGATGTGGAGAGAGGCACTAGACACGGCACACAGTTCGAAGGTGGTTTTCTTTATCTGGACCTGCTAGTGGTTGGCCAGGTGTATCAGGGAATGAGAGGGGTTAAGAACATCTTCGGTTTGGGCACAAGCAACTGGAAATATGGAGTTGTGATTTCTTGAGACCATAGTAAATGGGGGGAACCACTTACCTCCCTGTCCAAATTACGACGCTTTTGAGAGTGAAAGGACATGCCCTATGGTTGGGAAAATGGAGGGACTATCTTGGAAAAGTCTGTTTACCTTAGAGTCATGGCTCTCAATCAAGGGTAATTTTGCCCCCAAGGCCATGTCGGAAGACATTTTTGATTGTGACAACTGGGGGGCTGTCGCGAGTACCTGGTAGATAGAGGCAAGGGAGGCAAAGAACAGCACCTCTAGAGAAACAATGAACTGGTCCAAAATGTCAACAGTGCCAAGGTTGAGAAATCCTGTCCTAGAGATAGGAAACAGGACGAGAAGCTGGGTTTGCTGACATGCATAGAGATAAAGATCAAGGTAGCCAAAGACACATGTCATGAAGATGCCTACTTTTATTTATCATTCTATCCAGCCATTTACCCCCGAAAAATATACCCCTGAACACAGAAGAAAATAAGAAATTATAAAATTGAAAGAACCTACAGACCTAATTCACCTTATGACCAGGGATTTACTGGGACTGTCACCCATCCACTCTTCAGCTGTCCTTTCTTTGACCAAAGGCTCAGTTCAGCTACAACATCACCAGTGCTCATGGCTTCTTGGATTTCCAAAGTATGTATAAGAAGGGAAGCTTGAATGCAATTTTAGGAAAACAATGGCCATGATCGCCACCCATCTAAATACGGTTAGCCGTATGTGATTTCACAAGCAATGTCCTTCCTATTCAATTCAGATAGGTGAACCCTTCAGGAGAGCAAGATTATCAAGTGAGATGCCGAACTCATTCTTCTCCCCACTCCATCTTCCCTCCAAAGCAGAATGAGTGAATGGATGGATGGATGAAAATACCATTAAAATGAGTCAGAATGCAAGGGGCTGACTGCCAGATCTCCATGCTCATTCTTTTCCCCCGCCATCTGTGTGTACCATTTGGAAGTTAAAACTAAGCCCCTAAAGACTGACCTAAAAGATTCTTTTTTTTTTTTTAAGATTTAATTTATTTATTTGACAACGAGATCACAAGTAGGCAGAGAGGCAGGCAGAGAGAGAGGCGGAAGCAGACTCCCCGATAAGCAGAAAGCCCTATTCAGGGCTCGATCCCAGGACCCTGAGATCATGACCCGAGCCGAATGCAGAGGCTCAACCCACTGAGCCACCCAGGTGCCCCAACCTAAAAGATTCTTGTAGTCCCAATGAAGGTTCTTACGGTTTAGTCATTGAATGAGGAGAACTCTTAGGACTCCTATAGGCAGAAAAATCTGAATGAGTCCATTGGTTTCTGAGCCAGTAGAATCTGAGTGTGAACATTCCAACTCTTAAACTAATAAAGCAAATTAAAACTTTCAAACCGGCCTTAATGTTTCACACTCAGGTGTAAGCAAGATTTATGAACTCAAACCCTTTTCTGTCTTGATTTTCTCCTCTGATCTTATAATGGGGTCCCTGGCTTAAAAAAAAAATAGGCAAAATTTGCTTTTCTGTCTGTGCCTAAATACTGAGAGAATGCCCAAAGGTTTTCTTTTTTGTCGACATTCTATTGAGGCTTAGTTCTGTGCTATCCCCTGGCACCAGAGGGCATTCACAGCTATTACATAACATGAAACTAGGTAAGGATAGAGTGTGTACACATTCAGAACTCTGCCCTCTGTGTGGAATGTGAAGAAACAAGTTTAAGCAGGACTGTGCCCCCAAAGATGGGGGCACTTCAGGGGGAGCGCAGGGAGAGAGTCAACCACGGGTCTTCGCGTCCTGCTCATTCGGGTTCCATTTCATAAACAGGGAGGAAAGTTCTAAAGTGTCCGGGCTTCTTGCAATCCACAGATTTCCTCTTTGGATTTTTTTTTGTGTGTGTGTGTCAGATAGCTACGAACCTTTTAATCACCTGGACACTTTTCCTACCTACACTGCGAGGGAAACAGTTCTCTGGCAAAGCACCCTTGGTACACTAAGAGAACAAACAAAACCATGCGTGTCAACATTCAAGGGAAAAATCAGATGAGCGAAGCTACAGGGCTACTTCTCAACATGGGAACCCCTCCAAGGAAGGGGAGACTGTGTGCTCCAAAGCATGCCAAGGTCAAGGGGAACATCCCAGGAGGGGTTCCAGATACGCCTCTCTCAGCCCTGCACATCCCCTCAAAGTAAAACAAGCAAAAATGGCTACAAGGTGCCACAAGGATTAACACACTGTCCTTATTCGACCTTTTCCTCCCTTTCCCCCATGATCCGAAACTTAGTTGAAGGATCGTCTACAGATCAATTGGATACCTGTTTTCCCAAGAATAAGAGATACTCATGTTCAGAAGTCAATGTCTGAATCCATTCAGCCCTCCATCTTTCACAACACTCACTGATAATTACTACTTGTCAATGCTTGTTAAGAACTGTCTACATCTACGTTCTGAATCTCAGAATAAAAAAAATATACACAGTGGGCATGATTTCTGAGACTCAACATGGAGACTCTGTAAATCTAGCACACTTCATTATCTAAATGTGACAAAGGGAAAATCATTTTTTTTCTTTTTTTCTTTGCATTTGTAAAATCCAAGAATGCTCATCACCTTCAGGGAAATTGGTCTTTGTTCTTGGAGTATTCCAAATACAGTGCATAAATTTCCTGTGCCAATGAATACAGAAATAGAACAAAGAGTGTGCACATACAGCATCTTGAAAAGTGATTTCATATTACTCGTTATTCTGCCTCCAAAGCATTATACAAAATTGATTGAAGAGAGATCTGGAATACCATCTACCACAGCTCAGCTCTTCATCTCCCTTATGACTTATTTTTAAAATGCTGTTTTTAAGACACAAGGCGCAATTCATTTTTTGGAAGGCACACTGATAGATATTTGCTCGGCTCTTGTTACAGAAACTTTTTTTTCTTTTCTTTGAAGGAATCTGTCATGGGGAACACGAAATCTAAAAAAATACCTTGCTTTCTTAACTATCTACTCGAAACCAGCACGGATCACAAATTCCTAAAATAATTCATCCAGATACATGAAAGTTAAAAGGTTAAATGTATACATTTTTAGTCAAGTTAAAAATGTAGCTTCACAATCCATAATAGCTACAAAAGCTGGCATTAATATTGTGGAAAAAAGCAATAGAACATGCTACCAGTAGGCTGGCCTTCTTAATTTTTCTGAGCACTAATGAAAACCTCAATGTCATTGTACCTATCCTTCTGAGGTTCTGAAGATTCTTACTGGATGATTTTTCATGTCTGGACTTCTCTTAACATGGATAAAGGAAGAACGTTTATTTTCTACGTGTATTTTTAAACTCATGATGGAAAGTAACTCTTTCAGGTAGAAAAGAAAAAAAATTACCTAATTTTGTTTTCTGGTCTTTTCCTTTTACCCCTGCCTAGTTCTAAACAATTCATGTAGATCATTTGGGCTAGGTTCCAAATTACTTCAAACATACAATCAATTAGTAAATCTTTCATAAGAATTGCTCCATTTTTAAATAATAATAATAAAAATACCTGATACATGCTCACCCCTCTTTTTTATTTAATTATCAGGCAACTAGGCCCTGGGGAAAACATTTTGATTTTTAAAATGTCTAATGTGAATTTTAAAATTGAGCTACTTTAGTTAATTAACAACTTAATTAGCAGAAAGGCAGCCCCATTAGTAATGGTTACAAGAAAAACGTTTATACAGAGACAATGAATATAAAAAATACAGAGATGCAAGAAAATGAAAGGATTTAGAATATTAAGGTCCTAATGCATGCAAATAACTGGAAAGAACAAAAATACTGTTATCAGTGTATTTCTTTAATAAGGAAAACTGTATCATAAGAACTGACCATTGAAGCCTGACGACTCCACCTCCCATTAACTACTACTATGCCCTCTGCTGTTTGCTTTGTTAATCTATGGCATTATATGGACAAAGGCCGATATAATTCATGCCTGGGCAATTCAGTTGTCCCTTAAATCCATATGGAGAATGGTTTTCTCCATATGGCCTCCATTTCCTCTTAACAAGCATCCAACAGTGTTTTGATTTGCTGCAATAATAAAAATATTTCTTCTCCCTTTCCCTTCCACTAAACTAACCATTTCTTTTCACATTTCTTGATGTTGGTGGTAACCCTTCCCTAATTTCAAAGCTTTCTTATTTCTCCTAACACTTGAGAGGATGTGGTGCATTCTTATATCCCAATTTTCTTCCACTACACATATAGTATCTTCATTCTCAAGAAAGGAGCCAGTGCTGAGAAATTTAATAGTAATAAAGACAACCAAAAGCCTCAATACCTAATAGTCATTGAGCATATGTTATGGACTGGGCACTCTTAAAAACTTTAAGTCTATTAATTCATTTAATTTTCTCAACCACCCCGTGAGGTAGGTACTATTATCATTGCCTTTGTTCCTGTAGGAAACTGAGGCATAGAGAAGTGATCTGTTTTGCCCAATTCACAAGACTAGTACAAGTTGACCCTCAAACAGTATGGGGGTTAGGGTCACCAACCACCACCTACTGCAGCTGGAAATCTATGAATAACCTATTTTTCAAATTAAAATAATTTATTGGGTTTTTAATTCTAATTCCAGTATAGTCAACATACAGTGTTACATTAGTTTCAGGTGTACAGTGTAGCGATTCAGTAATCCCATACATCTCCCAGTCCTGACAAGTGCACTGCTCCGTCTCCACCCCTTCACCCACTGCCGCTCTGGTGACCATTGGTTTCTTCCTCCATAGTTAAGAGTCTGTTTCTTGGTTTAGGTCTTTTTCCTTTGTTCATTTATTTGTTTCTTAAATTCCACATATGAATGGAATCCTAGGGTATCTGTCTTTCTCTGACCGATTTCTTTCACTTAGCATTATCACTAGCTCCATCCCTGATGTTGCAAATGGCAAGATATCATTTTTTTTTTACATTTTATTTATTTATTTGACAGAGAGAGAGATCACAAGTAGACAGAAAGGCAGGCAGAGAGAGAAGGGGAAGCCGACTCCCCGCTGAGCAGAGAGCCTGATGAGGGGCTCGATCCCAGGACCCTGAGACCATGACCTGAACCGAAGGCAGAGGCTTAACCCACTGATCTACCCAGGCGCCCCTCATTCCTTTTTTATGGCTGAATAATATTCCACGGTGTGTTCCACTGTGCATGTATACTACATCTTCTTTATCCATTCTTCTGTGGATGGACACCTCGGCTAATTCCATTATTTGGCTATTTGGCTATTGTAAATAATGCTGCAATTAACACAGGGGTGAACATATCCTCTTGAATTAGTGTTTTTGTATCCTTTGGGTAAATACTCCATCACATAATTGCTGGATCGTAGGGTAGTTCCATTTTTAATTTATGCTGTTATAAATTTTAATTTATACTGTTTTATTTTAATTTATACTGTTTTCCACAGTGGCTGTACCAGTTTGCATTCCTGCTAACAGTGCGCAAGGATTCCTTTTTCTCCACATCCTCCTTAACACTGGCTGTTTCTTGTGTTTTTGATTTTAGCCATTCTGACAGGTGTGAGGAGGTATCTCCTTGTAGTTCTGATTTGCATTTCCCTGATGCTGAGGGGTGCTAAGCACCTTTTCATATATCTGTTGGCCATCTGTATGTCTTCTTTGGAGAAATGTCTGTTCATTTCTTCTGCCCATTTTTAATTGGTTTATTTGTTTTTCAGGTGTTGGGTTATAGACATTCTTTATAATTTGAGTGTAGCTGACACACAATGTTACAATAGTTTCAGGCAATTCCACGAATAACTTTTGGCTCCCCCCAAATTTAACTAGTAATGACATATTGCTGACTGGTAACCTTCCACATAACATAAAGAGTTGATTAACATGTATATTGCATGTTATATTTATTATGTACTGTATTCTTATAATAAAGTAAGAAAAAAGTGTTAAGAAAATCATAAGAAAAAATACATTTAGAGTACTGTACTGTATTTATTGGGGGAAAAAAAATCCACAAATAAGTGGATCCGTGCAGTTCAAACCTGTGTTATTCAAGGGTCAACTGTAATTAGAAGAACCAGGAGTCCAACCCAGCCAGGCCGTCTGGCTCCAGAGTCTGTGCTATAATCCCCTCACAATTATGGTCAACCTATACAGGTCTACTGTCCTCAAATTATACCTATGAACAACCAGCCAATAATGGAAACTGACTTGGTCATGGAAGCAAGTGCTAGAGCTGTGTCAATTTATCTGCTTCCAGGGGATAGAACACAGGAAAAAAGCAACTTCTGATGCCATATTCCTAGTATCTGACACTTGACCATCTCTACCAGATCCTCTCAACACAAAATAGGAGCCAAAATTCACATTTACTTGAACTTTATTACACCTAATTCTTCACAGTATTTACAGCGTAGACCACAAGGAATGGCAACGCAGCAGCTCACATGTCTTCAGTCCTCAATCATCAACTGTTCGGGTGAGGGGAAAGAAGGTGATTTTAAGTACAGCTAAGACAACAGAGACACTTATCCACTCCTGTGCAAATGAGGCAGAGACCATCTATGAAATAGACCTGAAGTTATTTTATTAACTTAAAGTCAATTCCTTTGTTGTTTTTTTTTATGTATGAATTTGGTATTCGAGGTATACATTATAAGCGGATAAAACACACTCCAAATTATGACTCCCTTTTATGTTTCCTTTAATTTATGTCCGACCATATCCATTAATTCTCATGAAATATTTCCTTATAATATCATTCTGAGTTTTTCCTGCCCTTTCCAACCTACATGGCTTTCAAAAGAACACTTGACTTTAAGAAATATTCATCCCGGTGCGCCTGGGTGGCTCAGCGGGTTAAAGCCTCTGCCTTCGGCTCAGGTCATGATCCCAGGGTTCTGGGATCGAGCCCCACATCGGGCTCTCTGTGAAGCAGGGAGCCTGCTTCCCTTCCTCTCTCTCTGCCTGCCTCTCTGTCTACTTGTGATCTCTGTCTGTCAAATTAAAAAAAAAAAAAAAAGAAAGAAATATTCATCCCATCTGACTCTTCTATTAATATAAACTTTTGGGGCACCTGGGTGGCTCAGTGGGTTAAAGCCTCAGCCTTCGGCTCAGGTCATGATCTCAGGGTCCTGGGATAGAGCCTGCATCAGGCTCTCTGCTTGGAGGGGAGCCTGCTTTCCCTTCTCTCTATGCCTGCTGCTCTGCCTACTTGTGATCTGTTCCTCTCTGTCAAATAAATAAATAAATAAATAAAATCTTAAAAAAAATACAAACTTTTGAAAACAGGTAGGATAGGTATGAATTTGTTAATTCAAACTCCCTTCCCAAGTTAAATATGAATGGCAGAGGAAATACCTAGCCGGAATCCTTAGAATCATTTTTTTCATATGACATCTGTTGATTTATTATCAAGAATTGGTTTGAAACAAAACACAAGAGCCATATTATGTAGAAGTGCACTTGAATAACATCATCAGCCTGTAAATTCCATATTTCAGAGTCACCACCATCCTTGAAAAGTAGTCCATGACTATTGGTCGTATAAAGACTCAAGGTTGAGGGGTGCCTGGGTGGCTCAGTGGGGTAAGCCTCTGCCTTCGGTTCAGGTCATAATCCCAGGGTCCTGGGATCGAGCCCCACATTGGGCTCTCTGCTCAGTGGGGAACCTGCTTCCCTCTCTCTCTCTCTGTGCCTGCCTCTCTGCCTACTTGTGATCTCTGTCTGTCAAATAAATAAATTTAAAAAAAAAGACTTAAGGTTGAAATCGTTAACCATCTTTACAGAATACAGGCTGTATGTCTCTGAGTTGGGAGGTGTATTAATACATTGGTAGCATCTAAAGAAGTGTGATCTTACTTTAGTCATTTTTCCAAAAACTTTGTTCCTCTGTTAATTTTAAATATTAAAATACCAGAATGGCTGTTAATGATTTTAGCTTTACCTTGATATGGCTCCTAAGTCAACATCATATAAATCAGGTCCCTTAAAATTGCAGCAGTGAGGGTTCTCAGTTTGCAAACTAAAACAGTGCCTTCATGTTACTAGATTAAAATCTGAATCAATGTGACCCTTCCAATGTTGATGAAGAAAGAGACAGATATCTGCAGATACAGGAATAAAGAGAGCAATGTATTTTATATTTGAGACGGCTTTTGGTTACATCCTGTGAATTATGATTTTATCTTCGTTTAGAAGATAGAGGTCATAAATCCATTCTACTTTGGGCACCTGGGTGGCTCAGTTAAGTGTCTGACTCTTGATTTCAGCTCTGGTCATGATCTCAGGGTTGTGAGATTGAGCCCTGTGTCAGGCTCCTCGTTCTGTGAGGAGTCTGCTTATCTCCCTCGGCCCCTCCTCCCCTCATGAGCACACATACTCTCTCTCTCTCAAATAAATAAATACATCTTAAAAATTTATATATTCTGCTTCCTTTCTTGAATCTACTTATAATGCCAGGAACATTTATTGTGAATATCCAGTTTCCCTAACTTCAAATCCAGATACATTTCGGTTAGCTATCTGATTAAGATGCGGTAAGAACTAATATTATGAAATTCTTACAACCTTAAACATTTTTTACATGGCGCATTTTATTTTATTTTAAGATTTTATTTATTTGACAGAGATCACAAGTAGGCAGAGAGGCAGGCAGAGAGAGAGGAAGGGGGAAGCAGGCTCCCCGCTGAGCGGAGAGCCCGATGCAGGGCTCAATCCCAGGACCCTGAGATCATGACCTGAGCCGAAGGCTGAGGCTTTAACCCACTGAGCCACCCAGGCACCCTACATGGCGCATTTTAAATAACTACTATGAGAAGCTCTATTTTACACAAAATTAATGAGTCATTAAAAGTTAGGAGCCAAGCATTCTATTTTTTCATAAAGCACTACCTGCGTATTTTTTAAAAAAAAACATCCAAATGCCTGGTAAAAAAACACCTGTAGACTGAGCTTCCGAAATCATAGATCTCATGGAAATCAGCTTAAGGAAATTGCACACGATACTCTCTGCAATTTTCTTTGAAATATCCACCCGCATTTCAAAATTTACTCAGTGCCAGATGGCAATGTTTAATACATGCATTTGGTATTTATTTGGATTCAAACAATCCAGAAACAACTGGATAAATAAGGCCCCGTAAAATAGAAAATCTCTGGTTGCCTTTTGTCAATGTGCAGGTTTTTAGGTTGTCTTCATTTCCCACCTAAATGTCAGTAAAGTAAGGCTACTGGAAGGGAGATCTAAAATAGACTTCCAGAAAATTCCAGAGGAGGTAGGTACAATCTGATAGACCTCTGCTGTTGTACTCCTTGTGTTGTAGGCTACAGAATCATGAAAAGACATGGAGCATGTGGCTCCCATTACTGCACCATAAAGAGGTTCACCTTAACCCTCTTTATGGTAGGAAGCTCAATCTATAAAACACCATCAGACATTCATTATATTCTCAAATAACTACTTTCTAATACTATACAATTACATAATACTTATAAAACCCAATTTCGTTATAAGAAGATAGACTAATTGAACAAATATATAGAACGCCCTATTTTTATGAATTTGGCTCACAAACAAAATTATGCGTCTACCACTTCAAAGGAATGGAAATAAGGAAAATTAGCAGTGTTTTCAATGTATCTGCCATATGCTGTTAATAATAAAGCCTTTCCTTCGGACACTAATCCAAATGGAACAATTTAAGAAAAAGTTGATTTATTATGTTGACTTTCTATAATTATTTCTATAGCACTGTATAGTTCAGACAGCTTCTTAATATTTCGTGAACTGTTGGGGCACCTGGGTGGCTCAGTGGGTTAAAGTGTCTGCCTTCAGCTCGGGTCATGATCCCAAGGTCCTGGGATCGAGCCCCACATTGTGCTCTCTGCTCAGCAGGAAGCCTGCTTTTCTTCCGCTCTCTTTGCCTGCCTCTCTGCCTACTTGTGATCTTTGTCTGTCAAATAAATAAATAAATCTTTAAAAAAATATTTTGTGAACCGTTGAACTTTCTCTGTGACTTACACATATCGCTTATCTAAAAGAGTTCCCAGAATATTTTATAGTTTTTAACGAAGAGCAGCAGGTCGGTGTGACCGAAATTATTCAGGTCTGTGACTGAAGCCCAGAACCATCTATTAATATCAGTGTAAACAGATCAAGGAGGCTTGAAGGGCACAACACTGTCCTATATCAGTGTTTCTAACTCATCCTCAAATAGTACCGGATTTACCGAATTGTCACAGTATGTTAGCTAAGGTACCGACTGTAAAGGAGACACACAGGTTTACTGTGGACTTTGATGAGTCCTGAGTTGAGCCTGTCCATGAATAACTAATATAAAACAAGGTAAAATATTACCACATGACTCAACCTGAAAAAGGTACAATTTCTAGGGCATTGACTAAAAGTTACCTAGCTTAAAGGGAGACTGGATAGCTGAAGTAAGGGATTAGGGATCAGAAGACGAGTTTCTACATCTGCAACCGGACCGTTTTAAATCACGTTTTTCCATCTTGTCCAAGTAAAGCAACAACATGAGATACTGATGATAAACTGGGGTTTAGGGACAACCCACTTCAGTGTCACTGTAAGGGTAAAATGATATATAGTGGATGTGGCAAGAGCCAGTCAGCTTTGAAATATTATTAAAATGTTACTAACATTACCCACAGGATTTTAAGTTTCTCAGAACAGAGACCATACCTTTTCCATTTTCTTAACCCGTACCATGCTTGTTGTAACTGAGGTCTTTTTTTCTTTTTAAGATTTTATTTATTTATTTGATCGATAGAGATCACAAGTAGGCAGAGAGAGAGGGAAGCAGGGTCCCTGCTGAGCAGAGACCCCCGATGGGGCTCGATCCCAGGACCCTGGGACCATGACCTGAGCCGAAGGCAGAGGTTTTAACCCACTGAGCCACCCAGGCACCCCTTTTTATTAACATATAATGCATTATTAGCCCCAGGAGTACAGGTCTGTGAATCGCCAGGCTTGCACACTTCACAGCACTCATCATAGCACATACCTTCCCCAATGTCCATAACCCAACCACCCACTCCCTACCCCCGGCAACCCTCAGTTTGTTTTGTGAGATTAAGAGTCTCTTATGGTATATCTGGGATTTGAACATCCTGAGAGATAGGTAGGAAAAGGAAAATAGATGGAAAGGCAGAGATACTCAAGGAAAACTGAGAGCTAGTTTTTTCTTATGTTACAAGACTCATGATTCTTATAGGAAATGCTCGATTTAATCAGTCTATCAAGAAATACTTAGAGCAGGCTTGCTCTCTACCCCCTCCTGTGCTGTATAAGATCTCCAGGGTATTCATAAGTACTCTCAAGGACTTAATATAATTGGGGAGTTAAGACTTTCGTACTAGAAACTGTTCAAGCACAGAGTGACTGTAAAAAAAATTTTTGTTTTTTGAACACCTTTTGAAATGCATTCATTAGTAACTGGGTTTATAGGAACATGCAGTCAAGACCAATTTGTAAAGCACGGTTTGCACATTCATCCAGTTAAGGGCCAGAAAGTAAATATTTTAGGTTTTGCAGGCTAACTCGTCTCTCTTTCAACTCTGCTGTAGTTCAAAAGCAGCCACAGGCAATACATAAGTGAATGGGCATAGTTGTATCCCAATAAAATTTTATTTACAGAAACAGCAGGCACAATGAATTTGGGGCATGGGCCATAATTTGACAACCTCCCCTTGTAAAGAAATTCTCCAAGCTCTCTGTAATTTTTCTTAGGTTTATTTACTTATTTGTTAGAGGGAGATGGAAAGTAAGTGCAAGTGAGCATGAGCAGGGGGAGGGGTAGTGGGAGAGGGTGAGAGAGAATCCCCAAGGAAGACTCCACTGAGCTCAGAGCCCAAGGCGGGGCTCAATCTCGTAACCCTGAGATCATGACTTGAGCTGAAATCAAGAACTGGACACTTAACCAACTGAGCCACCCAGATGCCCCTGGCTGTCTATAATTTAATAAATCTTTGATGTGTGCCACTCATGTCACTAGCGCATGTACCAATCACCCTTGACCCCTCCGTAATATATCACTCCTGACAACTGCAATGACAGCCGTGACAAGAGTTGTCATTCCTTTAAGGCTGAACACAATGGTGCAGTACAAACACAAGGTTCTGGAGGTCTTCTCTCTGGAAGTAGTTGCAAAGCGAAATGTCTGGGTATCTGGGTGGCCAAGGTGCATATCTATTTGAAACACCCTGGTATAATACAAATCAATGATTGGTTAAATATGGAAGTGATTAGGAGTATTGCAAAGGAGTTCCAAATGTAAGTGTAACTTGAAACTCACATTCAGAGCATGACCATTTACTTGGCTTTCTGTAGAGCTCTGACTTGTTCAGGTTTCCAGAAGCCAGATGGGGCAGGACCACAGAAGAAAACAAGTGAGGGTTGTATGGGAGAGACAACTAGGCACACACACACACATCTCTGTGTGTGTGTATCTATGCGTGTGTATATCTGTGGAGATGGAAATCGATTGATTTGACTATGGTGGAAGGAGGAGACAAAGTATATGCATGTGTTGGATTAGTCATCACTGCAATTTTCTCTCTTAACAGAATTTGAAATCTTTTGTGCGCCTGCCCTGTATTACTTAATCTGATGATTCAAAGCAGTTCACTATTTGCTTTAACACACTATCTAGATGACGCATGATCTCTATATAGGGTGAATACCAGGCAGGAATCGTTTCTATTCTTACTTACCTAGAACCTACATCCTTTGTCAGTCAGCTCATGCTAGTATGTCCGGCTAAGACTCAAGTTGGTTTGGGGGCAAGGTTGAAACAGCATCACATTGGAGCTCTCTATGTCTCCTTGATTGTTTAGAAACACTGAGCATTCACATTATACATTTTTATTCAATAAGAATGCAATAACAAGCAATATAACAATAGCAATAACAAGCAGCAATCTGGAGATTCAGCTGGCATTTCCATTAGATCAGACACTTATTTTAAAGGTTGTTGATAGTAATTTGAAAATCTAGAATCTTAATAGGAGTCTTAAAGTATTAGTCAAATACTTTTTAGATAATTATATATCATAATTAAATAAACAAAAATTCTTCTTCCTAATAAATCCCTGTGCTGGCATTTGTTTAACTTTTAACAAAATGCTAAGATAAGTTAACCAACCCATTTTAGGTGAATGCATTCAATATGTAACAAATCCATCCATACATCAGATAAATGAGTATTAACTGAGCACATATTATGTGTATGACATATATTTAACCTGGGGGCAATGTGATGAAGATGAAATTGTCCCTGCCCAAGCTTAGAACAAGGGCCAAATAGAGACAAGTAGGTCTGCCAAAGGGAGTTAGGAATGCGCAGACAATGAAAGAGTTAGCAGAAGAGGTAAGATCTGTATTTAAGTAATATTTACTGCAAGACAGTATTAGATATATGGCCCAGAAGAGCTAACAGATGCCATCAGAATTTAAAGGGGACAATGTCTTTTAAGACAGAGAGATGTGATCAAGGGTGACTCCATAGAAGAGGTGACCTTGAACCTTGAATGAAGGGTAGACTTCAGAAAAAATGAAGACTTAGGTCGGGGCCAGAATAAAGCAAAGACATAGACTAGCATGAGTTAATATACAGAAATGTGACATATAAATTCATAGCTTGGTAGGATAAATAATCATATTTTGACCGGATCACTTAAGCAAAGGAATCCTAGAGTATATGAAGGGAAGATAAGAGAGAACAGGTATACCTGTGCCATTGTGAGGAGGGCACTGGAAGGTAAGCTGAACCTACCTTGGAATTTCTAAAATTCCTACTAACAATCATAATTCATTGTGATATATTAATGCAGTGAAAACAAAATTTGTGCTTAAAGCTATTATACAGTTGCAACTCCTCATCCAGTTCCTTAAACCAACCTACCATGTTTCTCCCCAGTGTATGTTATTATATATAACGCACCTATTTATACTACAATTTTCTAGAGTCTAGGAAAGGAGATATTCAGAGTTGAACTCTCAGCTTTAACTCTGGCACCTTCTTTCCCATGTTTCTGACATCTAGTAGACGTTGTTGGAAAACATTCATAAATATCACACACAGAGAAGTACTGTTATCTGGAAGGCAATATTTCAAACTGTAATTTGAATATTTCTTGTCTCATCTCTTAAGAGCTATTGTTATGACAGTCATTAATTGGCTTGCAGAAACAGGGGATCAGGAGCCCTTAAATTCCAATGTAAAAAGTAGAACATGTGATCACACCTCTCTTCCTTTAAATCTTTTAATTTAGTTTTAATCACACACTGAGCTAGGTTTACAGCTATGGGATATTAGAACTGGAGCTTAGGGGTGCCTGGGTGGCTCAGTTGGTTAAGCAAGTGCCTTTGGCTCGGGTCACGATCCCAGGGTCCTGGGGTTGAGCCCCGCGTCAGGCTCCCTGCTTGGCGGGGAACCTGCTTCTCCCTCTCCCTCTGCTTGTGTGCTTCTGCTCCTCTCTGTATCAAATAAATAAATAAAATCTTAAAAAACAAAAAAACAAAAAAACAAAAACAAAACTGGAACTTAATCTAACCCTCCTTATTTTAGTGGAACAAAAAGAGGTCCAGAAAGGGAAAGTGACTTGCCTCAGGAGCCACTGCCAGCTCTTTCTACAGCCAAGACTAGAAACCACATCTCTTAGATTCTAGTGTATTTCGCACATCAAAAGTTACAAGTACCAAATCTCATCAGCTTTAAATTAACTTAAAAATAGAATGTCAGTAACCTCTCAAGGTGTCACTATGTACCAGCGTTTCTCAAACTCAACCCTACTGACACTTGGACCAGATAATTTTTTTTTAAAGATTTTATTTATTTATTTGAGAGGAAGTGAGAGAGAGGGAGAGGGAGAAGCAGATTCCCCATGAAGCAGGGAGCCTGATGTGGGACTTGATCCCGGGACCCTGAGACCATGATGCTGAATGGACTGAGCCACTAAAGCACCCCTGGACCAGATAATTCTTGGTTTTGGGAAGTTTCCTGTACCTTGTAGCACAATTACCAGCATCCCTGATCTCTATCCTCCAGGTGCCAGGATCACCACTCTCTCCTTCCTGGTTGTGACAACCCAAAATGTCTCCAGATGTTTCCAAAAGTCCCTGGATGGGGGAGGGGGCAAAATCACCCCAGGTTGAGACAACCTACCCGCCCCCCCCCACCCCCCACCTTCTCCACCTTGCATATACTTCTAGAATAATTCTTTCAGTGGCAGTCTGACTTAATCTAAGGTCATCCTTCCACGAATCACGCCTCTAACCTGACAGCACAGGGTTTTGCCCAGGTGTTCTAATTTCACCTGCAGGTGTTACTATCATTGAATCCCATTATCCAGGCTGTCCGTGATCACAAGTCCTTTCCCAAGTTATTGCATTCATTATTTCAGTAGGCATTTGAGGACCCATTCTATGCTAGCTACAGGGTACTGGGAATGCAGAGGTAAGTCTCTGACCTCCAGTAGTTCAGGCTCCTGGAGGAGACAAAGATGTAAATGAACACCTTTCAGCCCTATGAGGAGTATCAAGAAAGAGGTGTATGCCGGGAGCTACAGAATTAGAGAATGCTCCTAATTCAGACGGAGGGTGCTCACAGGGTGACACGTCACAGAAGGCTGCCAAACGGAAATGCCAGCTAAGCTAACTCTTGAAGCACAAATCAGAATGAGGTAGGTCACAAATGGAAAAGACTTGCCAGGTAGAGGGACCAGTGTACCTAAAGGGAAGGAGAGAGAACCCTGCTTCTGGTTATAGCATCAACATAGGATGAGAAATGAAGCTGAAGGGTAAGCAGGGCACAGGTCTCAAGGAGCCAATTATACCACACCAAGAAGTTTGCCATTGTCTTGATGGTCACTATAAGCTGGGTGGGGGGGGAATGCATCAAATTTGCATTTTAGAAAGATCTAAAGTGCAGAACATTTTCAAGATGGGGGGATTTGAAGCAGGAACCCAGGCCACCTCAAGATAAACACCTGATGTCCTGTCTAATAAATGTGCCAGACTTTGCTTCCACTTCCTTACACCCCCGTAGGAGGAATTCCTATCCTAGGAGCATTGCCACAGACTGTCAAGAAGAGGCAAGGCCCATGACTGCACAGAGGTATAGCTCCCCCCCGACCCCCCTAGACTATGGAAGAAGAAAAGCATTGACCACCAAGGCAAGAACTTTTTCTTCTGGAACCTAAGACTTCAAAGAGAGGTTGAGTTCCTTGTGGAAATTCAAAAAACATTTTTCCCAGAAGGAAAAAATGATAAATTTTGCTCTTTTATCTTTTTAAGTAAGCTCCATGCCCAACGTCAGGCTTGAACTCACGACCCCAAGATCAAGAGTTGCATGCTCTACCCACTGAGCCAGCCAGCTGCCCCAATTTTGTTATTTTTAAACACGTGGCTCAGCCAGTGTATGGGTCGAAGGTGTTTTGCATACATGTGGTGTGTGTGAGTGAATATGGGCATTGGCTGTGGAACATATCGTTTCTATGGGAATATGAATTACAGATGGATTTTCGGAACACGATCCGTTTGCCAGCGGTGAACTCTGCATGCCATGAAGAGAAACTACCAGCACAAATGACAGCAGCAACATGCACCAGACGGGCTGTGATTAAATCGGGGGCTTAAGTGAGTCTGTGTACAGTTCCAGGAGCTCCCCCAGGGCCTGGCACTTAGCACGTGCTCCATGAGTGTCTGCAGAGGTGAACGGGATGCATGGACGTGGATCTCCGCCCTCACATGCCTCTTGGTTAAATGAGACTTTGAAAAACAAAAATGCCAGTTCGAATACATGCCAAGACTGTGTGTGCCAGACGGAGAGGAAGAGACAGCAAGGATTTGCATAGAAGGACACCAAAAGAAAGTGAGCTCTTAAGCCCCTGATTCTGTGGCTCCTGGGACTGAGACCCCATGGTCTTAGAGACAGAAATTAGTATGAACCCAAGGTGACCTTGATTATTTCTCAATAATGCCAGGACAGGAGATTAACTTAGGTAACTTAGGTAAATTGATGTTGGTTTCATCCCCTATTGTGTATTTAAGAGCTGATTTACTGACTTCTAGCTTAAACATGGTGGCCTGTTTCCTACATTACTCGGAAGGCCCTGGCTTCCTAGAATTCCAAACAAAACAGCCCTAGTGTTCATTAGCAGTCATTAAATCTGGCTGACCTCTTTCAAAGTGCCTCTTTTTATTTTACACCACTGATCAGAACTATCTCTAGACTCTCCCAGTTTCGACTCACCGTGATTGTAGAGGGCAAATCTACCTTCTTAAAACAATGCTTTGATTCAGTCACGCCCCTCAAAAGCCTTTCACCACTTCCCAAGTATCTGCAGAATAAAGTTCAAACTTCTAGTTGGCCTTTACCACCCAGTACAGTCCTCACCTGTAAATTCTGCCCACCCCCACTTTGGTGTACAAGGCAACATAGTATCCTTAGCGTCTCCTGAGTAGGCTTGTCCTCATTTCTTTACTGTGCTTGGTTCACACCTCGGCAGCCTGAAATCCTCCATTTCTCCCACTCTCCCTTGAAAGCACATTTCTGAAACTGGTCTACTCAGTGAGGTCGAACTCTGAGCTCACTGCATGCAGCCCACGCCCCCTCACTCAGCTTCATTCCTTGCATGGGATTGTTCTGTGCTTCTCTGGTTTCCTTGTGAGGGGGGTGGCTCTGTCTACCATGTTGCTGCCTATCCCCTAGCCATAAGCAATGCATGACAAATGGATGACCCAAGACCCTAGAAAGGTGCCTGGCCCATCCCAGGAATTCAACAAATATTTTGCTGAATAAATTCAAGATCTCTGGTTTGGTTAATTTAAGATTACCACCTACTTTCTCCCTTAGACCAGGGGCTTTCCTCTCCCATCAGCTGAGAAAAAAAGCATCTAAGCATCGTAACTTTGATAAAGTTAGCTTAAGACACATAAAAAGCAGAACTTCCTCTTTAACCCTTCAAGAAATGAGAACTAGCCCCCATCCCCCCAACCCCCTGTAATGAATTTCAGGTTCCTGGAAAATCACCCACTTGGATCATTTCTGCCTAAAAAACTTTGCCATCTTCTCTTCGGTTGCAAAGGTAATCTTACCTCTAGCCAGCCAAATCACCAACCAATTCTCCAAGCGAGAAAAATGTTTTGTTTTGTTTTTTAAAATGGAGGTGGGGGGCGGGTAAAACGTCTCCACGCAGGGACAACAGGTGCTGCCCTGCAAACACGAAACAGCCAAGACGACCTTCTCAGCGAGCCAAATGCTTTTCAGCTAACCTAATGTTCTTCAACTGTTGCTTCAGGGGCTTTTCGGTAACAAAAAATGCTCCCTCGCCTTGGCCCTGCCGGTTTTTGGCCGCATCACTTACTACGGACTGCATGTCTGACTTGTTTATCTGGGCGCACCCAGTCATCTCGCTCAGCGACCCAAGCGACCACGTTTCCTTAAATCAGAGCCCCGTGGACTCTGCTCGGAACTACATTACCCAGCGGCCCTCGCGCCCTTCGCAGGAAGGACGTCTGCGCACTAAGATACTCAGTTCCAAGTTTGGAGCTTTTAGCTGCCAGCCCTGGCCCATCATGTAGCTGCAGCACAGCCTTCCCTAACGTTGCAACTGGGGGAAAAATCACTTTCCAGTCTGTTTTGCAAGGTGTGCATTTCCATCTTGATTCCCTGAAAGTCCATCTGCTGCATCGGTCAAGAGAAACTCCACTTGCATGAAGATTGCACGCCTGCAGCTTGCATCTTTGTTGCAAAACTAGCTACAGAAGAGAAGCAAGGCAAAGTCTTTTGTGCTCCCCTCCCCCATCAAAGGAAAGGGGAAAATGTCTCAGTCGAAAGGTAAGAGCCTATTTGCATTACTTGCAAAAATGCAAAGGGTTACGCATGCATTTATGAATGCATGGATGCAATTTTCGCCTGGCGATTGCATTTTTAAGTTTGAGGTTTTCCACAGCTCAGTTGCATTTCCTGTTTAGTATGTGTCTTTTTTTTTTGCAGACACAGAGAGTTCCTGTAAGGCAGGGCTTGCAGTTCAGCTGTGCATTGACGTTATTTGCATTCTTCTGCTAGGATTACTGAGCTCTTTTTGCCTTTTGCACAGTCAGGAGAGATAGAGCAGGTTGGTAGCGTCTAAATGTGCAGTGCTTTATATAATTGTAAAATTCTTTAGTATGCATACACATTATAAGTAATTTTATGTGCAACAGGAATACAAACTTTTAAAAAGTCTGTAGGTGCCGGTGAAAGGTAAAAGTTGAGTTAAACTAGTAGGAAATTAATGTAATCTTATATTCCTTTGGGAATAAAGCGTTGCGGTGCCTGTTTTTAGCTGAATTTTCATTGATACCGCTTTGAACATTAAGCAACTTTTGATTTTTAAAGGAAGTAAAGGTGAAGTGTGAATAATAGCATATTACCAAAAAAGCAGAGGAGAAGTCTTTCTCTTCTGAGATTTTGCACTGCACACCAATTGCTTATTGGCTCACAGTATTTAGAAGCAGCAGGGAGGACATAGATGTTTTATGTCTCCCCGTTTAGGAGATGCTTTGCATCTGGGGGGGGGCAAATATGGGGAGAAAAACTGTACTTTTAAGCAATACACCAACATGGGGGGAATGCACCGTTTCGTTGAAAAGCATAATGAAATCTTTTAAGTGTGTAATTATGTGTATTTGGACAACTATAATAGGTCAGAAATTCAGGGTTGTTGTTTTTAATTTTTTTCTTTTTCCAATTTTTTTTTTTTTTTAAACACAGTTGTATTTTGCAGGCTTAATGTGATACTGGGGAGGGGATTTAAAAAATTCCTGACATGGCACCAGAGAACTGAGGGGGTGCTGTCAGGTGCCTCTAGGACCCTAAGTCACTACTTGTTTCAGAACAAATCCTTCGCTATAGAGAAAGCGTAAGCCATATGAGAATGTGTGGAGGGAAGAGGTGAGTTAGGGATAGGTGAATAAGGCTACCAGGGACACTATGTGCATGGGTAAGACCCAGTGAAATTAAAGTGTCTCATAAGCTTTCTGCCTTTTTTTTTTTTTTTTTTTTTTGGATTTTGTTGAATTCTACCTGATGGGAATCACACATCTCAGACCAAGAAGGAAGTGATATATGTACTCAGGAGTTCAAAGTAGGACTGTGTTTTCCTTGACTATGAGGCAAGAATGGGAATTTGGAAAGCTCAGAGTGCTGAAGAACCTAGGAACAGGCATTATGAAGTACAGGTGTTCCTTAGTAGAGGGGAAACCTACGGTCTCCTGAGCAGAGACTTAACAGCTTAGAATGGGCATTCCAGGCTTTGAGGTATTAAAGAGCTGGCATTTAGTTACTTTGTATTTGGTATACGCTCATTTATTCAATTCAGTTTAATAGATGTATACATATGTATGTGTATGTACGTATTATATATAGTGTGTGTATATATATATTGTGTGTGTGTGTATATATATATATATATATTGCATAAGATTAGGGGGCATACAATACAAAATATTTAAAATGTACTTGTCTCCTTCAAGGAACTTACCATTTAGAAAGCAGGTGTGCAAATCATTCTGATACAAGATAATTGCATAGATAGTGAAAAGAAATGGCCCAGTTGGGACTTTAGAGATGGTAGTGATCTCTCTGGGAGATAAGAAGGTTTCATGAAGAAGATGGTATTATAGTGACCTTATCTATGGACCTTAGGGTCTAAAGTAAATCAGGCTCCTTTTCTACTTTTTTTTTTTTTTTTGGCTCACTCTGAAGGTAGCTCTGTCCCAATAGAGCTGAGTTGGGAAACGAGAAGGCACTAGCATGGCACACCTCCATGAGGAGTGTGCCCATGGTAGATCAGCTACTGGTGGTTCCTCAAATCAGTTCCTAGTTAGCTAAATGATTTTCTTAATTGAGTCCTCTTTGGAAGGTACATCTGGTGCCAGTGTTCCTGTCCAAAAGGAAAATTATCGATACAAAGAAGCAATGATCATTTCAGAAATGGCATGGGAGCCTTGGCTTGGACGTTGAGTGTGGAATTGGCCTAATTCGGCTACAGTAGTCTCAAGGGGCCAAGACGTTTTTTGCAGTACCAAACTGCTTTGTAATACTACAACCAAATGGAATGGGAGTTAAAAGTGAAAGGTGGATACAACCTCATGGTATTGAAGAATTTAACCACGTGTTCAATCCAAAGGACCTTTACGAACTTTCTAGATCACTATAATTCGGTCTCACAGACCTCTAATTTAAGGCAGAGCAGAGGCAAAGGAATTACAGACTCCCTGGGAGCTGGAAGGACCGGGCTGCTTCTTTCCAGCCTTACCAACAGTGAGATTCTGAGAAAGAATTTCTTAAAAAGAAATTTTGTTTTCCACAGTTGTAACTTTAGGTGGTATGCTTTTCAGCTTGTTTATATTAGCTGTCTGGGGTTGAGCTGACATTTTTCAAATATTAAAGTGGTAGAATGCCTTTTGAGGAAATCTGAAATGTAAGCTAACAGGAAGGGCACCCAGAAAGTGCAGGAATTCCTGCATATTACAGGAAGACAAGCTACAGGAAAAATGTGTCATCTACATTACCCGCGAGAGAAAAACTATTGTTATTAGCCATGATGATTTGAGGGAGGAAGGGAGAGAGGGAGGTCCGGAGGTCCGGCATCTCCCGGTTCACCTGAAAATACAGACAAAGTTTGACTCTGTAAGAAAGGCACTCTCTCTCCCTTCTCCCTCTTTTCACCTTTTAAAAATATTAGCTTCCCTTAGTTTAAGACGGTACTGGGTAAATCGTGTTGGAGGAAATGCACGGAAGGCATAATTCAAAAGCATGTAGGAGTGGGGCAGACACTCCTAGGGGCTCTTTTCTTCTGTAATTCATTCCACCCTGGGAAATGAAATGTGTAAATTTCTCATTCTGTATAAATTCCTTTGTTAGGTTGTACCAGACAGACTTGTCATGCTTAGCCTGTAATCTGAGCCAGGATGTTTTATAACCCCGTACATCTCAGGACACAAAATCAGAATAGGTACCTTGGGTTTCCCCGAGCTTGTTTTGTGTCGGTGTGGCATTCAGCACTTCACAACCCGCTGAGTGTCAGCTGCGGGGGTTCTGAGGGGCTCTCGTGGTGGTCCATTTGATGCTGGAGTTACAAAGGGCTGAGATTTATCTCATTGGAACTACTTTCTAGTATTTTAAAATCTGAAAGATCTAGATGAATATTTTTAGAACCAAAGAAAAAAGTACACACATAGCACTTGTTCATTATAGAAACGTTTAAAAATAAGGAAAAGGAAAGTAAGACTCACTAGTGACCACAGCATACATTTTGGCTTTTATCCTTTTGGACTTTTTTTTTTTTTTGGAATGGTCCCTATATATGTGTATGAATAAATGTAAAGTGTGTATAGACCTAATGCCTATTTAGTTACCTTTTGTTTCACTTATCAATATACCATGAGATATTTCCAAGCGAATATATCTACGTGTGTGTGTGTGTGTGTGTGTGTGTATCTATCTATCTATCTATCTATCTATCTATATATATTATTATTATTATTTTGAGTGGAGGAGGGACAGAGGGAGAGAGAGAATCTGAAGCAGGTTCCATGCCCAGTGTAGAGTTGAGGTGAGGCTTGATCTCATGACCGTGAGATCATGACCTGAGTGGAAACCAAGAGTCTGGTCCTTAATCACCTGAGCCACCCATGTGCCTCTCAAGTGAATGTATTTCTACATTCATAATATTCAGTTGTCTTTTGTTTACTTCAACAGAACCTTCATGTTTATTCACTTTCAATATTATGAAGTTACCATGAGGGTCAGCTCAGCTTATATGTTATTCTGTAGACTGTGGCCTTAGACGAAATCCCAAGTTCTGCATATCATATTCTTCCCCACTGTCCTTTTCTGTTCCACCTTTTAAAAATAGATTTCTTCTATTATAAAAATGATATACACTCATTGAAAACAAAATTCAAGCCAAAGAGAATTTCATAATAAGAAAAGTAAAAATCACTCCAGCTCATACCATCCAGAGTTAATTACTGGTGACTTTTCGGTAAACATCTCCTTACATTTGTACGCACATACGTGACTGCATACATACACGTAAGTGCTATTTTGCACGTGATAGATGATACTTGGCAACTTGTTTTATACTCTGCCATGTGTCGTGGGATCTTTCCCTATTCACACACATTCACTTACCCCATTCTTTTAAACAGTTGCTTATTTTAATTTGTAAGGATGTAGCTGTTTAATTAATCTCCAGGTAGAGTTTCATATAGTTCTTTTTTTTTTCTGCCTATAAGCAACATTGGAATGAATGCCATGAACATACACTTGTGCATTTGCCCAATTATGTCTTTAAAATGAATTCCTAGAAATGGAAGTGCTAGGTCAGAGGGCATGGACATATTGCCAAATTGCCCTCCAGAGACCTAACACGAATTCTTATTCCCATCAATGTCTGGGAGTGCTCATTCTCTGGTTTAAGCATCGCAGTAAATATTACCAAATAAATTGCTGTCCAGAAAGACTATGGCTACTTTCCTTCATCCTAGGTCTCGTAATTTGGAAAAAAAAAAAAAAAAAATCTTTGCCAATTTGATTGAAGGTGTTAGTACTTACTGTCATTTGCATTTTTTAGTAAAAAAAAGAAAGTTGAAATCACCCCCCTTTTTTTGACATTTGTGTTTTATGTGTTTGAGTTTTTCTCATAAAATGTATCTTGAAGTTTTAATTTGGGGATCAAATTATTTCCAGAGTTAGGACAGAACATTCCCAAATTGCAAAGCTTAGGTAATCACGGGTTGAGAGTTGGGTCTCATGTGTCTCAACTGTTTAGTTCCCTGGTGAGTTCTAATTTTAATTTTAACCCAAATGTCTTAAGTAAACCTAACGTATTTCATAAATTCATTTTGTTATACTTTTATAGCTATCTAGATCCATATTAAAAATAAGAAAATAAAAAGGATTGATCTGATTAAAATTCTAGTCTGGAAAATGACTTACTTCTGGACAATTTCTGCATTTTCAGTTAATCTCTACAGGCAAAAGTAGCTTTTCTTTAGTTTCATAAATAATTCTTGCCTAGCACCTGGCTGTGTTCTATGCACTGTTGCAGAAAAGTTGCCTTTTTATTTTTAAGCCCCATGTGCAATCATGTGCATCATAAAAGTGGTTTAGTTTGTGAGATTTGTTAGAAAAACTAAGGCTGTGGTCAACTTTGATGACATCCCAAATTATATGACAATCACAAGGTCTTATCATAGCCTTCTTTAGTGAACTTGCTTATTTATGTATCCTGATATTCAGTGATAGAATTTAGAGCTAGGAAAGGAGTTTTGTAGTCTAATCAGCTCATGTTACAAATGAGTAAACTGAAGCTTTGCAGGAAAGTGATTTGCCTGTAGACAGCCAGAGGTGGAATTTAGTCCCCTGATTCTCTGTCCCAAAGTTCTTTTCACTAAACAACACGCAAAGATTAGCAGTCCACATCTATAAAGCATTTTTTTTTCTTCAGAATCTTTAGTATATTTCACACTTTTGTTTTGTTTTGTTTGCTTTTGTGGGGAGCATGCTGGCAAAAGGGGCTGACAGGCCAAACAGTAGGGGTTCTTTTCCTGTACCCAAGAAATGGCGATCCATGAATCATGGTGGTGGGGCTTCCTCCCAGTTCTCTGCCAGGGGATATTTTGCAAATATTCTCATTTTAATTCCCAGTGCTTACACTCTACAGCTGCAAGTTTTAACCACTGTAATTGTTATTTGCCTTTTATGGACCATCTCTGAAAGCCCCTGCTGGGTAGCTAACATCTCTTCTTGTAGATCTTTGTGTCTCTACCTCTTTTAGCATTGGGTTGATAAATAATAAGTACTCAATAAATGTCTGATGGAGTATTTTTAATCAGTGGGGGGTGGTCTCTATCACTTTCCTCCACATTTCATCAGAGGCTTGGGGTAATTAAATTATAAGGTAATTTTCTTCCTCTGTTGCCTTGTTTGCATTAATATGCCCATTAGATCTTTGCTTCATTATTTGGAAGTTGCAAGAATAGCATAAATGACAATTTAGATGGCTGAAGAAGTGTCATTTCTCCCACCAATGTCCTCTAGATAGATTTATAGGTGGTCTGATCCTAGGCTGCTTCTTTTAAAACTGGGGCACCTGGGTGGCTCAGTGGGTTAAGCCTCTGCCTTTGGTTCACGTCATGATCCCAGGGTCCTGGGATTGAGCCCCGCATCTGGCTCTCTGCTCAGTGGGAAGCCTGCTTTCCCCTCTCTCTGCTTGCCTCTGCCTACTTGTGATCTCTGTCTGTCAAATTAAAAAAGAAAAAAATATACGCGGAACTAAGATGAGCTGTCTTCAGGATCCAATGAGATGGGACGGGAGTGAATGGCTCCCATCCTGTGCTGGTCTCAACAGCTCTTTGTAAGTTACCTCAGCACTTGAGCCTCTGATGGGTTGTCAGGGATAACCTGAAAGTTTTTAACAGCTGCGGCTCAATGACAAAACAGGGAATTCTGCAAGGATAACCCCCACATACAACAATTCCCCACTTCCTCCTAACCCACCCCTGATGTCCATGCTGCCCCCCTTCTGTCCTGGGATTGGTTTTTGCCCTGTCTCCTCATAGGGTCTTCCTTTCCTGAGCTGGTCCATACAGTTGCGTATGCGGCCCATAAATCCCCTTTCTGCACTGAAAGGATATTCAGGTTATAACCTAGTCACATGAAGTCTATCAAAGCACTGTAGTGGAGTCAAGTTCAGTTGTGAGTTGAAGCATTAAATAGACCTTTGCTGGATAGCCCATTGTCTGCTTTATATTCGAGTCTCTTTATCCTTCCTTAAGTTAGATAGTTGGATTGGGATCAGCCTTTTTTTTTTTTTTTTAAATAGCTGTAGGTCTAGTTGTGGATCTCAGCCCACACCCCAACACTCTGTGCTATCCTCATCCTCATCCTCATCCTCATCTATTATGGGAATGACTTTTCATGTGTTATGCCTTTGAACTTCACATCAATCCTTTGGGGATAATTACCATTACTGTTAATTTACAAATGGGGAAACTGAGGCTCAGGTGAGTTAACGATGTGCCTGCGGCTGGATAACCAGTAAGCAGCAGAGGCAGGATGCAAAGACAAGCCTGTCTGACCACAGGGCCCATGCTCATTCTCAGGGAAGTTGAAAACTGTAGCTTCACCCATGTTTAAGGATAGCCCATGAGCTAAAATGTTAAAAACAACCCCAGAGAGTAATATTTCGTGACACATGAAAATCATATAACATTCAAAGTCAGTGTCTACAAATAAAGTTTTATTAAGACACAGCTGTGTACATGCATTTATGTGTTGTCCGGGACTACTTTTACCCCCCGAGCAGTGGTAGAGTTGAATAGTAGTGATGGAGACATTATGCCCCACAGAGCCCAAAATAGTTACTGTTTGGCCTTTTTCAAAATACGTTTGCTGACCTTGCCCTTTATGACTTATTTCAATCAAGTAATGGAATCTTTTCATGATGGGGCTTCCATATTACATTCCTCTTTGGCTTTAATTGGAAGTTGTTAACCTGGGCAGCTAACTCCACCAGCGACCTCTGAGGCCCAGCCCACAGGAAATGTCTGAGTGGTGCTTCTCCTGGTTATGGGATTTGTAGGCCATTGCTCATTTCCGCCGAACTCAGCTACCGGTCTCCGGCAGCCCATCCTGGGGTCCTTTCCCCTCAGCTGCACTCTTCCTGTTTGCTTCAAATTTCTTTTCTTTATTGCCCCTCCCACTGAGAAGCTGTTCATTCGTTCTCCCCCTGCTCCCTTCCTTCTCCCCTTCCTGATCTCACATTTTGTTGAAAAGCCGATAAAGTAAAAACAATTTCTCACTGCCATGGTTGCCTGGCTTTGTTGACTCTGATTATGAGCCAGCCCAGAGGGTCCATCGTTTCTTTTGTGTGGAGAGAAGATGGAAGCTTCCCTCTGGGTGTAGGATCTTACACATCTTACCCAGAGAGCTTTGCACTTATCATCGCCTGTGAAGTTAGAGCTGGTGTATCACATTGACTCTCCCACCCCTGGGTGGACACTTTTGTTTGGGGAATGAGTATCCTTTTGCTTACAGAGTCACTTAAACTGTGGGTATTATGTGTATGTAGGAAGGATGGTCCAGGGAGATGTTCTGCAAAGGAAGGGAGGGAAGAGGTAGGGATGGAAGCTAACGGGAGACAGAGTCGCCTCAGTAGGATGAGTCCAGATTCACTCACCATACCCAGAGTGAGGTAAGTTTAAGTCACATACAAGGGAGGGCTATAGTTCTTACTCTCCTAGATGGTAGCAATGCTGCAGATTCTTTCTGTATTCAAGAAGCTGTGCTTAACCATCGATCTGAATTATCTCCTTGTCCCCTTACTAGGGTGTGTTGAGGTGATGCGCCATTTTGTATATGAGCAAGCTGAGGCCAGAGAGGTCAAGGAACTTGCCTTTGATGGCACGGTTGACAGCATAGCAGTGGCTTTAATCAAGGTCTGTCTGACCCGAGAACCTGAGCTCCTGGCTACTCCACTTGAGTTAAGTTACTCCATAATACATTTATGAACCCATTACCCAGAAGACAGGGTTGGTGGTAGAAAACATGAGTGGATTGTGTGTGAATTTGCATACACTGGGGCTGGGTATGATCATTAGGAGGGGCTGTCCAGTGTCTACCTATGTAAAGGTTCCTTTCGACGTGTTCCTTTAAGCCTCTGTTGATCATGGGATAGCAAGTCTGACTCATTCTGAGTGTTAAGGTTGAATTCCAAGTACAAAGTATCCATGGGTAGAAGGAAGCTGGTTACAACTGGTCTGCTGATAGATACTGTACAGACAGGAAGTTACCGTTAAACATCAGCAATGAATACTGATTCCATTAGCTGTCTTACAGGCTGTAATGGAGCAGCTCCAAACTTTAGGTTTTTCCCTGCACCTCTCAGTTAAACTTTTTTTAAACAGTAGTAAGAACATGACCAGTTTGGCACCACCATACCTAAGAAGAGGCATATAATTCCTTTGTGGCTTAGTGATTTCCTGTAATCCTGGTTATTTCTCTGTAATGGTAACAAGTGTCATTTCCTTGAAATTGCGAGTGAGCCTACCTGTCCACTGCTTTCCTCTTGTACTGGATGGTGTGGAAGAAACTAGAATTCTCTCTTTTTGTGGTAGAGGAATCAGCTGGGGGAGTGGGGAATGAACTCTCTCTCTCGACTTTTCTCTCCAGCCAAAGCAGGACAGTCACACCTATGTTTCAGTCATTTCCCAGGGATCCCATGCAGAGGCCATGGGGATAGATGGTCTGGATGTTGAGTGACAAGTTATTTATTCCCTTCCTCCATTCTCCCCGCTCCAGTCGGACACGGGAGGAATGGGTTAGAGATAAGTGTAAGGCTAGACTCTGAAGAACCAGCAGGAACAGAATGGTAAAGAGTATGGGAGTTCTTTTGGAGTGAAGGTGCGGAAACAACCTCTCTGTGGTATTTGAAATCGTGATAACTGTATTCTCCCCGCTTTCTTGACTCCTTCATGTGCCCCAAACTCCACTGCCATTTGAAAAACATAATCCCAGAGACTCTGAACATGCCTAAAGGGAGAGCTCGCATAAAGGGTTTGTCCAGATTAGTTCAACCAGTCAAGTTGGGATAGATGGTTCCATTTAAGACATTGAGCTTGTGGAACTAGACAGAGGAGCACCGTGCCCTGGTCTCCTACTTACTTGCTATGAGGCTTGAAAAATCTTCTTACCCTCTAGCTTTGGTTTCTTTACCAGCTAAATGGAGAGACCAACACTCCTTCACAGGATTGTTACGAAAATTAGGGAAGTTTATCTACATCATGTGTTTTGGCCAGTGCTTGGAATAATTTCTTCAATAAATATTTATTGGGCACGCTGCTGGGTTTGAGGCATTGTGCTGTGCTAGGCGCACTGTGAACATAAATTTGCTCCCTTCTTCCTTTCTGTCTAGCCCTAAGAAGCTCATTGCCTAGTAGGAGGTTAAGAAAAGCACAGAAGTGTGTAGACTGGAAGCTAGAATCCTAGATATGCCCAGAAGAGATACCGTGAGTCGGGAGGTCCAAGGGATGAGAAGGGGCTCAGGGAAATTTTTACAGTGAGTGTGCAAGTATCAACATGAATTTCAGAGCTGATGAGGAAATTGTGCCCAGGATCCAAGGTCCGGATGGAGAAGGAATCTCACTTGACTTCAAGAATCCAGGGGCACCAAGAGATTGTTCATATAGGCACAACAGTTCCTTAGAAGAATAAAAAAGAGATATCCAAGCAAAATACCCAAAGCTTAAAAGACCTCGTTTGTATTTTCTAAGAATTTCCTTTTTCTTACCAAGCTATATACTACTGTTATTACTTATGATCACAATAAGTTAATAAATGGAATATATCCTCTCTCATACTTTTAGAGTTGTTTTTTTTTTCTTGATTGTGGAAACTCCAGGAAATCCAGAGGTTAATAGTTAAACAAGTATATCATATCACCTGGGTTTATAGGCACACTGTAATTATATAAGCAAGCTGTTGGTTCAATGATCAACGTCTAGCTAAGTCAGGGAATATTTTCCAGAGCATGGCCACAGCTGCAATTTTCATTTTTTATAACCTGCCAACCTGCCTTTTCCATTTCTTAGGGCTTTTCCTTTTTCTAGAATCATCAGAAGTCAGTTAGAGAGGAAAACTGTTCAGTGCACTTCTGAATTTTACTTACCTTATGGGAGGTGTTCCAGAATGTTCTTTGTTTTACCAAAGTTACTCTCTCTAGCAGGATATTGGGTACTGGCAAGAGAGTTCATAAATCTTGTGTGTGGGTATTTTCAATTTCAGAAAAATTCAATTTAAAAGATAAATACACGGAAACAATTGATAGGTTCAATTAACTTATCTTTCATTATCTTGGTTTAAAAAACACAGTGACCTATAGCTCTGAAGCTCCCAGTGTGTTCTTTCTCAGTGTGACCAGTACGTACGTAGTCACCTGCTTTCTCCTCAGTGACTTCATTCAGCTCAGGGTCAGTAAAGTGGGGGAGGCGGGTGGGTGCACTCACGGGCCTTCAGAGTCAGGAAAGGGACAGGGCACTTTTTGCCTCACCTTGCTGTGTGGTTAAGGAGCACGTAAGACCCAGCCAGGTAGACAGGACCTGCCAGCTATGTCATCTCTTGAATGGCTTGCCAAGTCTTCTTGCTTGGGACTTTGTTCCTGAATGAGCTTCCATTTTTATAGGTAAAGTAGAAAAAAAAATACAGATTTAATTCTGGAGTTGATTTAAGTGTGAGATTGAGGGACACCTGGGTAGCTCAGTGGTTAAGCGGCTGTCTTCGGCTCAGGTCATGATCGCCGGGTCCTGGGATCCAGCTGACAGCGAGCTCCTTGCTCAGCAAGGAACCTGCTTCTCCCTCTCCCTCTGCTTGTGGCTCTACTTGTGCTCTCTCTGTCAAAAAAAAAAAAAAAAAAAAAAAAAGTGAGATTGAGAGATCCTGATACATTAAGGTTAGAATAACTTTTCCCATCCCCAATTTCAATCTTTTTTTTTTTTTTTTTTCCCCTGATGTGATCTGGCTAAGGACAAGAGAGTCAGTGTTGGCTGGGTAAGGGCGTGTGGGATGGTTGAGAAGGCTGGGGGTGCCGAGGACCATATATTTTTTTAGTTGAATTTAACAAACATTATCGAACCATTAAATTACCTGCCCCTGCACTGTGCTATGTAAATACCCAGACAAATAGAATTCCATCAATATCCTTGAGAAGCTCTATAGTCTGGTGGGATGTAGTCTTTCTCTAGGGCTGCTAGAACAGATAACACAAATTGGGTGGCTCACACAATAGGAATTTATTGTCTCACAGCTCTGGAGGCCACGGGTCTGAGATCATGGTGGTGGCCAGGTTGTTCTTTCTGAGGGCTGGGAAGGAGAATCCATTTCAAGCTTTTCTTCTAGCTCCTGGTGGGTTGCTGACCATCTTTGACATTCCTTGGAGGCACGTAGATGCCTCGTCACCTGGCCTATGCCTTCGTGTTCGTGTGGCGTTTTCTCTGTGTGGGCACCTGTGTCTAAGTATCTCCTTTTTATGATGACACTGGTCATATTGGATTAAGGCCCCTCTTAATCCCATGTAACCTTATCTTAAGTGATGATAAATGCAATGACCCTATTTCCAAGTAAGGTATATTCGGAGGTACTGGGGGTTTAAGACTTGAACATAACAATTTTAGGGGGACACAGTTCAGCCCATAACATGGGAAGATAAACATGGCGGCATGCTCATGCTCTCCTTGTGATACGCCCATGAGTTCTGTTACAGGCAGCAGCCAGGACACCCAGGAAGGTAAATGGTCTCACTCGACCTGGGAAGGTGAAGAAAGCAGTCGGTAGGGGGAGAATCTTAAACTGGTAATAATGGAACTTGAAATATGGTTTTTCTCAGTAGAATAAGCAAGTACAACAAGAGGCTAGCCATCTGGTCCGTGAGCAGACTACCTGCTCTTCCTTCTGATTTTCTATTGTTAATGACAGACTGGATGCTTCTAAATTGGGGGGTGTTAGCTTGGAAAACACACAACACACACACAGACACACACACACACATGCTGAACTCACGTTTGGGGGTAATGAGATCTACTGAACACTTGCAGTGGTTGTCACAGGCAGCTTTCTTGGACAGACACAGAGGTAGTGCACTGAGAAGTGGGGGAAGAGGGCATCCTTTCCTTGTAACACATGGTCCTAGTCCTAACGAAACAAAGCTGAAGAGGGAATGGGAATGAGTAAGATCCAAGGCTCTGTAGCCAGGCAAAGCTTATTTTTAGAAAAGGCCTGTAAGCCTTCAAACAAACAAAAAAAATTCTACTTGAGTGTTACCAAGCTCTTAAATATTGATTTTTTTCTTTTTTAAGAGCAAGAGTGACCATGCGAACAGGGGAGAGGGAGAGGCAGAGGGAGAGAGAGAATCTTAAGCAGGCTCCACACCCAGCGCAGAGCCCAACTCAGGGCTTGATCTCAGGACCCTGAGCTCATGACCCGAGCTGAAATCAAGAGTTGGAAGCTTACCCCACTGGGCCACCCAGATGCCCCTCTTGAGTATTGATTATTAACAAAAGGTCTTTTCAAATTTGTGTATATTTATTAGGGTTAATAGTCTTCTTTATTTTCTTATTGTGGTCAGAGTAGGTTTGGCATCAAATTATGTATGAATGTACTAGGATCCAGCTTGGGTGAGAGGGCCCAGTATGGGATGATATTGTCAGGGCATGTTGTGGTGGGAGGGTAGGTGGCTGGGGGTAAGGTGGGTGGGAAGGAACTTTTCCAGTTTAGGACAGATATCCATGTCCTGTTGCCCTGTTAGGGTTTTGATGGAGGTATCCTTTAAGTATGGGTGTGGGGGGCGGGTGGGCACCCCAGAAAAAAGCTAGAGGAGGATAAAGCATCCCTCAGAGCTCAGTGGGTGGTCGTGGGACAGGTAGTCCAAACAGCAAAAGGACAGGTGGGCAGCAGAAGCGAGGCAGAAAGTCAAGTATTCGATGAGTCAATGTGAAAAGGGAAGAAAGGAATAATAAACAGGGAGATCAGTTGGAACACAGGGACCAGCAACTCCAAGGGTCCAAGCAACCAGGGTGCAGAATTCAGGCAGGAGCGACCGTCGCTTCCCTCCGTTAGCCCTGCGCGTTAGGAATGACTATGCACCTCACCTGTTTCTCGAAGCCTCGCAAGGAGTCTTGGTTCACCTGGCTATTGTGTGATGCACTCCCTGGGAGCCGGTGGAGGTAGGGTGCAGAGGGACTTGCAGGAAAAGAGCAGCAGCAACTAATTGGAGCCCAGACTGATCTCCATGTTGAGTACCTGTGTGCAGCTCGCAGTGGGACCAACGGAGTCAGAGGAAAACAGGAAATAGTGAATCAGCTGCATCGTCAGGCTCCTTGGTTTGTAGACTGAAGCCAGCTACTGGTTTTCTGTCTGAGGTTAAGAGGCGAGCATGGTCTTACTGTGAGACAACAGCCCCAGGTCCAGGGTGTTCCCATTCTAAGGCAAAGCTGGGAAGCAGAGATGTTAGGGGTGGGCTGGGTGGGCGGAGAGGGAAAGCTTCTGTGATCTTGTGTCCTAAAAACATCTCAGGGGGATGGAGAGACTCAGTCTTCGCTGAAGCCATTGGGCAGTGTCCAGAAACTGGTATGATTTTTTGTTCCCTTTGATCCAGCCTTTCCGCTTTGAGAACCTACCCTGTAATAACTAGTGATTTTGGAGACCTACTATGTGCTTTGTGATAAACACTCTACTTCTTAGCTCTAGTTTTCATAAAAACCCGAGAGCGAAGTCAAAGTATCCCCAATTTACAAAGGAGGGAAATTGGACTGCAGAATTAATAACCTCCCTAAGATCAGAGAGTTTGGGCTTGCAGAGCTGGGATTTGAATCTAGTTCATTTAAATTCCAAAGTTCATGTTTTTCACTATGTAACTGCCACGGCAGAAGAGTGAAAAATAGGAACATGCTACTATGTAATAATAAAGGGACAGCTTCAGTTGCAGAAACCTACCTCATACGTAGTAGGTTATGGAGACAGCAATAATGTGAATGGGAAGACGGTTATGACCCAGGAAGAATGGATATAGATTAGTGATTACACGGATATGTAAGTGTTTGTGTCTTTGTATTTTATTTTATCTCATGTCGAAGTGTTTCTATTAGGGAGAGTTTCACTGAGTCTAATTGTAGGAGGTATCGTTGAGCCTGGGAAGAACGAAGAAAGCATTTTCTGACTCTCTCTCTGCTTGCTCTCCCTTTGAAGGGGCGCTCATTCTGTTTTTCTTGGGAGGGTCTTTTCTGTTTTGCCCCGCAGACTCATCAATAGGCCCATGGTTTATTACTTTTTTTTTTTTTAAGATTTTATTTATTTATTTGACAGAGAGAGAGAGAGATCACAAGCAGGCAGAGAGGCAGGCAGCGGGGGTAAGGTGGGGAACCAGGCTCCCCACTGAGCAGAGAGCCCGACTCGGGTCTCGATCCCAGGACCCTGAGATCGTGACCTGAGCCAAAGGCAGAGGCTCAACCCACTGAGCTACCCAGGTGCCCCTGGTTTGTTACTTTTTAATTTAAATTTTTTTTAAATAGGCTCCATACCTGGCATGGAACCCAATGTGGTGCTTGAACTCATGGCCTTTGAGATCAAGACCTGAGCTGAGATTAAGACTGAGCCACCCAGGTGCCCCTCTGCACGTAGTTCAAAAGTGCTATTAGCCCTATATCTATATGACTTTGTGGTTTCAGTACCCATTGTTTGGCTGGTTACAGTCTTGGGTCTGAGATCAAATTCTCTATCTTGCAAAGGAAAAATCATCACTGTGATAAAGGGTAGCTGTGGATTGGCTGGCCCTGAGTCAGGCGTCCATCCCTGGGGCCTGAGGGCGAAGCATGGTGCCGCTGCTACTTAGAGGTGCTGCAAGCCTGGGTCATCTGAGTAGGGGGCCTAAGTGAGACAGAAAAATGGGTTGACTTAGTAAGCACACGGGAAGGAAATACAGGAGGAAATGAAAACAAGGAATATGGCCACTGGGGCTTTAATGGGAGTGAGGTTCTGACCTTATGGTGACCTGTGGTGTTTCAATCATTCTTCTTATAACAAGTCATTATAAATTTGCCTACCATTAATAATAAGGAACTTAGTTAACGAGGAAGGAGAGGCATCTGCTCAGAGCCTCTAGTAGTCTGTGAGTGGAAGAGACTCAGACCCTCTACGCGGCCCATCATCTGTTTGGTTGCAAAGGTCAGTTGCCTTTACAAGGAGCACTAACACCGTCTGGTGAACCACCTGAGTCTGGGCTCTTGGACAGAAAGAACAGCACAGAAACGGTATGCGGGTGCTCTCCCTGTTGGCGAAGTGATAAATACAGGATTTGTTTTCTGATAATGTGCCAGTTGCCCAGGTTCATGGGACGGAGAGTTTGGGCAATACATACCTGGCAAGATGGAAGTGGTTTCCAATCATGGAAGGTTGCATCTAGCAAGGATCCCAGAAATCATCCAGGTTGAACACCTCATTTCATAGATGGAGAGAGTATGGCCAAGCAAGCTTGAGTAACTGAAAAGGTCAAGGTGAAGGCAAAATAGATCTGGAAGACAGATCTCCGACTCCCACACCTGGACTGCTGTTAGCATGCCAGGTGCATCCTGATACGGAGCCAACCTTTGACTCTCCGGGGAGCCCTTCTACTCTTCCTATAAAGACAGAAACTAGACCCCGAGGCTTAAAGATAAAACACAAACAAGAGTGCCAGGCACAGTGGAAATCAGGACTTCTGTTTATCCAGTGGGGCATCCGATGATTGAGTGGGTCTTGTTCAATCATGCATGCGGCTGTTCATCCATTAATTCATTCTCTGAACATTTATTAGATGCTTCTCTGTGTGGTTCACGGCGAGGCACTGGGAAGTGTCCAGAGACATGATTCCTACTTGCAAGAAGCTCAGTTTCTAATGGGGAGCAGATGTGTGGACCCGCATTTGTGATATCCTGGTAGCTCAAAGGAAAGGTGATTATCTGCTGAGATCTAGCAAAGGGAATGGGAGAGTCGGGTGTTGGGGTGGGAGTTGAAGCGGACTTAGCTCTGGTCTGTCGGGCAGTTTGAGGTGGTAGGAGTGTCGCGGAAGTCCAGAAGGTCCGTGTGGTTGGAAGGTAGGGGTCATCTCACGAGTAAGGAGACATGATGTTGGAGAAATAGGTGGGGCCGAGGTACAGAAGGCGTTCGTTGTTCATTGCTTGACTCTGATACCGGGTACCAGGCGCTACTGAGAAAGGGTTTCTTCCAGCAGCTAGATTCATATAATTTTTGTATTTTAGACTCAACTATGCATCTATGTCCCTTAGCAACAGGTTTTGTTAGTATTCTGAGCTCGGTATGAAATGGAGAGCCAAATTAGCATTGAAGAGCTTTCCTTTGGCACATCTACGACGAACTTGCTTTATCGGTTAGAAAAAGAAAAGACATTAGCCTTTATAGGGAAGAGAGTTTGCCCGGGTTGATTAATATTAGTGGTTTTCTTTACCATTGGATGACTCAACTCATCATGACATTTTGTTGGCATTTTGTCAACCTGCACTTGGCTTTGTTCTATGGGGCATGCCTTGAGGTCTGATGATGGAGGTTTTATTCATTTGGGCATGTCTCCCATCCTGCTGTTTTGTTTTTTAGCTAACTAACTTGACTTTCCTGCCTGCCAAGACCCCGGGAGCTTGCTTCTCCCGGCTCCATTGCTTCCTCCATGAGGTCAAGTGCGTGCTGCTCACAGAGGAGGGCCTGCCATTCTGGAGGTTTTCTGGAGCAGAAAACCCAGCCTGCGTAATCTAGAGCTGGAGATTCCAATTGCCTGGACTTTGGAACTCAGACTTGATCCGGAGGGAGAGGAATGCTCTCTGGTTCCAGCGTCTCACGAAAGTGTAGGAGGGAGTGCCCATGTGTTGATGGAAAGCGAAATCAAACCTGAGGTGGTCTTTCCAAATTTCATAAGCAGCCAGTATTATTTTTGTGTTATTTTTCAACTTTAAAAAATATTTTATTTATTTGAGAGAGAGAACCCTAGAGTGTGCTCATGCACATGCACACACATACACACACATACACGAGTGGGAGGAGGGGCAGAAGGAGAAGCCGACTCCTCACTGAGCAGGGAGCCCCACATGGGGCTCCATCCCAGGATCCTGGGATCATGACCTGAGCCAAAGGCAGATGCTTAACTGACTGAGCCACCCAGGCACCCCTAAACTTTTCTTTTTAAACTTAGAATTTCTCGAATATGTATCCATGGCCTTGCATAGTTCTTAGCAACAAACTTAGCAACAAATCAGAGAAAAAAAAATGAACTGGTTATCTGTAGTTTTTGTTGGCTTTGTGATCTCATCTACCTCATCTAACTTGCTTGGGCCTCAGTTTCCTCTCCTTGTAACTGAACGGTCACTGCATTCTGTTGATTTTAGGAAATGCCTGATTTGCCTGGGAAGATGCATTAAGGCTGAACCATGGGGAGAATACAGAGATATGGTACAAATACAGAAGCATAAAATTAGGATAGGTGACTGTTAGCAGATGAAGTATTTCAAACATCTTTACCTTCCCTCCACTCCCATCGGGCTCAAGAAAACAATCCACACTTTTGTCCTTTTGGTTAGAAGTTTGGAAGAAATTAACTACTTAAACCATACTTTCATCGCCACCTGAGTTTACCTATAACTGGGCCCTTGTTTGTTCTCCAAAATGCATTTATCCATTTTCACTCTAAGAATAAAAGGTAAATTATGGAGATGGGGGAAGAACTTTGTTCTTTGTTTAACAGTTGTAAAAGCGAAGGTCTGTGACGCAGAAAGTTTATGCAGTCTTCACAGAAAGGACAGAATCAGCTTTATGGGATGGTGTGGATCCAGCATTCCTTAAAGTTTAAAAAAAGTCAAAAATGTATTCCAATCATTTGGAATTGATTTGAAAGAAGAAAATAGATGGGTGGCTGCCAGCAGTGTTAGATTGCTCGGCTACCAACAACCCTTGAAAAGAAGTGAACAGCTGTCACACTTCTCTGTCCTCTGTGGGGATTTAGCTTTGGAAAGATAAGTTTGCAAATTAACAGATCTCATTTTGGGGCACCTGGGTGGCTCAGTGGGTTAAAGCCTCTGCCTTCGGCTCAGGTCATGATCTCAGGGTCCTGGGATCGAGCCCCGCATCGGGCTCTCTGCTCAGTGGAGAGCCTGCTTCCTCCTCTCTCTCTCTCTCTCTCTCTCTCTCTCTCTCTCTCTCTGCCTGCCTCTCTGCCTACATGTGATCTCTGTCTGTCAAATAAATAAATAAAATCTTAAAAAAAAAAATCCCCCCCCCTTTTCTGCCACTCCAACCCCACCCCCTCTGAGAGCACAGGCCTTTGGTTCTCCGGAAGCAAAGAACATTTGATTCCTCTCTTCCTCACTGTTGGGTATGTCAGGAATCAGGCAGTTTTGCACTGAGAATGAATGAAGCAGTGCTATCATATTTTTTAGTTTTATGCTAATGACTCCACAATAAGTATTTCTCATATATTTTTAAAATTTTTAAAAGATTTTATTTATTTATTTGACAGACGAAGATCACAAGGAGGCAGAGAGGCAGGCAGAGAGAGAGGGGGAAACAGGCTCCCTGCCGAGCAGAGAGCCCCATGTGGGGCTCAATCCCAGGACCCTGAGATCATGACCTGAGCCAAAGGCAGAGGCTTAACCCACTGAGCCACCCAGGCGCCCCTCTCATATATTTTTATAAAAATGACTCGATGGGGATTTTTGCTCTGGTTAATTATAGACTGAGAAAAAAAAATCAGAAGAAACACTTCTATCGCGTTCACTATTTTGTTTGCAGAGCCCAGTGCCTGGCACATAGTGGGTGCTTTAGAAGTACCGTTTGAATAAATTATTTCTTAGCCGTGTGCAGGCTGCGCCTTATGCACAGTTGGAAAGTGAACTAAGATGGCCTTTGGTGGATTCATTTCTCAAATGAGAACTTGTCATCACACCTGTAACTTTCTCCTGTGTCTTCTTTATACATGTATCTTTTTTTTTAAGGTAAAATATGCATAGCAGAAAACTCAACATTTAAATACTTTCAAAGTATACAATTCTGTGTTTTTTTGGGAGTCGCAAGGTTGTGCAACCATCACCGCTATCTAGTTCCAGAACATTTTTATCTCCACAGATGGAAAGAAGGCAACCCCCCCCAACCAGCCCCTGGCAACCACTAAGCTACTTTCTGTTTCTATGGATTTGCCCCTTCCAGATATTTCCTATGAATGGAATCATACAATATAGAGCCCTTGGTATCTGCCTTCTTTTACTTAGCATCTTGTTTTCAAGATTCATCCACGTTGCAGCACGAATCAGCCCTTCATTCCTTTCTATGGCTGAATAGCGTCCCAGTGTATGGGTATATTACGCTTTTTTCCTCTTTTCTGTTTCTCATAAAAAATCTGGTGTCTAGAGAACTTCTTCAGAAGTAAGTAATAAGTTACATCTCAGTCTTCCTAATAGAACTTAAATTAAAAACTCATCCCGGGGAGTTTGCATTGTTCAAGCGTAAAACAGCTCCGAAGAAAAGAGTACATTTCTCATGGTGACATCTCAGGGATGGGGACAGGCAACACGTTTATCAGCGAATTACATCCTTGTGAATATCTGACTTCTTGTGAGGCCAAGTCAACCGAAGGCTGCGGGACTGGAAAAGGTGTTGAACAGTAGATGGGCACCAGGGTTCAGGTTCTGGGTTAGCCGTGAGTGAACCGTGTCACCTGCGTCTTCTTGGATGTAGTGTTTTCTGTGTGTTTTTTGTTGTTGTTGTTGTTGTTGTTTTGTTTTTTCTTTTTAAAAGAAGAGCAATTGTGCTCTCATTTTTTTTCATTTCATTTTACTTTTTTAAAAGATTTTATTTCTTTATTTGACAGAGAGATCACAAGCAGGCAGAGAGGCAGGCAAAGAGAGAGAGGGAAAGCAGGCTCCCTGCCGAGCAGAGAGCCTGATGTGGGGCTCCATCCCAGGAACCTGGGATCATGACCTGAGCCTAAGGCAGAGGCTTAACCCACTGAGCCACCCAGGCGCCCCTGTGTGTTGTTTTGGTTTGATTTCAAGTGAGGCCCCTTGCTAAGCTCTTTTACGAGCGTTATCTCATTTAATCCTCCCCAGAATTGTGTGGTGCAGGTGTAATTTCTATCTGCATTTGATAAACGAGGAGTCTGTAAATGATGAGTAGGAAGACTAAAAACCACAGCCCAAGTTTCCCTTCTAGTAAATTGTGGGGGCAAAACCCAGACTCATGTCTGACTATCTTTAGCACGAGCTCATAACCAGCATATGGCAGGCCTTGGCAGACTGGGACCCACCGTGTGTTTTCGTACAGCCCGAGAGCTAAAATGGTTTATCTGTTTTTAAGTTGGAAAAAAAAAAAATCAAAAGAAGAATATTTCCTGACACGTGAAAATTATACGGAGTTCCAATTTCTGTCTATAAATAAAGTTTTATTGGAACATAGCCACGTTCATTGGTTTACATCTTATCTCTGCTTTCATGCTACATGACAGTGTTGAGTTATTGGGACAGAAACTGTGGTCCACAGAGCCTAAAATATCTCCCGGTTTGGCCCTTTATGGAGTAAATTTGTTTGTTTCCTCATTTGTAAAATGGAGGCAGGGACAAAATTCAATTAAATTATTCTTCAGGTCCCTTTCAGCTTTCATGTTCTGAGAGTGGCAGAGAAAGTTGCTTACATCTGCTTTCCCTTGAGGTCGCCTCTCACTCAACAGATGAGTTTGCCTCTTTGCTAAAAATGACTGCACATCACTCCTGCCGCGGGCCATACATTGATGCCCTGACCTCACATCTCTGTGTCTATCCTGTCCTTGATTCTTCTATTCTGAGTAGTAACAAGATTACCCCTTGTTGCATGCCTGTGATGCTCAAGCTCTCAACGGGGCTGTGAAGAAGGCTCAGAGATCATAGACGGAAGGTCAGATTTTTTTTTTTTCTTTTCCATTTTAGAGATGTGTGGACTGAAATGTGTCTCCAGGACACATCAGTTAGTAAGTTGTGGTGCTGGAATGTGGACCTCGGGTCACCCCCTTTCTGATCCCAGGGCCATTCCTACTCTTTTTATTTTTTTTTTTTTTAAGATTTATTTATTTACCTGACAGAGAGAGAGAGAAAGTGAGAGACGGAACACAAGCAGTGGGAGTGGGAGAAGTAGGCTTCCCGCTGAGCGGGGAGCCCGATGCGGGGCTCGGTCCCAGAACTCCAGGATCATGACCCGAGCAGAAGGCAGACACCTAAAGGCTGAGCCACACAGGTGCCCCTTTTTATTTTTTAAATTTTTTAAATTTTTATTTATTTGACAGACAGAGATCACAAGTAGGCAGACAGGCAGGCAGAGAGAGGGGAGGGGGACAAGTAGGCTCCCTGCTGAGCAGAGAGCCCAATGCGATGCAGGGCTCTATCCCAGGACCCTGGGATCATGACCTGAGTCTAAGGCAGAGGCTTTAACCCACTGAGCCACCCAGGCGCCCCTATTCCTACTCTTGACTGATGTTCTCTTTGCCATCTGTCTACCTCAAGAGATCTCCCCATCCCCACTCTGCACTCCATTCCTCTATGCATACTTTCTTCATTTCCCCACCCCTCTTTCTAATGGTCTTTTTTGTATTAAGGTTGCATCCTGAGAACAGCATTCCCTTAGGCCAGCTCTTCTGGCCATACCTGCCAACTCTACCCCATCCCCCACCCCCCACCTGCTGTGAGATTCTCCTCCTCTAGGGTGTGTTCAGGGCAAAAAAGCATGACTTCCATCTGGTTCTGCCTTTTGCAGCTGTGTAACCTTGAATATTGTATATGACTTTACTGAGTGTCCGCATCTGTAAAATGGGTTGATGGGTAATTGAAACCACGGAGGCTTGATTTGAGAAAGAAATGAGCTCACTCACCTGTTATACCTGACCCGGCTTGGTCTTCTCACTATTATTATAAAACAGTGTTTTCTATCCTATTGCCCAGTCCCAAGCCCCGGAATTACCCTGCTGGGTTTTCTAGAGTAGTTCGTGGTTTCTCTCCACCCAGCTGTCCAGTTTGTTTTTCACTCCCTGACGTGTATCGTCTTTAGCCTTTAGTCTCTTTATGTTTATTTTTCTTCAGCTTATCTTATGTTGGTTTGATCACTGTCCCCTCCTTCCCTTCCAGTCCTATGCATTGGTCAGGCCTCCGCTGAAGCGCCAGAGTCTCCTGGGACCGAGTCCTTCTGTCCTGATCTCTTCCTTTCTGAACTTCCTTTGAATGTGGAGTTGTAGAGCCACGGACCTTGGCAATGAAAGCCATCATGTTTTTCTTCCCACTTGCCCAGGTTAAGTAGCTTTACTAAGGTTATCCAACCTGTCTGTGGCAGGGTCAGCTGCTGCTTCCCCTGTGTTATATAAATCTCTGAATCATGTACACTTCCTTGTATTATTCACCATTCAGTCAACGAGAGTCGGAGTGCTTTTTCTATAATAGGCTCTGAATTCAAGAAGGACAGATGGTAAAGACCAGTTTTATGCACTTGTATTTGAGAGTGAATGCTTCTTTAGGAACCTTGCTTGCCTTAACCTCGTTCAGGCCCTGGTGAAGGACTTTTGCTTGTCCTAGGAACTCACAATTGGAACAGGATGTAGGGGATGGGCTGATACTCTTTAAAAAAGGCAGTATAATGGCCACAGGTGAGGTGTCAACAACATAGAAGAAGTCATGGTTAATTTAGGGGGCATTAGAAAAACTTCACAATGGAAGAGACTTTTGAGCTGGGTTTTGAAGGGTGAATAAGAGTTTGCTAGCAGGAAGAATGCATTTTAATCAGAATGACACCAGAGGAAAAGCAAAGGAGGTTGAACATGCATGTCCTGTTTGGTAAGTTTGTGCTGTTGCCAGGCTGTGTCTGGGACATAGTGTCCCTAGGACATTGGAGGAGAGGCGATAATGGAGGGAGTAACAAAAATTCAGAGGTTTTTTGTTTTTTTTTTTTTTTTTTTGTTTTTGTTTTTGCTAAAAGGTCTACACTATAATTCTGGTGCCTCTGTTTCCTTCTGTATAAAATGTCTGAGTAGAGTGGGTCCTTAAAACATTTTTAGATAATCCAACCTTCTGGGTTTGTCCTTCTGTATCAGTGAACTCCAGTGTGGTTATTTTCAGGCTCTCCCTCCCCTGTTTTCTTTTCTGACCCTGTGCTTGCTATGCGATGTACATGGTGAATGGAAAGGTTGATACATCATCTGGAAATTTCTGGATGAAGTAGGGTGCTCTGCTGGTCTCAGTTGATTTCTTAGCCTTGAGGATGATTTCTGAATTCATAAGATTTTGTTGTCAGAATGCCCAGAAATGGATTCTTGCTGATCTTGGCGGGAAAGGAATCCACTGGAAGAATTTGGGGGAGTCTCATAAAAGCTTCCAGAGGCTCAGAGAACTAGAATCAGAAGCAACAGTGCTGGGGAAAACCCCCAAAATACACCAAAGAAGGGGGCTGGTGCAGACACTACTGTTCCCACCATGGGGTATGGATACACAGCTTGTCCCTCTCGCTGCTGCAGGACCTGTAGCATGATTGTCATCAGAATTGATGCTGACACAGCTTCCCCAGTCTGGACAGAGCTGCCACCACCATTGTCAAGTGGAGGAATGGATCATGCGCTTCCCCTGCTGGTTTATATTGCTAGGGACTGGTTCCAAGTCGGCAATGACTGCCCTGGGCTTATGATCTAGTGCAGAGGATGCTAGAAGTATCCTGTACTTTTTTTTTTTTTTAAGATTTTATTTATTTGACAGAGAGAGAGAGATCACAAGTAGGCAGAGAGGCAGGCAGAGAGAGAGAGAGAGGGAAGCAGGCTCCCTGCTGAGCAGAGAGCCCGATGTGAGGCTCGATCCGAGGACCCTGAGATCATGACCTGAGCTGAAGGCAGAGGCTTTAACCCACTGAGCCACCCAGGCACCCCATATCCTGCACTTTTATAAGGGGTGGCTGGCTTTGCCTCATGACGTGGAGGACTCCGAACACAGGAAGGGGGCTCAGATGCCAAATGCATGACAGATGTCCACGGCAGTCTCTAAGCTGGCCATTGTGTGCATGCCACCAACGTTCTTGAGGTGGAGATTTATGGGAAATCCCAAGCGCATTTGCATCAGGAAAAGATTTTTACCAGCTCTCTGAGATAGAGGAAGGAAACTCGAAGCGGGGGAAGTGAAGCAGCGGAGAGAAAACTCTCCAGTCTTAGATTACTTGCTGACCTCAAAAGCAAAAGGGCTGGCTCAGCCTTAGCTGGGTCTGTCTGTGAGCTCATTCTAGTTCATTTAACAAAAGTGACGTTTTCCGTTTGAATGGTATCGCCTTGATTTGGGCACAAATTTCAGAAATCATGGATAAAATCGTAGACTACAATTTGTTTTGTCCTCGCTAAAAACTTGACGGAATAGACCAAGTACATTTCTCCTTTCACCGAAGGGGAATTGTTGCATATTTAAATGAAGAAGCTTTGTTCTGGGGGCTGTGTAACTAACTACCTGGGGGGGGAGACCCAAGGCTGGGACCTGGTCTTTCCATTGGTCTTTTAGTCTTCTACTCACACCACAGGCATTTCCTTGTAAGAATTCCCCTTTCTTTGGGTAACAGATGAATTGTCTGTAAATGCCCGAGTTCCGAAAAGAGTATTAAAAGAACTCTTGATTTTATGTGTAATGATTGGGTTGGTAGGACATCCCCAGTAGCTTTGTTTCTCATGGGGGGTTATTTGGATGAGAGAGAGACCTGTTGCATTTCTGTGCTGCAGCTTTAAAACATGAACCTCATGAAGGTCTCTCGTCCTTATTTTGAGATACTTATGTTACCGGCTTCAGTTTCGAATGTATCCATCTTCGCTTGAGTCTTAGCTTGAGTTCAACTCGGTTTCCATCCGTTAGAGGTCTGGAGTGGGGTTGCAGGCGAAATCTGATAGGTACGTACACACCTAAGGAGTTAAAAGTTTAAGGGAGAAAGAAATGTTTATTTTTTTACCCCGCAACAAAGGTATTTTGGGTACGTAGCATGTTGTCTTACCAGCTGCTGCCTCCTTTGGTGTTAGCGGATTCGTGGCTGTACTCTTTTCTGTGATTAATGGAAACTGGGGTAGGGGAGGGCGGATCCATCACTTTGTCTAAGAATACCGAGTTTACGTAATTGAGCCGGTAATTGACAGCGGACGGTTCAGCAGCAAGACTCCAGCTTCTCCTAGGAAATGGAAACACGGTGCAAGGATACAGCCTGGGTTTACGTTAGTCAACAAGTTTTCGGAGTGACGCACGGGAAGCCTAAACTATACGGAGTGCTGTGAGATTGAATTGCTAGATTAAGAATCATGTTACACGGTCTAAATCAGTAGTAGCAGGACTGGCTGAGCCAAGTCACTCTCTGTACCTCAGTTTCTCCACCCATGTTGGAAGGGCAGTGCTATGTGCCAGAACCTTCATGGGCCTTAGCTTATCACCCTTTCCCTGCTGACCTTTTCGGTGGGTTTCGTCTGTCTTTTGCAGAGGTGAGGAAATGAAAGCATGGTCGGGAGTGGGGGTGAGTAGTTGTCTGGGAGGTTCCAGAGCTAGTTATTAGCAGAGTGAGGACACAGACTTAGATCTGGGCGCTCCCCAGCTACTCAGCTTGCTGGCCTCTTGGCCACTGCCTTGAGGCCGCCTTTCAGTACTTCCCACTATGCCCACTTTACACACTCCCTACCCTTTTATGGTGTCTGTGTTTTGAGCTTATGGGGGAGGAGGAGCTCGAAAACACAGTTGCTGGACTTCGCTGACTTGGGCAGTTCCGTCGAGTGGTCACTGAATTTGATACCTTTAGTGGATCTGATGATGTGGGTGATTTATATAACTCGATGGTTTATTGGCATCTTCCCGTCCTACCTAGGAAGTAGTCCTTCCTGTCCTACCTAGGAAGGTGGGTTTGGGACGTGGAATTTGGAGATGGTGCTGAAGGTAGTTTAGTAAACAGGTAGGGGTTGGAGAGAGAGGACATGAAGGCAGGAATTCACAGGGGTAAGACTTAGCTGAGCAGGCGGTCAGTTGATGAATGAATTAACAGTTAATCAGTTAATGAATCAATGAATCAGTTAATGGCAATAGAGAGCAGGAAGCAAGGGGCTTGTAGCCCCAGCGGAGGCCCCAGGCCAGGGAGATGGGGCCAAGTCCAGGGAAAGGCAGACCAGCCAGACTGTTGTGGTCAGTTGGCAGACTGGGCCCTTTCAACCTGAACCTGAGCGACTGCATCTGGAACAGAGCAGGAGGAGGACTCGGCGGAGGGATGAAGGGAGGCCACTCAGTCAGCCTAGGATGGAAACAGGGAGGCATTTTTAAGCCACGACAGACTCACCTAAATATTGTTACACCAGACCTCTGGCTGGTCTTGCTGTTTCTAATTTCTATCTCAGGACTCCGACCCCACTGAAAAATCAAGCAAAGTCCCCATTATCTAGCTCTGTAGGGAAATGTTCTCTGAGCATTTTTTTTTTTTTAAACCAGAGTTTAGTCCTCCGAGCCCTGAGGCCTAGCACAACCCTGTTTTCCATGAGAGTCTTTCCCACAGGCACTATCTTTTATTCTTTTCATCTCAATGGAGTCTAACTTTTTTCTTAGGAAGCACGACCTCATGCTTGTCTGCGGTGCACGAGAGCCCATGCCAGGTTGTGAAGGTGCGGGACTTTTCTGTTCCCAGCCATGGTGGATGACTCCTGGGTCTCCCCACGGCTTTCCTGGGACCTGGCCACAGTCCGTGTCACCATCCTGGCCCCACTTACCAGTTGCCACCGCTGCCAGCCAAGGCTCTTCTCATTTGCTATTGTGTTTTTCTTCTGCCTTTCTCTTCAGCCATATCTTTGCTCTGGGTCCCTGTGGTTTACTTCTTTAGCCCGTCCCCAGGTAACGAGAAGCCTCCTTCCTTCTGGCCGGCCAACAGACTGTTCGCGGGCCGGATGTCCTCTTGGTGGTTTGTCCCCTCTTGGCTACCTCCAGCCTTGCTCAGAGCGTTTGTTTTCATTGCTGACATGGAGGCACTTTCTTTCCTTTTGTGCCTCTCGTTTCTCCTGTCATCGGGGTTTGTGGCTTTTCCACCTGGGGAGGTTGCCAAAAGAAAGTGGCCCTTGACAACAGAGGTGTCATGGGTGTTGCAGGGGTGTTGCTGGTGATCGGTGATTGGCAAGTGGTCCATGCCAAAGTTTAGGGCAGGGACCGGCACTCCCGGCTTACAGGCTCTGAAAGGGACATGGCCAGTCCTTTGGTGACAGTGGTGAAAAGTCATAAAGGAGCCTGTTTTCCTCCTCCTAACATGATCAGGAACATGGATTGTGGAGTCAGGCTGCCTGAGTTCAAATCCTGGCTCTTCCCTTATTAGCTGTGTAGCCTTAGGCAAGTTACTTAACATCTTCATTTCTTTAATCTGTAAAATGGGTACTATACTTGATATATCATAATATTATACATCACAATTTATGATACGTTATATTTCATGTGTTACAATATATAACATAAAAAACAATGTTACATTGTATTACATGGATACTCCAGTATTCTATTTATAGATATGATTATTATAAAATTATAATATGATATATTATAATGTAGATCTGCTGATATTACATTATATTGTAGTGCAGAACATGTAGAGATTATGTTATATTACTATATGTATTATGTTATTATATATTATTATAATATATAGCTTACATATTTGAATTTGTTTTCTACAACAAGCTATTATATAATAACATATGCCCGAACACTATCCATAACTTTGTATATATAATACACATAACTTTGCATATCTATATACATGACTTTACATATGTACATATATCTATAACTTTAGAAGTGTATCATATATAGTACATAAACCATACATATACAGTGATTATATGTAAAGGCTTTAGAACATAGCTGGTATACAGCAAGGAGTTGCTATATCAGAGTTTGCATTATTAATTCTTTGTTTTTGTAGAGGTGTTTTTTGAGGGGGGGATACATTTTTGTTTTCAGCTTAAAAGCAAAGCTGACTGTTATTCCTCAAACTCCTCTGAGTGGTTGATTATCATTTCTATCCTTCTTTTAAGGATGCAGTATTTCTTAGTGTGTCTGGGTGGCTCAGTTGGTTTAGTGTCTGCCTTTGGCTCACGTCATGATCCCAGGGTCCTGGGATGGAGCCCCACATTGGGCTCTCTGCTCAGCATGGAGTCTTCTTCTCCCTCTCCCAGCTGCTCCCCCTGCTTGTGCTCACTCTCTCTTTCTGTGTCAAATAAATAAATAAATAAATCTTTAAAAAACCCCACTTTTCTCTATTTTTTTAAAAAAAGGATGCATATACCAAGCGTGTAAAGCGTGGTTTAAATCTTAAGCACAGTGAGAAGCTGGCGTGAGTCCTGGTCTGAAGCAGTAGCATTTGGGAACGTTGGTCTCCATGCTGCCTGGTCAGGAGGTCACCAGTCAGTCCCCCTGGGCCATCTCCTTGGACCTTCTTGTTTCCAGGGCTTTTCTGCCCCATTCGGTGACTACTGGGTTTGGGATGAGGTCTTGGAGGTCATGCTCTGGTCCAGCCTTTATCCATGCTTTGTCTCTTCACAACATTCTGGAAGCAGAGAACCAGGGATCAAACCCGAGTTGAAGTTTGGGGGTAATAAAATACTTTTTTCTGGAGAGTCTTTCTTTTAAGAGCTGTATTTGATGATGAAGTTGAACTAGGAAGTGAGGCTAGTTTTTAGTTTACTCAAAAAACACATTTTGTGAGCATCTCATATACCAAAAAAATAGAAATAAGGCCCTACGCTCAGAGGAGTTATAGTCTAGACAGTACAGTTTTGTAAACACACACACATATATGTAAACTCACAAATATAATGGGAACACTATGGTAGGGAAGTATTTTTGGTACTTGTGGACACAAAAGCAAGAGGGTTCTATTTAACCTTTGGGTGAAATGGAAGAGGGAGGGGTGAACCTTGTAAGTGTTTATGGAAGAGATTTTATTTGAGCTGAATCCAGAACATTGAGTAGGTTTGCATGAGTCAGAGAGAAAGGAAGCATATTCTAGACAGAGAAAACACCATGAGTAAGGGCACAGAACCTCAGAGCATCCTGGTGGTCTGAGAATTGGAAGAATTTGTCATGGCTGAGATGAAGTATGAGTGAAGGAGAACAAAGAGAATTCACAATAGTGAGTGGCCAGGCGTTATCAGTGGCATGCCGGAGCTGGCCCCTGTCTGGTTCGTGGGAGCCATTTATTAAATAGCCAGTCATTTTGTAAGCAGGTCGTTAAAATGGCGGTAGCTTTAACTGGACAGTGGTGGAAACATTTACACCATGGAAATGAGCAAATACTACATATCAGGGCTCCTCCTGCAAAGGGCTGTTTTACCGTACTCTCCTGACAGAGATGCTCTTGTATGCCACTCTGATAATTATTTTTTTTTTTGCAAGGAGGATTTTATTTATTTGAGGGAGGGAGAGGAGCAGAGGGAGAGGGAGAAGCAGGCTTCCGACTGAGCGCAGAGTCTGACGCAGGGTTCAGTCTCTCGATTTTAAGACCAAGACCTGAGCCAAAACCAAGAATCAGAGCCACCCAGGTGCCCTGTGATTATTCTTCCGAGGGTCCCTTGGTGTAGGTGATGAGGAGCCGGTGAAGGATGGCGGGCAGGAAAGCAACATGATCAGATTTGTAATTGAGAAAGATAACCCTGTGTCTTCGGTCCTATCCCTCCGGAAACAGACTGAGAGAGGGACCTTTGTACACAGGAGGTGTACTGGGGAATGTTCTTGGTGCCAGCATTCGAAGGCAGGCAGAAGAGAACGGGACTGGGCAGAAGGCACAGTTGAATAATGAAGCAGGTGTAAGGTCCATCCCACAGGGATGCTTTGGAGCTGGAAAGGCTCATCAGCATGGGGGTGGGGGTGTCCGGATAGAGGATGTCCCTGTGGAGGGGTCTACAACCATGGTGAAGTGACTGTTCCAGAGGGCATGCCTCACTCCTGAAGGTGATTCGGTGGCGGATATGTGAGCTCTGGCGGGAGATGGGAGGGGGTCAAGAAGACCCGGTGGGAGGGTGTTAAAGCAGTCCAGGTTAAAGATGATGAAGGCATAAACTAAGGAGGTAGCCATAGGGATGGGCTGAAGTGTGGGAACCTGGGGTGTGTGGGGCTAGTTCTCCTCCTTCAGTAAATGGTTCTCAACGAAATGCCAAGGCTGCCTGCCCCCCAGGGGACATTTGGCTGTGTCTGGAAATGTTTTTGTTGTCCTGACTGGGAGGGATTGTGTGTCTGTGTGGATGCTACTGGCATCTAGTGGGTAGAGGTCAGAACATCCTACACAGCACAGGGCGGCCCTCCATAACAGAGAATCAGCAGCCCCCACACATCGGTAGTGGCAAGGTTGATAGGATATTAACAAGAAAGGAGTGATACTGGGAGTAAGGGACAGGACATGGGAGCGGTCTTCTTTCTCTGCGCCTTCCCTGGGTGTCTGGGCTATCGAGCCTCTAATTCAGTACCAGATTGCTGAAGTGGAGATAGTAGTTTACTGACAATACTTTACAAAGAGAAGAAATTTGATTTTACAAGCAAATGCCTATCATCGAGTCCCTCAAGCCGTGCTTGTCTCCTATGGCAATTTTAACTCCTGGGAGCAATACATTCTCTTGTCTTTCCCTTTCCTCTTCCTTCCAAAAGGTGAAAGTAAACTAGAGCTTCCTTCTGTCCTGAAAAATATAGAAGTATAAGAAAGCACATAATAAGGGGACTCTTAGAATCACCCTCTGGTTTTTGATACCGGTAGTAAAAGTTGTGCAAAACAATGGTAGAACTGCAGGGAACTATGAAAACGCATTGCTTAGGTTTTAGCAAAGTGATTAAAACAAAGGAAGAACATTAAATTTAATGAGGCAAAACCGAGAAGTCTATTAGGGAGGTTCGATTTCTTCTTAACATGAGCACATTCAATTACAGTGCATTGGCGAGAGCTTTGGTGCTCCTTTATTATTGTTGTTGATGTTAGTGTTATCGTTGTTACTATTATGGCTGAAAGCTGGTTAGTGCACAGGGCCACCGCCATCCAGGGGCTCTGAGACATCCTGGTGGGAGCTGAAGACAGGACTCCAAAGAGGTTGGGTGGGGCAGAGTGACTACTGGAGGCATGGCAGGTGCCCCTCAGTGGACCCCAGCAGGCAGAGCAGTGGTGCTGGCGGGAGCAGAAGCACAGAGCTGTGGCGTGGGCATTATTAGCAGGAGAAGCCTAAAAGAGAGATACACTTATGGCTGGTACAGGGTACCAGCTGATGGACTGCAGCCGTGGCAGAAAACTTTTTTGAAAAGGGGCAGATACTAGGTTTATTTGGCCCGATGGCCTCCTGCACCCCTCTGTAGTGCGAAAGCAGATAGATGATATGGAAATCAAGGAATGTGCTGTAGCCAATAAAACTTTATTTACCAAAACGGGTGGCAGGCCAAAGTAGGCCAATGGGCCATAATCCCTGACTCTGGACTACTGTCTTGAGGAGCCTGGTACTCTTAAAAGAAAGATTTTTTAAAAAAAGATTTTATTTATTTATTTGACAGAGATCACAAGCAGGCAGAGAGAGGGGGAGGGGAAGCAGGCTCCCTGCTGAGCAGAGAGCCCGATGTGGGGCTAGATCCCAGGACCCTGGGATCATGACCTGAGCCGAAAGCAGAGGCTTTAACCCACTGAGCCACCCAGGCGTCCCAGAAAGATTTTTGGTATGCTGTTTAAGGAAGGTGTGGATGTGGAGGCAAAGGTACAACAAAGATTTAGGACCAAGGGGCTAAACACATTCCTTTTCTTTCCTTAATTTCAGTCTTACTCATGGCCATCCCTCTCCTTTCTTTAAATAATTATATATAACTATATCTTTATATTTAATACTTATGTACATATAATTTTATATTTAATAATTTATTATTAGTTTTTCATACAGAAATTCTTTATAACAGTTGATTACATAATAATTTGGTTTATAATAATTGATTTTCTGTTTTTTTTGGGGAAATGTTAGATCGTGGGAGGAAACTGCTCTTCTTAGCTCTCTGTAAATGACATTTTCGTGATTTTTTTTTTTCTCTCGGGTGTAGCTCTTTCATTAAGTTTTCTTTTCTTTTTTTTTTTAAGATTTTATTTATTTATTTGACAGAGAGATCACAAGTAGGCAGAGAGGCAGGCAGAGAGAGAGGGGGAAGCAGGCTCCCTGCTGAGCAGAGAGCCTGATGCGGGGTTTGGTCCCAGGACCCTGAGATCATGAACTGAGCCGAAGGCAGAGGCTTTAACCCACTGAGCCACCCAGATGCCCCCCATTACATTTTCTTCTCTATTACCATTGACCATGGGCTATGTGATTCTCAACCTTGATCACCTGGGGGTGATCCTAATATACAGTGCCCAGGTTGCATTTGGAAAAATTCATCAGAACTCTAGGGATAGGGCCAGGTTTTTTAAAGCTCCCTGGGGACCCAGATGTTCAGGCAAGGTTAAGAACCATTGCCTTGGATTTAAAGAGGGGAAACATTGCCCTTTAGATGCAGAGAGAAATTTAACCTGTGTAGGGGTAACCATTTCTGACCTGCATGTTTTAACTGTGAAAATTGGATTCTTCAGATTTTAAGGGCTTATTCAGGCCAACCTACTAGTGACACAGTAGAACCTTCTTTGTTATGGTAGGGTACCGGCAGTCAAAGAAGTATCAGGAAGCTAATGTGACTTGGCTGATGGGTCTATTTTTGGCCAGAAGCATTTTCTCCATCAGCGAGTGTGGTGACAGCCTTTGAACATGGTGAGAGATTCCAAGTTTCAGTGATTAAGTCATTATCCACCAAAGCCAATCTTGACCAGAGTAAATGGTGAGGATATATGTTCTGTGTCCAGAGGTAATAACTTTCTAACATCGTCATGGGTGCCTGCATATCTGATGGTGTTTCTTAAAGAGAACCTAATCGATTAAGTGAGAGCTGACTTCTGTTTAATGTTGGGAGACATAGGGCAATTCAAAAGGAACTTTTGAGGAACTTTCATAAAGATATGGCAAAAATAGTTTGAAAATATAGGTATGGGGATATGTGAGTAGTGACATTTTTGAGGGATCTGACAGCCTTTTTTCCCACAGCAATCATGTTTTTGTTTTCGTTTTACATTTGGCCAATGGAAGATTCTAACCTTGTGACCCTGGAATGGCTCAAGAATTTAACGTTGAAGGCTGGATTTCAAGGATTTAGTGCTTTCTTTCCGAAGTGAGAGTTCAAGAGTCATGGTTTTTGAGCGGAGATTAGGGAGTAGTCGACAATGTTCTGAAGAGTTTTCCCTCAGTAGCAAAGTGTCTGGTGACTACTGTAGCTTCTCAGGCTCCGTTGTCATGGAGTTGTGAGACTTGCTTCATTTATTGAAGCTGATGGGAAGAGATGAGGAGCAAGTAACGGAATGCCCAATGATCTATTCCCCCTCTATGAAGAGACGACAAATGCACCATCCCAGGGTTGGTTGAGTCCATCATTTCACCATGCTCTGGCTTTGGGAGGTGGCCCTGTGAGTGCTGATTTCCTTGACTTTTTCTTTCTGGTCACAGGATGGCTATCATGAGGGAACATGACCACATCAAAAGGCAGGAAGAGAAGGGGCATTTCTCCCCTGGGTCCTATTATTATTATATTAATCAGGAAGGAAAAGCTTTCCAGTAGCTCCCAGCGGACTTCCTTTCAGATTTCAAACCTGGAGCCAAAAGCTGTTACTTGTTCACCCTCAAACCCAGACGGGCAAAAGAGGTTACCGTGGTTAGCAGAGACCAGGGATTAGCAAACTTTTTCCATAAAGAGTCTTGACTATGGGTACTTGTCCCACCCTTTGTGATCCCCGTAGGGTGTTTGTTTCCTATGCTTCTCTTCTTTTCCTTAACTCCGTGAAAACCTGAAAATCTGTTGTTAGATCTAGGGGTGTTCGCCAAGCCATGGACCCTGGCATCAACTAATTGGTTGTGTTTCATCTCCTGAGGCTGGTGGAGGGGTCTACCATCCCTACCCACACTGCCACCCACTTTTTGAACTAAACTGTGATTTGGTTAGCAAACTGGGTGGGCAGCCAACTCTAAATTCCATATCTGGCCCATTTATATGAATTTCAAAGTAATTTGGCAATGGGCGATTTGATGAAGAAAAATTGGGTTATGAGTTCTCGGGACTTCAGCAGAACTTTAATTGGAATGGGGTTCTTCTCATTATGGTAGTCAGGGTAACCTAGGTAACAGATAATCCCCAAATCTCAGTGGCTTCACACAAGAAAAATGTGATTCCTTGTTCAGAGTACATGTCTCAAGTGAATTGGCAGGGAACCCTGCTCCACTCAGCAATGTGGGGACCACAAGGAGGCTCCCTCATCGAGTAGTTGCACCATCTTGAACACACAGCCTTCTCAGTTTCCAAGAAGACCAGGGAAAGAAGGAGACTAGAGAATAGCTCTTGAACTTCCTATGCCTCATCCTGAAAGTGACCTATTGCACTGACCAGAACTGATCACATGGGTCAACCCAGCTGGAAGGAAGGCTGGGGAACATGGGGGAGCAAACAGAATATTGGTTGAGGGTTCTTATCCCTTCCAGAGCCCCACTGCTTTCTTCATTTTCTTCCAGAAGAAGAGACTTCATGAAGTTGTACGATAACATTATAACACCAGTAGTTGCTAGTCCTTTTTCTATCTCATCTTAAACTCTAGTTTATCCCATCATTCCCCCCGTCCCCGCTTCTTTTTACATTTACCTTTTTCTTTTCTCCCACACCTTTTCCTTTCCTTACGCCATTTAGAATCTTGTCAGTAGTGTCTAAAAGAGTACGTAAATCAGAAAATGATAGATGTGGAAATGTGTATCATAATTGGATTACTGTATTATAGGATTTATTATCGCAATGTCAAAAGGACTTTCTTTTGCTCTTTGAATTTGCCTCTTGCCCAGTGAGTGTCAACTGGGAGCATGTGGCTTCCCAGAGTACATTAGGCAATGTCTAAGGACATTTTTTTGGTTGTCACCGTGCGGTGGGGTTGCTGCTAGGATCTAGCAGGTAGAAGTCAGGTTTGCTACCAAACATTACACAAAGCACAGGACAACCCCTGACTACAGATAGTAATTAGGCCCCAATGTCAGTTGTGCTGATATAGAAAATGTTGCCCCCTTCTTTTAATTAGCTCTTCAAGTCCTCATAGTCTTGGGCAGCCTTCCATTTTTACGTGACTTATTTCAATTTTTGTGGACTATAGCCAGGTAAAAATGGAACCTCCAAAAGTGTAGGTAGCTACTTGACTCTTCAACAGACTTTTGTGATGATTAGGTAGACTTCCTCAAGGTTCAAGCAGAATCTCTGAATGCAAGTTTTACCTGTTTTTCCTTTGTCCTTCTGAAGCTTTCTTCATCTGTGGCGTCCTAGATGATTTCACATTGATTACCCAAGCTGCCATTGTCAAAGTATCATTTTTAAGTTGTTAAAAATTGTGTCTTATACAGATATATAGTGAACATATATCCAATATTTTTGTAATTTGTGAATGAGGCTAGCAAAGCTGGTTCATAGGAGAAATCAAGAGACTGGAGATTTATAGATGCTGGGGCAAGAACATTGTTAAAATGGTGCTAGTTCAGATCTTAAATTGGTTACTGTACTTGAGGGTTATGATAAACCATTGGAGTTATTAGGTATATATCTATGATATAGATATAAATGAAAATAGCAGGTCAAACAGTTAGTGTTCTGGAATAATGGTTCCCACAGGTAAGCATGCATTAGAATCATCTAGAGGGCTTGTTGAAACCATTGCTGGCCCCAGCCTCAGTTTCACATTCTGTGATGCTCGGTGATGGGGAGATCCTGGCAGCTCTAACAAGGTCTCAGGTGATGCTGCGGAACCTGGTGGTTCAGATAACACACTTCGGAGAGCCATTGCTCTAATAGGTCATTGAAAGGTGTGCAGTTGACCTTCCGCCTTATTTTAAGTGTTAGATGTTTTTCCTCAACACCCATGGAAGAAATTCTATAATCGAGAAAAGAGAGAGAGAGAGGAAATGGAAGGTGGTTAGGATAAGTTGTCCTGGGAGGACAAAGTAATTGCAAATCTCAGTGACTTAATAAATAGTGCTATTTTCACTCATTTTATATCCTGTAAAGTTGGGTGAAGCTCAGACTATCGTCCTTCAACAATGCCATCCAGAACATGGGGGTTTTGAAGTTGTCCAATGCAGATGGGAGAGCCAAAGACTCTAACATGGGCTTTTCACTAACTCCTAGACCAGACTGGCACCTGTCACATCTATGTGTATCCCATTGGCCAGAACTAATTGGCCCCCAAAGGAGGCTAGGAAATGGGGGAAAACTCATGCATTTTTAGAGAGCATTTGCTGTCTCTACTGTGTGTTTTGTAAATACAAGTATGTATAAACGTGTACTTATGGATTGAAGGACTCAAAGCATCTTAATGATGGTAATGTTCCTCTTACTAAAATTATATTTGGAGGTGTATGTTTCGCACTCAAGATTTTAGATTTCTAGAAGAGCAGTTAAGGGATAGTGTCACCACAGAAAATTATGAGGTTGAAGTAGGGAAGATTCTAATGTTTGAAATTGCTGGTAATGCTAAAAAATTATGTTTTGAGATGAGTAGCAATGAATTGCATGGACAAATGTTTGTAGCCCCAAGTGAGATACACGTAAAGAGAGAGAACCCTTAATTATCTTAGTATGACGGTAGACTCTTTGATCTTGGGATGCAGCAAGCTATAGGTTTGGAGTTTGCAGAATGGTGTTCTAACTCTTGCCCTGCCTCAGATTCCCCTTTGGGAATGTTAAACGGTTGTGCTCACCAAACATTCACTTAAAGATTACAATATGCCATATTCAAGCTGAGAAGGATGGTGGGATTCTTAAAGGTTTTTGTTTTTGACTAGCTGTTAGCCTCCTGAGTCACTCAGCTGCTTGATTGTCAGTTTACTTATCTGTAAATTGGGTCTCCTAGGAGACCCTCCTAGGAATACTATGAAAGTTAAATGAATATTTATACAATGTACCTAAAAATTCCCACCCTAATGGTTCCTTTGTTCTTCTTTCCCTTATACTTGTTAACATAAGTTAGAAAAGCTATTAATTTTTAAAAAAGATTTTATTTATTTATTTATTTGACAGAGAGAGATCACAAGTAGGCAGAGGGGCAGGCAGAGAGAGAGGGGGAAGCAGGCTTCCTGCTGAGCAGAGAGCCTGATGCAGGGGCTCTATTCCAGGACCCTGAGATCATGACCTGAGCCGAACGCAGAGGCTTAACCCACTGAGCCACCCAGGTGCCCCTAGAAAAGCTATTATTGAGATCTTTGTTAGTTGTAGGATGACCAACCCTACGGATTTGCCTGGGACTGAATGGGTTCCTGGGATCCTGGAATTCCAGTTTTAAGACCTGTAATGTCCAGGGCAAACAGGAATGAGTTAGTCACCCTGTTTAGTGGACCTTCTTGGACCTGCCTCTGGTGTGGCCTAGGGGAATGCCTATACTGTAGATCTTTTTTCTTTCTTTCTTTTTTTTTTTTAAAGATTTTATTTATTTATCTGACAGACAGAGATCACAAGTAGGCAGAGAGGCAGGCAGAGAGAGAGAGGAAGGTAAGCAGGCTCTCTGCAGAGCAGAGAGCCCGATGTGGGGCTCGATCCCAGCACCCTGGGATCATGACCTGAGCCGAAGGCAGAGGTTTTAACCCACTGAGCCACCCAGGTGCCCCTGTAGATCTTTTTATGGGGGAAAATACTCCCTGGGTTTCAAGATGTCTCTTCTGTTCTTTCATAGGGAAGCAGGTTGGTTAGGGATGGCTAAGGATTTGTGTTGAGTCTTATTATTTTAGAGTAAAGCAACCTTCTGTCTTAGAGCTTTAAAACCATTGATTCTAGACATTGACTTGGATTAACTTTCTCCGTTGTCATAATCCAATCTCTACGCTCATTATAGTTTGGTCAGCTGTGCACTGCACATCTAGGACTTTGCTAAGGCAAAGGTGGTAATTTGAGAGTGAGGAGTTGCTATCCGTGTTTATAGAGATGGGCTTGGTTGGACCAATGGTTTTCTCAGTGAGATCGAGGAGTCTCAGGTGATATCTTACTGACACTATTTTTCCCCATGGTTCCTTACCGCTAAATCCTGCTATTTCTACTAGAGATGTCTCCCCTGGCTGGCTTTCTCTCTTCATCTTAGCTCACTGCTTTGTTTTGGGCATTTCTTACACTACCTGCCCGTGTATTTTACCATCAGTCTCTTCAAATTTATCTCCTACACTCCTGCTCAGTCTCTTCCTACAAAACATCTACCATCGTTCTCCTGCTTCAAGATGGCCCCTGTAGCTCCCTTAGGCACCATGATAAAAGCCAGCTTCTTAGCTTGGAAGCCCTGCCTGACCCACTTTATGAGCCACCCACAGGGAGCCCTTTCGCAATCCACACCCCTGCACATGCTGCTCCCATCCTCCTTTTACAACAGCCTCCTTTTCCTTTCCCCACCTGGACCTGACACACCTGTCCCTTTGGACCCTGTTCAAGTGCTCTCTTCCTTGAGAGAGACCTTAGTACCTTTCTATAATGATGGCTGCTTCTGTTGAAGGACACAGCTTGATTGTAGGTGGAAGACATGATTATGACTCCCTGCTCTGCCTCTGATTCCCTTGGTGCACCAACAACAAACATGGAAGGAAGGGCTTCCATTGCTAAGCACTGTCATGGTGTCTTCCCTGTCTTTTCCAATGCCCATTGACCTGTTTATCCCCCACGTTGAGTTGTATTTATCTGTAAGTTGTCCGTGTTTCGTCCACAGGAGGTGTTAGGCTTGAATGAATGAAGGATCCCAGTTCAGGGTTTTCATAGGAGACCCCCTCCTTTTTAAAGTGTGTCCTTTGCTGGGGCCTTGCTATTCCAAGCAGGGTCCCTGCACCTGCACAACAGGAGCCTGGCATCATCCAGGAGCTTGTTAGAAATGGCAGGATCTTCAATCTCACCCCAGATCTACTGCATCAGAATCTGTATTCTACCAATGTCCCCGAAGATTGGTAGGCACCATCAAGTTTGAAGTGTTCTGCCATAGGCTGGGGTCACATTATGGCCCTGTTACTATTTATAATGCATTCACCTTCAATGCAGGGGGTTCTTCTAAAAAAAACGAGAACTCCCTTCTTCCTTCCGTCCCTCACTGCCTCCTTCCTAAAATGCACATTCCTAGGACCTGCCCTAGACCTATTGAATCAGAATTCGAGGCAGGTAGGGTCACTGCCTTTGAAACAAATACCCCAGGAGATTTATATCATCCTGAAGTCTGAGCACCACATCCCAGGGAATTTCTTAACTGTTTCGTTGTCTCTGATTTCCCTCAAAACTTGGACTTAAGAGATGGGTCCTCACAATCAGTGTGAACGCTGTTGTGGTTTGATGCCTCTGGTCGTTGCCAGTTTCCCTGTTGCAGTTAACAGCGCTGTTGTTCCCCTGGTGGTCCCCGATTTCCCCCTGGCTTGCATCCCATTGTTGGAATAGCCCCTTACCTTGCATTAAGAAAGGCACAGTGTCTCTGAGTTTACTTTTCTTGTCATTGCCCCACTTCTCTGCGTGTGTCACTCCTTTCAAGCTCATAGTGTATTGCCAAGGCCTTGGTTTTCTCCATTGTCCCCGTGCCCACTCATCTCTCGCCGTCTGGCTTCTCACTGTGCTTCGGCACCAAAGATCTTCTCGCAAAAGTCACCAGGGACTTTATTTTCATATTCACTGATCTTTTTGAGCGCCTTAAAGAAAATCTCTTAGAGGTCAGCAATCTTGTAAAAAAAAAAAAAATCACATCTTATGGTTTTAACCTGTGTTGCTGGTGTGCAGAGTTGGGCACGAATGTCAGTGTCTCAGCCAGGGACAAGTTGGAGCTTTCTCTCTCTTTACTTGCCAACCCCCAGGGTAGGGAAGGAGACAGTCGCTGAAGGTTTTTATACTTAAAAACATGTTTTACAAATTCAAGTGTACTTAAAAAAAAGAAATAAATAAAAACATATATATATATATATATATATATATATATATATATATATATATATATTTAGCTTCGAACTAGTGATTTTAATTCCCAATTCATTACATGACCAAATTTCTTTAGATAAATCATGGCTACTCTTATTCTTATGTTGCTTATCATTCCATTCTATAGTTGCTTTTGGCTACAATCTTCCCTTGTTTTATAGAGCGCACCCATGCTCCAAGTAGCTAAATAAGCCATCATCTTCTCTTCAAGAACCTGTAAACTTAATCTTTAAACATTCAGTGGAAGGGGAAGTCCTCAAAAGGAAATCGAGTAAGAATGCACTGTGCTGGACATTCTTCTAAAAACAAACAAAAAAGGGCACAGAAACCTTTCTCCCTCCCCCCTCTCTCCTTTCCTCTTTCCCTTCTTTCTTTCCTTCTCTTTCCCCCCCGGATCTAGCAAACATGATCCAGGCAATACTTGAGGCTCTGGGGATAGAAGAATAAGACAGAGATGGACCCTTGCCTTTGTGATGCTAACAGTTTAGCGTGGGGGCAGTCCCTCTTGTCCTTCAAGAAATGCAGCAATTGGTTAAACATACAGGGAAGGCGAGAGAGGGTACAGCTGCTGGGGAGGGAAGGAGGAAGGTGGGGTGGGGGGAGTAGGCGGAGACTCATTAGAGGAGGGATCTCATTGGTGCTGGATCTTGAAAGGGGAGCAGGTGCGTCCCCTTGGAGCTCTTGCAGCACTGGGAGGGCTGAGGCAGAGGTTTTCAAGCTGCAGCCCCACATGGGCACCAGGAGATCACCAGGCATCCTGAGAGGGTATAGACAGAGGAGGCTGGGGAGGTAGGGGGAGCAAGCAAAGGGAGCACCCGTCTGGATTTTAATGTGGGCAGTGGGCATCCGTGACAGCAAAGAGGACCATGGGTTGGAAAAGTGCAGTCCCGAAAGATGGGGTGTCATTAGGGAAGAGAGCGCAAGGTCTAACTGACATGCAACAGACGGAGATGTTCTGTATGTAGAAGTCACCGGAGCCGTAGAACCCTTGGCAGAACTGCAGGTGAGAGGCACAGGGAGAACATGGGCTAAACATAGAATCTCAGGTCAAGTTCACCCTTGATGGGGAGGGTGGAGAAGGAGGAGGAAGACCTGTGTGGTGCACTTTCAAAACCCTTCCCAAGGAGTCATAAGAAAAGTCCTTTTCATAGGGATAGACCTCTTGTGTCCCTCATTTCTTCTCTTCCTGGAGTCATTCAGAATGAATCTGCACCCCTTCCAATGCGACGGCTCTTGCAAGGACTGGGACGGCGCTCTCCTGATTCCATCATCTTTTTTTCCAGGGGTGACACATCCCCCTTGTCCCCGCTAGTCCCTAAGCGACAGGGTTTCCACGCCGCCGCTTACCTGCACTGTCAGCCTGGCTGACAGCACAGGGTCACCAGGGAACGGAACGAGGGAAAGGACCTCCTCGTGTCTTCATACCTTCCTCCTTCCGCAGACTGTCCTTCCTTCCAGACTCTGCGTGAGCTGTTGGGTCAATGAGCCCGAGGGTGGGAAGAGACAGCTCTGGGATCGCTGAATAGTCTCGCTTTGTCCGGAGGCGTGTTTTTCTGGCTCTTTCTGCTGCTTAACAGGGTGGTTTTTGTTCTGGGGAGAGCTGGTTTGGGAGAGCAGGCTGTGGAGGAAGCTGTTGGGTCCCCCCCCTTCCCTCTGGGGCTATCTCCGAGGCCCCCCCGGGGACTGGAGGCAGCATCCCCAAGGCGCCTCTGCCCAGCGGAGGTCATCCGAGGCCTCTGTGTCCTTGTCCCGAGTCTAACTCAGATAGCGAGGGGAAGAGCAACCGAAGCCAAGCTCTCACCAGCTTCATAGTCGTCAGGAAGGAGCCCAGGCCGGCCAGATTCCATTTTAATCAGTGATCACACATGACAAAAAAGGAAAAAAAAAAGAAAAAAAAAAAGAAAAAAAAAAAAAAGAAAACAAAGCAGCTGTATACCTACCACTTTTCATAACTTTGCCTGCACCGCTGGCAGTCGGATTGCTTTTCTTTTGCAGAAAACACGATGTCAGGCTGGGTCAGGATGGATATGCAGAAGTTTTGAAAGGAGGCGATATGGAAAGGGAGGTGAAATTAGTAAGGTTTGCAGTTCACATTGGGGATGAATCCCACCCCTTCGGGGATTGTAATGTGCAAAACCTAAGGCTGACATTTCCCTCTCGGGCCTTCCTGCCGTCCCTGACACGCAGGGACACATTGCAGAATCCCTTCCAGACGGGCTTTCAGGACTTACCGAGAGGGGACCACCGGCAAGAGGTCGTGGGGGCCTCCGCCGGCCAGGAGCACATTAGCATCTCCGCCGTGGGAGCGTGGACTCTGGTCAGCTGACGGGGGTGGCAAGCACATTCCAGCAGGGAAGGGAGGCTTGGCCGAGCTTTATGGGTTCCAGAACACGCAGTTCTTCCATAAAATGACAGGAGAACACAGTGTGCTACTGAGCGCTGCTGGATTTCTGTGGAAGCATCTACTTCTCCCCCTGAAGGTCAGGACAAAGGTGGTTTCTTCGAGTGAATTTGAGACCAGCAGTCTGAAGCACTTTAGGTTTGAGTCCCATTTCTGCCCCATATTATTTTTATGGCCTTGGTTAAGGTTTCTTAACTACTCTGAACTACAGTTTCATCTTCTTTGTGTCTGTATGCTGTGGGGAGTTTTGCCCTGTGTATGTAGCCTACATGTTCATGTCCCGATTTCTGAGCCTATTGGGAACCATGCTGAACCACAAATAGATGCAATTTTAAGGTGTGTGGGATTCCCTTTAAAGAAGGAGGGCTGGGGGGTATAGATGAAGCACGACTGGCCAAGAATTGGTCGTTGTTTAGGAAGGGTGATAGGTACATAGGGGTCCCTTATATTATTCTCTAATTATAATAAAAGGCAAAAAAAAAAAGTTTTCTTAATTACCCATCTCAGATCTCTCCCACACATGTATGAAGCTTCCTTGTGACATCTGCTTCCTGTTATGGTGGTTAATGAGCTAGTATATAGCTCCGTAGTTAGAGACCAGGCATCCTGATTTGTCCAGGGCACTCTTGGAATCCTCCTTTGTCCCCTCTCCATCTGGTTTAGCATTTATCCCGGATTTTTATTTTTATTATTATTATTTTTTAAACAAAGTATTGTTATCTCATAGTTGCATTAAAACTAGCCAGGATGGGTTTTATAGACCACTGCCGTTTAATGCTGGCTTCTGCTATGGTCTCTATTAGTGTGGGAGGCATCAATGCAGCAGGCAGAATTTTACGTTAGTGCCCGGACTCATCCAAAAGATGCCCGCAGCGACTTCTCTCTCTTTTCCGTGCTTGTCATGGAAGGCTTGCTTACTGATAAATCCAAGTGCTCAGCATTGGCTAGCTCCTTCCTGTCTTAGGTGGCGGGAGACCTTGAGATCACTGTGGCCCTCACTGTGTTCTCTGAGGGCTACAGGGCTCAGAAACCAACTTAAAGGATATGAACACGTGACAGGAAAAATAATTCTGCTTATGTCATTTTATAATGTTTATTTTGCTTTAACGCACATATGTATATATGTGTGTGCGTATGGGTATGCGTGTGTATTTAGAAAGAATCTCATTTTGAAAACAGCTTTCCATATGTTTGGGTTGTATTAAGTTTGCCACTGTAATGAAACCAATCTGTTAATCAGCCAATAAATATATATATTTTTTAAGATTTTATTTATTTGAGGGTGCCTGGGTGGCTCAGTGGGTTAAAGCCGCTGCCTTCGGCTCAGGTCATGATCCCGGAGTCCTGGGATCGAGTCCCGCATCGGGCTCTCTGCTCAGCGGGGAGCCTGCTTCCTCCTCTCTCTCTGCCTGCCTCTCTGCCTACTTGTGATCTGAGGCAGGCAGAGAGAGAGGAGGAAGCAGGCTCCCCGCTGAGCAGAGAGCCCGATGCGGGACTCGATCCCAGGACTCCGGGATCATGACCTGAGCCGAAGGCAGCGGCTTTAACCCACTGAGCCACCCAGGCACCCCCAGTCAATAAATATTTAAAATGTTGTGTAATTTTTATTATTTTTCCTACCACCTTTCCCTCACGAAAGTATCCCTGTTTAAATGGTAAGGTATGCATGCACCTTACCTAATAGCGGACGCTGAAGGTAGACTTTTGGCTCCATTTCTCAACTCGGGGGCATGTGAATTATTTCCCCTTAGGTCTGTTTCCTCATTCGTAAAATGGAGACGATAAGGGTTGATTACAGAATTTTCATGAGGATACATCAGTTATTACCTGTCTTTTAACATAATATTTTCCCTGTTTTAAACATGGACTACTTAACGCTGTGTTTATTTGGTTCCTTCTTATCTTCTTTACTAGATTATATGCCCATTTAGGAGAGGAAAGGGTTTCTTTATTTTTAAAGACCTCCCCAAGGCATGATAACATAATAAGTCCTTGATAATATTTGTTGATTGACTGAATACATGGATGAATGATAGGCATCTGTTTTACACGCCTGCAGCCAGCTGGTGTGGTTCGAGTTGCAATCTGTGTGTATGAAATTGAGCAATGTCCCGACAGGAATTCCAGATTCATTGAGTCTTTGTTGGGACCCCAGTTGGGCTAATAGAACTGACCACCTCAAACCCAAAGTCTTAAACAACATGATGTTTCTGTGTTCTGTAAATCTGAAAGTGACAGCCTGCCCACTCACTTCCCTGACCTGGTCATCTTACTGGACCCCATTCTGTTCTTCTGGTTGGTGCTTTCCTTGAACCTTGGTATTACTCAGTCAACTCTGCTCACAGTTGCCTACCTGCCAGGGATAAAGGGATCTCGGTCAGGCCAAGAAAATGGGGTTCAGTAAAGGAAGAGTTATCATACAGGATGAACATATATAGGAAGAGACTAGAAAATATTAGAATCTGTGTTTTACTACATCTCAGGGAGAAATCCTGAGCTGGTGTTGGATCTAATATCTAAAAATATCCGATTGGTCTGCTCTGCAGACATCACAGCCACTTGGTGCTTTGGGGTTGACGTGTGTTAGGAAATGGGCCATCTGTCGCCAGGAAGGTTTAAGATGGTCAAGGGGGAAGAGGTGGGAGGAAAGGAGGTTGTATGGAGCTCTGAAACACCATTGTGGTGAGTTTCCTTTCATTGTGTATGGGTTGGTTCTTCTAGAGGAAGGCTCTGGACTGAGTCCCTTTCCATTTTCACTTCTGCTAGGGTGACCACTAAACAGTGGCTTTTGACTTGGACTTTTTTTTTTTTAAAAGATTTTATTTATTTATTTGACAGAGAGAAATCACAAGTAGGCAGAGAGGCAGGCAGAGAGAGAGGAGGAAGCAGGCTCCCTGCTGAGCAGAAAGCCTGATGCGGGGCTCGAACCCAGGACCTGGGATCATGACCTGAGCCGAAGGCAGCGGCTTAACCCACTGAGCCACCCAGGCACCCCTGACTTGGACTTTTTGATAAAACAACTAGGAACACCCTGAAAATACTACACTATCAAAATGTCGCTACATACATTTCTGTGTATAACAATAAGTCTCAAATCTTGGTTGCCTGTCCAGTCCTTTCCCTGAAGCTTTAGATTTAAAATGCCCCTTGTTTGCTGAATTCCCTTACTGGGATGGTCCCTCAACCTCACTCTATTCCAAACCAAGCCCATCCTTTCCAGTTTTCTCAAATTTGCTTCTACTCTTCTTGTTCTGCTTCTTGTTCCTGGTTGGTACCTGCCATTTCTCCTGGGGAGACCTTTTTAATGTAATTCTATTCTCCTCCTCTCCATCTGTACTGTTACCTATTAAGCCAAGGCTCCTCTCTCCTCTGCTGTAGCCTTTCAATCTGTTTTCCTGCCTGCATTCATGCTCCCCATCTCCATTCTCCTCTCCATCGGCCCCCAAGATGACTAAGGAAGTAAGTAATTCAGCAACCATTTTCAGTCCAATCACTCTCTTTTCAGAGCTGAGGCTAAAAGAGTGAAGTCATCACTGTTTCTGCTCTCACAGAGCTTATTTTCTAGAGCCGAAGACCAACAAAGCCATGTACCCAGACAGATAATGAACATGTGTATAAACTGTATTAGATCACAAAGGAAACCCACAAGGATTTGAGATGGAGGATAACATGGTGTAGACAAGCAAGGCTCTCCTTGATGATGGCATTTAGTCTGGGATGAAAAAGGATGGAAGGAACACGAATGGAAATAGTTCTGTCGGGGAAATGAATTCAAGGCAGAACAGAGAGTTTGTGCAAAGACCCTGAGGTGTGCAAGAGCTTGGTGAGATCAAAGAACCAAAACCTAGAAGAGAACGATTAATGCACAGAGCCATCAAAGGAGAGTGATTTGACATAAGAGCAGAGAAATGGGTGGGGATCACATCACCCAGGGCCTTGAAGGCTGCAGCAGGAGTGCGTTTTACCCCAAGTTCAGTGGGAAACTTCTGAGGAATTCTAAGCACAGGTACAGTTTTATTCAATTTACATTTCCTTTCTCCTCTTGCCTTGTGGGGCATGGGTCAAAGGAGCAGGAAAGATAAAAGGTGTTAGCAAGACGTGGGCAGGTTTGCAATAACTTTTGGAGATAAAATCAATAGGATCTCCTCTTGGCTTAGACATAAAGAACAGGAGGAGACTCAGGATGGCTGGTTTGAACAACTGGATGGAGGGGGTCATCTCTTGAGATGAAGGAGATTTTCACTCTTTTGTTTTCCTCTTCCACCATTAAGGATTCCTGGGATTAGGCTGGGCCCACCTAAACCATCCAGATCATCTCCCCATATCCTTTAGCCTGAAACTCAACCTGTGAAGTTCCTTTTGCACAAGTCCTAGAGATTAGGATGTGGACATCTTTGGAGGGTGGCATTATTCTGCCGACTCCAGAAGTTGAGTAAAATGAGAAAAAGTATCCACAGAAATGGTTGGTGACCTTGACAGAGCTTTCTTGGGGCGTGATGGCAGAAGAGAGCCAGATCATGGTGGGTGGAGCGATGAAGGAGGTGCAGGGGAGTAGAAATAACAGAGTATGGACAGCTCTTTAGAGAACTGGAATTATGAGTGGAGGGGACGTGGAACGGAGGGAAACATTTTTGTAGGGCAGATACAAGAGCATACCTACCTGTTCGCTGATAGGAGTAAACCAGGCATGAGTAGCATGATGGGGATCCTGGGGCATATTGTCAGGGACACAACATCTGAAGTACTGGAATCCTTCCTAGCGTGGATCTAGAGCCCAGTGGAGGAGCTGGCCTTCCATGGGAGGGACATGCCTACCTTGGTACGGAAAGGAGAAGGGGAAGCTCGGTGGCGCTGGGACGAGAGATGAATGAGGTCCCATCTCCCACCTTCCATTTCCCCAGTGAAGTATGAAGCAAGGTTCTCGTCGAAAACAGAACTGTGACCATGCCGGTTGGGTGCTTCAGACCCTCCACTGGCTCTCCCCACTCACCTCTGTCTTCATTTCCCCGCACTTTGTTTCGGATTTTACACTGTAGCCTCACCCATTCTTTAGAACCCTCTGGACACACCACACCTCTCTGCTTTTGACTTCTTGTTTGCTCACTTCTTTACTGGAATGCCTTGCCTCTTCCCACTTTACCTTACCCCCTGCCCTTCCCACCGCCCCTGGTCCGGGAAGCCGCCTCGAGACACACCCTCCCCCAGGTTGGTTAGCAGTTCAGCCCCTCTCAGAGCTCCCGGCGTAACACGGCTGTTACTCCTGATACAATTATTTGTTGTACGTCTGTGATCCGTACTAAAATATGAGTTCATGGAGGGCAGAGGCATGTCTCTTTCATCTTTGTATCTGAAGCACCTGGTGCAAGTGCCTACATGGATAAAAAGCTCAATAACGAGTGCCTGGGTGGCTCAGTTGGTTGTGTCGTCTGACTTCAGCTTGGGTCATGATCCCAGCAGCGTTCTGGGATCGAGTCCCACGTTGGGCTCCCTGCTCACTGGGGGAGTCTGCTCCCTCTCTCTCTCTCTGCCTCTCCTTCTGCTTTTGCTCTCTCTCTCTCTCAAATAAATAAATAAATAGCTCAAATATTTGAGCTTAAATAGCTTAAATGTTCATGCAACTTAGTCTCATAGCAGGTAAATTGAGCAAATGTATATCGAACAATATCAGAGTACAATGGAAAAATCAATCTATTTAGTGTATATGGTCCGCTGTTCTACGTCTCATTGGCCTGTTCGGACTACTTTGCCTTCCCTGCACCGCCCAGTCCCAGCAGGCCATGCCTTCCGAGGACCAGCTTCCTCCCTGCATCATCCTGTTGGCTCTGAAGTTCTCCAGAGAGAGATTATGGCCTCGGCCACCTTGGTGTCACCATGACCTGGCGCAGCGCAAAGCCTGTAGAAAGCGTACAGATGTGTGCATGATTTTGTCAGATTTTAAAAGGATGGCTTTCTTCAGAGGCTGTCGGATCTGGCAGAGCTTCCTCTCTAGAGCGTGTCCTTCTGTTCTTCAGACAGCCTTTCGAGAAAAGTATTCTGAGGCAACCGTGATTTTAAGCTCCTTATCCATGCTGGAGGCCGGTGGTGTTCTAAGTGGATTGATTTCAAGTTCTGCGGAACCAGGTGACTGAGCATATCATTCGTCATCTTGTCCTTTGCGAAGAGCCAAACATGTTTTGCACGTGTGTCTGAGGCTTGCTGACCACACAGTCGGTCACATCCCAATCACGAGTAAACACTCGTCTTTGCAACCAGTATCTGTAGCTCTTTGAATGCAGTATTTTGCAGCTGAGGAAAGAGTTACAAAAATAAGATTAATGTCTGCAGAAGATAGTCACAGTGAAATGCCAAGGGATGGAAACAATGTTAAAAAAATCACACACACACACACACACACACACACACACACACACGACATGGTCTTAATTTTATGGGAAAATACTAAATCTATATAAATATATACTTACAGATGTTTCTGTGTACAGAAATGACCCCTCTATTAACAAGGGTGTAGTCTGGGTGGTGGAATTTGGGCGACTTCAATTTTCTTCCTCATACCTTTCCTATTTTCTAATTTTTCTAGTAAATATTTTCTGCTTTTGAACTTAGAAAATCTATGGTAGTTATTTTAATGAGTAATTTATTATTAGTTAAGCATTGCGGGTAAGGAATCTTTTACAATTTCTTTTCTTTCTTTTTTTTTTTTTTTTTTGGCCCATGATGAACAGAGCAAGAAACCAGGAAATCCAGATTTGAATTTTTTTTAATTTAAAGTCATGTGAACTAGAAATGAAGGTTAATGAACATACAGGCTTATTGATCCAGGAGAGTGTTTGGAGATGACTTAAAGTGTAAAAATATCCTCAGGGCTCCAGAGATTTGCAGTGAGGACTGATCAGATCTGTTTGATTCCCCAACCTCAGGCAGATGTTTGAGTCTCTGTTAGGAGAGCCTCCCGTCTGCCCTGGTATGTGTGATTGCAACAAAATTTTCTGAAGGCAACTTCATTCCCAAGACCAAAATAGTCCAGTGAGTCACTGGGATATATCCTGAATCAAATATGGAAAAACCAACACCTGCAAATGATCCTAATGCCCTAGCTCAGAGCGAAGGTCCGTGAAGTTTGGTTTCTGGGCCACCAAGATGGTTATTTTGAAGATGGAGTAGCGTTAGAATGGAGAGAGGTGGATGGCTCCTCAGGGGCCAGGAGAACACGGTGTGGTGTCTGATGGTTTACATTTTTAATTTTTAAAAGATTTTATTTATTCATTTGAGAAAGAGAGTGTGCACAAGCTGGGGGGAGGGGCAGAGGGAGAGGGAGAAGCAGACTCCTCGCTGAGCAGGGAGCCCGATGAGGGGCTCGATCCAAGGACCCTGAGATCATGACCTGAGCTGAAGGCAGCCACTTAACCAACTGAGTTACCCAGGCACCCCTATGCTATTTTATTTTAATTTTATTTTTATTCTGTGTGATGCTGAGCATGGTGTAAGGCTCATGCAGGGGGGACAGAGGGGAGGGCAGAGCAGAGCCTTACAAAGGACCGGCTGGCTGAGTGGGCTTTGTCTGCTACTCCCCTCGTCACACCTCTTGCCTTGCTTTATTCATTAATGGTGTCCTCTTTCATTCTCCCAAGTGTCCCGTTTGGGATGACCATTTTGTAGGGTCACCCTGTCACCAAGGCTGCTGAGTCCAATCTGGATTCCGTGACTTCGTCTCTGCACAGCAGTTGTCTGCCTGGCAAAAATTTAAAAGCCACACCCAAGGGCACAGGCTTTTTAATGCTCAGTCCCCCTCCCTGTCCTGCAGGGGCTGCAGGAGATTCCTTTGTGTTCCGCCTTTTCCGACCAGTGCAACTGTTGAAAGAATCCTGCAGGATTACAGCTCTGGATGGGGGAGCCCTTTCTATGACCACAGCTGTCCCAGATGGTGGTCATACTTCTTGGACTCCGAACGCTGCCCTTGGGGCCAGTGGGATAAAATCCTCAGAACAGGCTGACACTGACCAACTGCCTTGACATTTGCTCTTTGGCTTTTCCTAAACCACAGGATTTTTTTCTTTTCATGGCAGCTTGCACTTCTGCTCCCTTTATTTCTTCGGAGATGCCCGCTTGGTCCCCGTTTTCTTTAGAAGAATGAGAGTTTAAAGACAGCATGTCTAATTCGAAGAAGATTTAGTGCCCCTTAATTGTCCTGGAAGCCTAAAGTCGGTCTCTAGGAACAGGCTTAAGGAGGACTCAAATTGAGACAAGCATTTGTATTTTGACAAAGGCTGTGCAGTTTTCTGATTTCTGCCCTAGGAGCAGGAATGTGATAAATGAGATTGGAGAAACCCTGGCATTTTCTGAATTAGGGTTTAATTTGCTAGAGATCTCTTGTGCTCTGTATATTTAAGGTGAAGGACTGTGCCAGTTTAAAATGAAGTGGTTTTAAACTTTTCTTGTGTGCTTGAACCCTCTGAGAAATGATGATGATGGAGAATCCTCTCTCTGGGGAACTGTGCATGTGCACACACGAAGACATTTTGTGTATAATTTCAGAGGATTTATGTCGTCCAATCTACTGTATGGATTATAGGTTAATGTAGTGGATACATTGTAGCTGGTTTCCTCCTGGATATCCACATTCCACAGCTTCCTTCCTTCTGCCAACCAGAAACTCTATATTCTTTAGGTATCTCACCCTCTTCCATGTGACCGTGCCTTTGAGGGGAGACGCTGAGCCCAGTCCCAGGAGGTGGTAGGGAGGGTGATTGGTCTAAGCCAGCTATGGTGGTCCCATGCCTTTGCCAGAGATCTGTTCTGGCACAAGTGTGAGACTTTGCTGGCAAATACAGCAGGAGTGTAATTCTGCTGGGGAAACCTTGGGTCAAAATTTGATCATTCTCTTTCTTTTAAAAGATTTTACTTATTTATTTGTCAGAGAGAGAGAGAGAGAGAGAGAGAGCATAAGCAGGGGGAGCGGCAGGCAGAAGGAGAAGCAGACTCCCTGCTGAGCAGGGAGCCCGATGTGGGCACGACCCCAGGACCCCGAGATCATGACCTGAGCTGAAGGCAGTCACTTAACCAACTGAGCCTCCCAGACGCCCCCAAATTTGATCACTCTTAATGAAAAACATGCAGTAGTAGGGAGAGAGCTATCTTCACGCTCTTTCAGATGAGTTATCGGACTGAGCCAATGAGAAAAGGCGAAAAGAACCCGGTGGGGGGCGCCTGGGTGGCTCAGTGGGTTAAGCCGCTGCCTTCGGCTCAGGTCATGATCCCGGAGTCCTGGGATCGAGTCCCGCATCGGGCTCGCTGCTCAGCAGGAACCCTGCTTCCCTTCCTCTCTCTCTGCCTGCCTCTCTGCCTACTTGTGATCTCTCTCTGTCAAATAAATAAATAAAATCTTAAAAAAAAAAAAAAAAAAAAAAAGAACCCGGTGGGGCTGGGTTGGAATTGGCCCTGTTGGTATGAAGTCATGATTTCCAAAATACACATCGGGGCGTGCACATGTATGTTGTGTGCAGATGTGCACATGTGTGCATTTTTAATGTCCGGGAGTATGTGTGTACATACATGCCTCAGTTTTCCACCTCTGGCTGGCAGAAGGGCCAAGAAGAAATGATGCTTGAGCAACAACGAACATGCCTAGTACTCAGATCTCAGCACCATTGCCTGCTCTGAAAGGAAGAAAGCCTCCTTACAGAAATTCGAGGGGTGGGGCACGGGCCAAGGTGCTACAGGAAGCGCTGGTGGTTGTGTTTGCACCCTAATTAAGCTACGGCCCAAGCCTCCAACAGGCCATGTCACAGTTCAGTTAAGCTGGCTGCTTTTGAACAGTGAGGTTTGGGATCAAACTAGCGGGTTCCTCGGTCATACACTCATCGTTGCCCCTCCTTTAACATAAATCAGTCCCTCGGTCTGTAACAGCATCGCGAGGGAAACCATGCTGGTACGTTAGGCCTTCTTATGTCCTTGCATAGTGTGCTTGCAGAGAAGGAAACCCGAATTTGGAGTTGGTAGGCATGAATGCCAGGAAACATGAGTTGTTATCTCCTCCTCTCCTCCAGGGTGGAAGCGGGCTGTTAGAACTGACCGTTCACCAAAGGGCTGGCGGATAGCCTTGCGGGCACTCTAGGGATTGGCCTCTAGCTCCGTTGTTGCTTGGTTGGACATTTAGCAGTAGGAAGGGCTTGGGCCTTGGTAAGAGGAAGCCAGTACTGCTGGGCCCATGCACAGCCTCCATCCGTGCCACCTGAGCCACACCTTTCCTGGGTGCATGGTGTCCTGGGTGCATGCTGAGGGCCGTGGAGTAACTGAGAAGAGGAAGCTTCCTGAATGCACAGGTGAGACATGCACTCTTCTAAGATTGCCTCAGGCACCACTGGGTCCCAGAGGGGCAGGGTGGCTTACTCTGCCACTGAGCCTTCTTCTGCTTTGGCTTACATTTCTGCTATGGGCTCTGAATGCCGAGCTCAAGATAGGGCCTGTGTTCAAGAGACTTGTTTGTCAGTGCGATCTCAGTAAGTGAGATGGGCAAGGTAGATGAGACAGGGAGAGAGGGAAAGCCGGTGTGACGGTCACTGCTCGGAGCAACTCATGTTTAATCTCAGCGGATCTTCTAAGAGCTTCATGAAATGTATCTCAGAACTGTGTGCCCGTGGGATGAAAGGGCTTATCCATCAGCTCCTGTCCGTCATTGTGCACTGATCACCGGTGGCCCCATATGCTCTGACCCCAGGTTCTGGGTGTCAGCAGGTCCAGCAGCTTCCATCAGCTGGAGCGCTCTTGGAGTAGGAATCCAGAGATGGGAGAGGAGATCTGGTGCAGTCCGAGATGGGGCGCTCTTTTAAGGCTGCCTAGAACCTGTATCGGGAAGCAGATCACGGGAGGGAGTGGGAGGTGGGGCAGCGAGAGCTGGGAGTGGGGTACGAGAATTGTCCCCCGTTGTACTCCAAATGGTTGAGGGAGGACAGTTCAGGATTTGAGCACAGCACACCTTGCTCCACTCTTAACCAAGCTGGGATACTGACATGATTGGGATACTGACATTATTTACCTGACCGTTGGGAAGTTCAGCTTCTCATCTGCACTAGAGGAACGATGACTCGTTTTGCATTTGGAAGGGTTAGTGGAGGATGGTATCTGCTGAATTCCTTGCTTTGGGCCTGCAATAAATGTTAGTGACTCACCCACCTGACCATCCAGAGCAGTACAGACACGGATTACTTTCGAGTCTTGTGGGTAGAGGGCAAGGGAAGGAGATGGGAGGTGAAGGATGAGTATCTAGGAAGAAGTTATTGAACCAGAAGTGCAGGCGGAAGAGCTGTTAAGAGACAGAGGACTGTGTGTGTGCACCGCGCAGGGGAAAGGAGAAGCACGGCCAGAGACAGAGTCAAGACCAAGGTTAGGTGTGTTCAAGGAAAGAGAAAGAAATTCTGTTTGGCTCTCTCTCTTTTTTAAAGATCTTATTTATTTATTTGCCAGAGAGAGAGAGAGAGAGAGATTGAGAGAGCAAGCAGGAGGGGCAGAGGGAGAGGGAGAAGCAGGCTCCCTGCTGAGCAAGGAGCCTGGTGGTGTGACTCCATCCCAGGACCCTGGGATCAAGTTAACCTGAAGGCAGTTGCTTTCACCCAGGCACCCCTGTTCAGCTGTCTCTTAGTTACTTCTTAGAGGTGGAAGTAGTAGATGCTACAGCTAGGGGAGGCTCTTTGGATGCCAACTTGAGTAATTTGAATTATACTTGGCTGGTAGTTAGGAAGGAGGCCTAGACAAACTTCCTTATTGGGAATTGGGGAAGCCTGGGTGGCTCAGTTGGTCAAAGCATCTGCCTTTGGTTCAGGTCAGGATCTCAGGGTCCTGGGATCGAGTCCCGAGTCAGGTTCCTTGCTCAGCTGGGAGCCTGCTTCTCCCTCTGTGTGCCGTTCCCCCTGCTTGGGTATGCACTCTGAAAGATTGGGAATTAACTGCAGGGGTCACCTGACTTTCTCCTGTTCCTACCACCCAGGCTCATTTGGGCTACGTAGGAAGGAACCATTGCCCTGTCCATCCCGCAGCCTGTGGGAATATTACAGTGCAGCTTAATCATTCCAGAAGAGACATACTGGAGGACGGAGATGGACTGGAGTGGGAGTGGGGGTTGGGGGTGGCTCTGATTACTGTCTTACGTTCAGTAAAGCTCAGCGCTGAAGCATCGTAGGTACTGAGTAAATATTTGGGGAGAGGATGACTGACTGACTGACTGAATGAATGAATGAATGAAAGTGCTATATGTTCATCTCCTCAGTTCCCTTTTTTGGTGGCATCATTAGCCTCTGTGGCCCCTTAGGTTAGACATTCGCCCCTGTTATGTGAGCACCAGCCAGGAGGCACCCGTCGGCCTGCTACCCAGGTTCCACCAAGAGGAGTTTTCTTCTTTCTTCTTCTTCTTCTTCCTTTTAAAGATTTTTTATTTACTTATTTGAGACAGAGAGGGAGAGAGAGGGAGAGAGAGGGAGAGCACGCATGAGCAGTTGGCGGGGAGGGGCAGAGGGAGAGTGAAGCAGACTCCCCGCTGAGCAGGGAGCCAGATGCCAGACTGGATCCCAGGACCCCTGAGATCATGACCTGACCCGAAGGCAGACCTTTAACCAACTGAGCCCCCCAGGCGCCCCAGAGGGTTTTTTTTTTAAGCTCTGAGTATCGAGACTCTGGGAAGGGTTCTGAGCTGAGATACACGTCGAATGCATGTGCCTCCCTTTTTCTTCCAAGATCAGGGCAGGCTCTGTTTTAGCTTGTGCTTGTTAAACCGTTTAATTCACTGACGAATAACGTGGTCATGTAAATACTCGGAGGGAAGCCTGGTGTTGTCAGGGATGCCAGCCTCCTCGGGGATATCTAGAACAGGTTGCATTCCATTTGGGAAGAGAGCTAATCCCATAGCCATTTTATATGTAAAGAAAGGGCTGAGCCCTGGTTAATGGCCTACTTTCTCCAGGCAGTCTGAAATACAAGAGAATTTCAGTGCAACCATGGAATTTGAACAGTTTCTTGGAGCTTTATGTAACAGGTTTTGACTTACCGTGGTCATATTTGGGGAGCTAAGCCTGGGGAATTTGGCTTTTACTTTCTATAATATCCCTTTGGCTGCACACACGCTTGGCTCTTTGTTCTTCTCCCAACACAGGAGGATTTGGGGAGTTAACCTGATATTCCTAGGTTGAATGTTTTCTTACTTGTTTATAAAATTTAACAAACAGAAAAGAGTTTTTAAAAGCCAGTCCGGCCATTCTCGAGGCTTATATTGTTGAAGGCAAAGACCTCTCAAAACTTAGTGTCATTTCCCAGGATTTTGCGTTTCTCATCTCTGCTCCCTCATGCTCTTTCACTTTCGTCCCCAGCACGTGAAACACCTTGCCAGCTCGTCCTGCTGCCTGCCCCCTCTGCACCCCTCCTCTTTGTCACGGGACATTCCGTTCTTCCCACCAGCCCCAACCTGTTTGCAACTTGGCACACAGGGAGAGCAGGACTCATTGCACAGCCTTACCCCCTGGGACAGTCCTAGTTTCAGCTTTGCAGAGAGCAAAACTTTTGGCCCTGCAGCTCTTGGATCTTGAGACAATTGGGAGAAGTAGTAACGGCTTTAACTTCAGAGAACAGAGTCTTTGGCACAGAAGGAGGACAGGACATGTTGTATGATGCCACCTAAGAAGCGTCAAGAATAGGAAAACGTACAAGGACAGAGTTTAGGCTGGCAATTCCCTAAGACCAGAGGGAGGTATGATATTGGAGGAAAAGAAACTGGGATGGCTAATGGGTATGATGTTTCTTTTGTGGATGACGAAAATGTTATGAAATTGGTGATGGTGACGTTTGCACAACCCTGTGAGTATGCTCAAAACCATTGATTTGGGGGCGCCTGGGTGGCTGAGTGGGTTAAGCCTCTCCCTTTGGCTCAGGTCATGATCTCAGGGTCCTGGGATTGAACCCTGCGTTGGGCTCTCTGCTCAGTGGGGAGCCACACCCCCCCACCCTCCTCTCTGCATAGTTGTGATCTCTGTCTGTCAAATAAATAAATAAAAAATAAAGAGAAATACCCATTGATTTGTACAATCTGAGTAGATGAATTGTGGGTGAATTCTATCTCAATAAAGCTGTTGTAATGAAATCTGGAGAGCAAAGGTGGTGTCGTGGATCAGATTTTTTAGACCTTGAGCTTTGCAACTCTGGAGATGAGGCAGTCAGGCTCTTTGGTAGCAAAGTCCCTGAATTTTCTGGAAGAAGGAAAGGCATCCCATCCTCACACGTGTGACTTCTGAGATTCATGGGTAGTTCTTGAGCTGAGAACCACTTTTCACTCGTGTGTTTCCACGTTCTATGATGAGCAGGTCTGGAATGGAGGAGGTTCCTAGAGGAGAGAAGGAAGTTTTAGATCACACCTACTTTAGCTCGACATCGCTGAGTTGCCTTTTGGAATTTTCCCGTATGTTTCTCATTAGCTACTTCCTCAGGAGCTTACATACTGCAGGAGCGTGTGGTAAAGTTTCATTTGAAACTACAGGAACTCCTTTGCTGACCTATTCTGGCTGTTCCTAATGTTTCTTGGCTCTGTGCTTCCGAGGACCCCATGGGAAATCTTGGCAGAACACCCTGTTTTACGTCAATACGGAGTGCCTCTCTCAACTTCCCTTTGCATTGAATTTTCTCTTGTTGTCACTTTTTATGCCCTTCTTCCTTCTGTTCCTAAAGAGAGACCCTCCGCTCCTTTCTCTGGGTCCAGGCTTCTCCACTGTGCCATCGATCCCACACTGTCCACTGGGAATTCTGGCCCTTCGTGTCTGTGTATTTCCCTGGCCTCTTTGTCCCTTTCCTCATTGGCTTCTTTTCTCAGCTAGACAGCTGCTCAAATTTCCCATCCTATTTAGAAAGCAGTAACAAATGCACAAAAACCCCAAACTCCTCAGATCCTTATTTCTTCCTCAATATACTATGTGGTTTTTTTTCCCCTCCCCACAGTTAACTTTTTTTTTTTTCAAAGTCTGTGTATTTTCCCATTTTCATTGATGTGTTCTTCTGATGAAGAGATTAAGATTACAAAGTTGGGAGTCCTGTGCCAGCATGAAGTCTAGGGCATCTCCTACCTAGAGCAGTTAGGGATGGGAGAGAGAGATGAGGTTTTAGTGAGGTGGGAAGTCGATTTGCCAATGGTTTTCCCAGGCATTGAGCTAGAGACCCAACAATCCCAGTGGGCTCTAATTCTGGTTACATGGCCAGATGCAGTGAGAATGTGCTTTGGTGTAAGGCCTCGTTAGTTGGTTGGTTTATTTGTTAGGTACTGGAGGAACGGGCAGTTTCCTGGAGAACAAGTATGGTCCTTACCTTAGTCAACAAACCATGAGTTCTTCTTCTTTTTCTTCTTTTTTTTTATTTTATTTATTCATTTGAGAGACAGCACAAACAGGGGGAGAAGCAGAGGGAAAGGGAGAAGCAGGTTCCCCACTGAGATGGGAGCCCTATGTGGGACATGGGGCTTGATCCCAGGACCAGAAATCATGACCTGAGCCAAAGGCAGACACTTAACCATCTAAGCCACCCAGGCACTCCAGGAGTCCTTCCTTCACAGAAAATGTCCCCAAGCTATATTCATTGGGATATATTCAGTTTTGTGCATTTATTTTATTTTGAGTAAAGGCTTCTAGCCTAGAGTCAGATTTAAGGGTCTCAGTGACCTTGAGGTTTTAGTCCAGAGCAGGACTAGCAGATCTTCTCGTAAAATGGGGGAAACATACAGCTGAGATTACCATCAGGATGAGCCCATCGAGGAATCCAGTAATGGTCCCCACTCCCCATTTCTTTGTATTGAGAAGGGAGTGTCACCCCACAGGCCAAGTGTCACCAAGACAGCATTTTGCAAACAGAAGCCATAGTGACCGGTTTCAAATAGTCACTTGACCATTACCCTCCTGCTGGAGTAATGTATGTCAGGTAGGAGATAGGCTTATCAATTTTATCAGAAGCCCTTAGGGAATCCGTGCGAGTTTACAAACATACCACAGAGCTATCACCCAATAGAAAACTTGGTGACATCAAGGACGAAATGGGTGGCGTGCTCCTCCAAATACCATTTAATGAGAAAAATCAGCTAGTTTTATTGATGGAATGTCTTCCATGTTAGAATCAGGGGAACCAAAGTCCAGAAAGGTTTGGTGAAATGTTTTGGACAAAGTTCATGGCAATATATATATAGATTTTCAGTTGACTCTTGATCTCCTGATAGACCTCAGGTCCTGTCACAGTAGTTCCCGGTGAACAGCTTTATAACCTGTGTTTGTTATCTCAAGACCTCCGGGCATAGGGGTAGACAGGCTGCACGGAGAATTTGACCCAGAACTTTTACTTCAGGAGCCCAGATTTTGTGCATAGTCTGGACGCAGTTCAGCAATAATCCTTCTACAAGCTAATAGAACTAGACCTGTGATGAGAAGTAATTGTGATCAAAGGACTGAATACTGTTATATTATATGGGAAAGCTGGCTTCTGAGGTCTGTAAAGCTTCATGTATTTCTCCATGTATCTAGAGGCAGTAATATTTATCCCATGCAGTGGTACTGATCAGTACATTAAGAGTTTATGTGCAGGGGCACCTGGGTGGCTCAGTGGGTTAAAGCCTCTGCCTTCGCCTCGGTTCATGATCCCAGAGTCCTGGGATTGAGCCCCACATTGGGCTCTCTGCTCAGCTGGGAGCCTGCTTCCCCCTCTCTCTCTGCCTGCCTCTCTGCCTACTTGTGATCTCTGTCTGTCAGATAAATAAAATCTTTACCAGAAAAAAAAAAAAAAAGTTTATGTGCAAAGCTGAGACCCGTGCCTCGCGCATAGGAACTTCTCAGTAAGGATTCGTTGCTTTTATTATTCTCACAAGCAGCTACTTGTTAATAAGGAAGCACCTGCCCAAACCAGCAGCGTAGCCTGACCTGGCAATTTTTAGCATCCTCGTATCCAACATGCTTTTATCCACTGGCACTGTCTGTCGTGCTTAGCTCATGTTATTGCAATAAGGTCAATGCTGATACTCCCATTTTAACGTTGGGGCTCGGATGAATACCTTCTCAAGGTTTTACTGCCCGTGAGCACTACGCTTAGTTCCTTCCCGCTCGGCCTCCTCCTCCCAGGGTCATGGGGAGGGGTCTTCCAACTGGGCCTTCTATAACTTGGTTGGACCAGCGCGCCCCCCAGTCCTTCTGACTGCACTCCAATAATCAAGGCTTGTGAGAATTGCCATCAGCAATAGTCAACTGAAGTCAGTCCAGTAAGAATCTCTGACTTAGTTTTTTTTTTTTTTTTAAAGATTCTATTTATTTATTTGACAGAGAGAAATCACAAGTAGGCAGAGAGGCAGGCAGAGAGAGAGGAGGAAGCAGGCTCCCTGCTGAGCAGAAAGCCTGATGCGGGGCTCGAACCCAGGACTCCGGGATCATGACCTGAGCCGAAGGCAGCGGCTCAACCCACTGAGCCACCCAGGCGCCCCCTCTGACTTAGTTTTGTAAAATCAGTGCCTCTAAGGATCATTTTAAGTCGTCTCCTCAGAGTGTTTTGGTGAGCCATTAAAGCCAGCTTAAGGACACCCAGAGGCAATGGTGTGAATGAGACATCCCAGGGCGTATTTATTTATTTATTTTCCTTTTTAAAGATTTTATTTACTTATTTGAGAGACAGAGAGAGACAGAGGGAGGGTGCAAACACAAGCAGGGGGGAAGGGACAGAGGGAGAGGGAGAAGCAGACTCCCCTGCTGACACAGGGCTCGATCTCAGGACCCTGGGATCATGACCTGAGCTGAAGGCAGACACTCTACCGACTGAGCTACCCAGGGCCTTCCCACCCCCTCCTCCATTTGACTCACATTTCTGATCACATAGGTAGGTGGAACATTCCCCCTGTGCAGTAAAGAATTTTTACTTTTTTTGCGGGGGAGGTGCTGAGTCTTGCAGATTAACTGATGTACATGTTTCAAGGTGACTGTCTGGAAAGATTTCTGGACTTACTACCCAAGACTAGAGAACTCCACTGCTTTTGACAGCCTGACTCATAGCACTGCCCGAAGCAATACTTGTTAATTGTGGTGACAGAGGTTTATCCAGGAGTAAAAAAATGGAGTCTTCGTCTTTCTGTGGGACTGTGGAATTTTCCCTTCAGGGCCCCACAGGATCTGAAATCATTAGGTTTGCTGTATAAGTAGATTAGCATAAAAAATTCTGATTTGAAATTAAGTTGTTGGCTTTCGTAGATTAGTATTCTATTCTCAGAAAAATCACATTTAAACGTTGTGGTTTTCTCGAAGCTATTGGTCTTTTGGAAGCTATGGGACCCTTAGGAACCTCTCACCTGGAGTGTCACCAGTGGGAGATGCGCTAAAGCCACAAGAGGACGGGGCAGACCAAAAGGCAGAGCCCATCACGGTCTTTGGCCAGGCTGTGGCTTGCAAAACACGACCCCCAGGACCCCCCGGCCTCCCTGGAAAGAAGGTGACGAGATCTTGCAGAAACAAGCCTGGTGCAGAGGATTCTACTGAGCTCTTTCAGGCTGGAGGGTTGGAGTGTCAAGGTGAAGGATCCTGCCATAGGTTTTTGATACTGCTTTGGCCATGGTTTCTTGTTTCTTGTTGGCAGGGGGGGCATAAGGGATTCCAGAATGTGCCACAGGCCGGGGGAAAGAGCTGCATTTCTTAGTTTTCCTCTGAGATGTCATTGAGTTAGAAAGAATTGGAAGGAGGTCAGATCGACTCCTTCTTTGTTCCAGTAAAGGGCACCCACTGAGGAGGAGGATGGCTCCATCTCCCCATACCCGTTTCTTCTAGTTTGCAATTAACGTCTCAGTGTTGCTTGTGTTGACCCCTTCTATCGTCAGGTTAAGACCTTCTAGGTGTTTCTATCACCAGTGGCGTTGTAGGGTCACAAGATGCTTTGGAGATAGTGGCAAGTTGTAGGGCGTTGTAGGGTCACAAGATGCTTTGGAGATAGTTGAGAAGGAAACAAAGGGGTAAGAGAAAGGGAAAAGTGAGACATATATTTGGTAGAGAGCAGCGTGGGTGTGGTAGGAGAGACATTGGATACGTTTTGAGAGATAAATTGGTAAAATTCAGTATCCATTTTTTTCTTTAAAAAAAATTAATTTATTTGAGAGAGAGAGAGAGAGCAAGTGTGCGCGGGGGGTGGTGCAGAGGGAGAGGAGAAAGAATCTTAAGCAGACTCCATGCTCAGCACACAGCCTGATGTGGGGCTCAGTCCCCGGACCCTGAGATCAGGACTTGAGCTGAAACTAAGAGTCCAACGCCCAATTGACTGAGCCACTCAGGCGCCCCTCAGTGTCCATTTCTAATAATTCACTGTATTAGTTTCTTGTAGTTGCTGTAACAAATTAGTGCAAACTTGGTTGCTGAGAACAGTAGAAATTTATTCTGTCACACTTGGAAGGCCAAAAGTATGAAATCAAGGTGTGGGTGGGCCAGGCCCCCTTCCAGAGACTCTGGGGGGAGAATCCTTTCCTTGCCTCATGTAGCTGCTGGGAGCTGACATGTTCCTCAGCACCTCTCAGCCTGTGGCTCCTTTCTCCCAGGCTTGGCCTCCATCTTCTCTGGGTGAGTCTAACCTCCCCTTCCATCTTTGTTGTAAGGGCACTTCTGATGGCATGTAGGGCCCAGCTGGTTAATCCAGGATAATCTCCTTATCACAAGATCCTTAATTTAATCACATCTGCAAAATTGTTACCATGGTAATGGTGCACAGGTGCCAAGGATTAGGATATGGGTACATCTCGGGAACCATTATTAGCCTACTTCACTCACCAAAATGTGCGTAGTCATATACTTCTTCAACCAAACTGAATCTAAGCTCAGCGTCATTCTTTTACGGAGTAAGCCTAGAAAGTTTTCTTTTTCTTGTTTTATAAACTTTTTAAAATTTTATTTTAAGAACGTTCCATGCCCAGTGTGGGGCTTGAACTTATAACCCTGAGATCAAGAGTCACATGCTCCATTGAATGAGCAAGACAGAGGCCCCTGAAAGAGTTTTCTTAAAGTCAGAATCAAGTGAAGATGTCTGCAGTGACTGTCATATTTAATTATTTTTTGATATGGAAAGCCAATGAACTTATAGAAGAGGTATATGTATTAAATAGGTGTATGGGGCACCTGGCTGGCCCAGCTGGTTAGATGTCTGACTCTTGATTTTGGCTCAGGTCCTGAGGTCAAGGTCCTGGGATTGAGTCCCACGTCCGTTTCTGTGCTGGGTGTGGATCCTGCTTGGAATTCCTTCTCTCTCCCTTCCTCTGGCCCTCCCTACCCTTGTCTTAAAAACATGGTGTATAAAATTGGTGGAGGAACAAATGGGCAGATTAACAGGTGGTATGGGGACAGCTATCTAGCCATTTGGAGAAGAGGAAACAATTTTCCTGCTTTATAAAAATGCCGAGGCCATAAAGGAATGTAGAATTTTTAATTTGTATTATCCAAAAGGGAAATAACCCCAGATGTGTGTGTGTGTGTGTGTGTGTGTGTGTGTGTGTGTATGTGTGTGCATGGTGCAACACAAACTACCAAAGGGTAATGTCTTCTCTTCAATTAAAATAATAACAATAATATAAAATGAGCTGATATTTTGAACAGGCAGTTCATAGAAAAATACAGGTATCAGTAGACATGTAAAAATACTCAGCTTTATTAAATATTTTAAAAATGTAATAAACAACAAAGTACTCTTGTTTACTTATCAAATTGACAAAGATGAAAAATTTTGTTGAATACCAAGTGTTGTTGAGGGATTATTTACTTATTTCTTCCTTTTTCCATCCGGAGTTTAAGAGAGTTCACGAGGATGTGTATAATGCAGCAATTTAACATGAATACAAAGTAAATGAGACCACCTGTGAAGGAGTCTTGCCAAGCAAAAAAGTCCAGTTTGAATCTGGTCAAGCTCTAATGTACAGAGGAGTGTGTGTATCAGTAGGGGATCTGATTGGCAACATCCAGTAGGAAACTTTATAGAACAAATAACCAGATTTCTTCAACAAAACAATTTCATGCACAGGAAGGGGTAGACAGAAAGAAATGGAGAGAGAGCTAACAGATAAAGAGAGTCAAGAAACTTTATCAAGCCATCATAAAACATAGACCTAATTTTGAACCTGATCAAACACATTGTAACCTAAAAATATTTGAGATATTTATGAGACCATTAGAGTTTTGAACACTGAGTAGATAGGAAGAAATTACTTATTCGTTGGCATGTAATTATGCTGTTATGTGTGTGCGTGGGGGGTTTGTTTGTTTGTTTGTTTGTTTTTTAATAATCAGTTTCTGGGACTGAGTGGCTCAGTTGGTAGGTGTCTGACTCTTGGTTTCAGCTCCGGTCATGATCTCAGGGTCGTGGGACCGAGTCCCACGTCAGGCTCTGCAGGCAGCACGGAGTCTGCTTAAGATTCTCTCTCCCTCTCTGCTCTTCCCTTCCCCCCACTCATGCTTGCTCTCTCCCTCCTTCTCTCTCTCTCAAATAAATAAAGAGAATCTTTTTCTAAAAAAAACAGCCAATTTCTTTTGGGGATATTTGATAATATTTATGGATGAAATGATTTGATGTTGGGAGATGGGCTGGCTATAGATGAAACAAAATTGGCCATGAGTTGATATTTGGTGAAGCTAAGGATTGGGTTCATGTGGATTGATCATGACTGTCTTGTTTACTTTCACATGTATGTAAGATGTTCCACAATAAAATGTTATTAAAGACACAAACAAAAAATACCTACTGAGACATGAATACAAACATGAGTCCCAGTTTGGCTGTAAGCTTTTTAGCCATCAACCCAAGGAAGGAAGCACGAAGAAAAACATTCACATCATCCATAGGCAAAGGTTGATCATTTATATAGGAGAAGCCAACTCTTCTAATTATTATTATTATTTTTTAAAGATTTTATTTATTTATTTGACAGACAGAGATCACAAGCAGGCAGAGAGGCAGGCAGAGAGAGGGGGAAGCAGGCTCCCCACTGACCAGAGAGCCTGATGTGGGGCTCGATCCCAAGACCCTGAGATCATGACCTGAGCTGAAGGCAGAGGCTTTAACCCACTGAGCCACCCAGGTGCCCCTCAACTCTTCTAATCATTGATGACACACGTTTTTTTCCTAAGAGTTTTTATTAAAAAAGGGCATTATGTAAGCTAATAAAACACATTCTTACAGAGGTGAATTTCTGAGGCCTCTTTTTAAGGTGTACCTTACCTCACGGGTTAATGGCATCATGGCAGATCATAGCTCAACAGGAGAAATGGGATGAAATTGGGAGAGAGGCAGGGTAGATTCTAGCCTGGTAACCCTTAGCAGGGTTTTACAGACAAAGAACTCTCCTCTGTATTTCTTCGCATTTCTTAGTCTTCATGCAGCTTGGTTGGGTCAGAGTTACTCCTCTGTAGTTTTCCTTGGCTAGAAGGGAGGTGATCACAGTGCTATTAAAAGTGTAACCTTGGACCAGGGGGGAAAAATAATTCACTTCTCCTGAGAAAAAAAATTCAACCCTCTTACTCACTATCCCTCCGTTTTAAGTATTAAAGGAGAGTTTTGTGTAATTCAGTAGCTATTTAAGAAAATCTTTATATTTTGGGAAATTTCAAACAGATTCAAAGGTACATGGTACAATGAGCCACCATGTATCCATCGCTCAGTTTTGACAGTTACCAACTCATGGCTAATCTAATTTCCTCTATATCTCCACCGCCCCCCGCCCAAATCCCCTCCACCATATTCTTTTGAGCAAACCCGCCAATCCCATTATTTCATTTGGAGACATTTCAGTATTTATCTCTAAAATAGGAGTGCTAATTTTAAATCTTAACCAAAACTTGGTCCACCATTTTGAAAAGTCCAAACACATTGCTAAATTTCTTAGCAACCTGTTGCCATATTTTAAAGGGGTATTTTATTTAACACCCATGTGAGTACATTTCCTTTCAATAAAGACTCATGAATGAAGCAGCACAGAAATGAGGAAGACGAGTGCGGACACTGGGGATTCCCCACCTAACTACTGCCTGCCTCCCACCTTCACTCTGGGCCCAGATCACAAGTCAAGGGCATTGGCCTTGATTTGCTTATACGTTCTTTCAAGAACACATAGTTAGCATCAGATTGTTAACGTGGAAAAAACAGAGTTCAGGTCGACCTGGTCTTAAAAAAAAAAAAGAGAGAGGGAGAGCATCAACCTCATTGTAAGGAGGGTCTCGGAGTGCTTTCATTCTTTGAAGACAGAACCATTTCCGGGTGAGTTGATGGTGCTGCTCTGAACAGGTGGGCTGATTCCTTTTCGACACATCTAGCAATTCTTTGTATCTTTCACTGATTCTTCCTTCGTGTCTCATTCTGTCAGAATGTTCTTGCCTTCACTGCCTTCCATTCTCCTGCTCCTTTTTGTTTCGGGTCTCTCATTCAACTCTCTACTTCTATTTGTCACCAGATCTGCCTATTTCCTCCCTGCACCTCTGTTTTACGCTCCACTCATCTGCCTGAAATCTGTCACAAGCCCCCCCCCCCCATACACATGTTGTATTTAACACGTCTGTTTTAGAACTCCTTATCTGCCTTCTCCCCATCGTCCTCCCCAATGGGCCTGACTCTCCTCTTTCACTTAATATTATGGAAGTCTGGAAAAGCCAAATTGCAACTGTAACTGTGACTGCCATGACTGTTACTGCTACTATTACCACTTGTCTTCTGATCGTCTGCACCTCTAATCCAGTAAGTTACCAAAGCCTAGAGGTTTTGTCTCCATAAAGTGTAAGCGTTGTATTCATCAGTCAGATGGCTGTGGTCACTGCCTCGTACTTCTTGGGTGTAGCGCTTGTCCTGTCCATGGGTGGGACATGGGGGATGGCCTTGAAGAGCTTGTAGTCAGGTGCAAGGCATGAGTGAGCAGATGGGTTCAGTCAGTCCATTTAGGAAGGGGGCCATTAAAGATATGTCCAGACTACTGCGACCACGCAGATGAGGAGCCTTTATTCTGTGTGTTTTTGACAGAGAGAGAGATCACAAGTAGGCAGAGAGGCAGGCAGACGGGGAGGGGGAAGCAGGCTCCCCACTGAGCAGAGAGCCCAATGTGGGGCTTGATCTCAGGACCCTGAGATCATGACCTGAGCTGAAGGCAGAAGCTTAACCCACTGAGCCACCCAGGTGCCCCGTTATTCTGTGTTTTTATGGGAGGCTCCCTGGAGGAGAACATGCTTGAACTTAGTGTTAAAGTTGACCAGACAGGGGATGACAACATTCCAGGGAAAACATGAGCAACACCTGGAAGCTTAAAACGCAAAAGGTATGTGTATGTGTGTGTGTGTGTGTGTGTGTGTGTATCACACTTTCAAAATATTCTGCAGATATTAGATTCATCTTGTTACATTTATTTTTATTTTTATTTTTTTGAAATGTGGATGACATGACATGATCTCCTCAATGGAACAACACAGAGGACTCCTCTTCTTAAATCTGAAATTCGAAGATTATTAGTTTTGGTCATTCTGTCTTTGATTCTATGCTTTTAGCTTCTCTGTACTACCATCCTTTATTTTGTCTAAAGTAGACAAGTCACACGTTCTTTGAGTATAGACAAGGCCTTCTCATCACCCCTGGGAGCTCATCCGTTGCATTTCCATGTTCTGGTTGTCAAAATCTTACCCATTATTCTTTAAAAATTTATAATGGAAACATTTAAATATGGAAAAAGAAGACCTATGAGTCCAGTCAATCCTTGTGTACCCTTAAATTCTACCAGTGATCAAAGGACCACCTAAAATACCACTTCCCCTGTGAGATCTTTTTTTTTCTTTTTTTTTTTTTTACATTTTGCTCTCCTGCTTTGAGCCTCCTGTGTATTTATGATATGGTATTTATAGTGTCTTATCACATCTACTCTGATAATATAGGAACTGGTTTTTCTTATCCCCTGACCCTTTCAAAGAAGAATTTGTAGCTTCATGATCTTTTTTGCTCCTTGCAGTGTCTTCTTGGGTGAATTATTAACAGTTTTGGCTCAAAGATAGAGATAGCCTAGTGAGGAACTTCATTTGGAATTTCTTCTTAGCCACAAAGATCTGATTGGGGGTGTGTGGGGGGGTTAGTACCAGGAACTGGGCGGGAAGTGACCGTGTCATCATCTAGAAAGAAGCGGTGAAAAAGGAGACATGTTGCTTTACCTGCACACAGATATTTCTGGGAGCTTTATTCATAGTTGCTAAAACTTGGAAGCAACAAAATGCCTGTCAGTAGATGAACAGATTAATGAACTATGGTGCACTCAGACAATGGAATATTATTCAATGCTAAGAAGAAATGTGCCATTAAGCTGTGAAAAGACATGAAAGAACCTTAAAGGAATATCACGGAGTGACATTCTGGAGAAGGCAAAACTATGGAGATGGTAGAAAGATATCAGTGGTTGCTAGGGGTTGGGGGGCGGTGAATAGGCAAAGCACAGAGGAGTTTTAGGACAGTGAGGCTATAATGATATCCAGACATGTCTGTATATGTCAGTGTATGTCATATATCTCAGTATACATTTGTCTGAACCCATAAAATGTACAACAGCAGGAATGAAACCCAATGTAAACTATGGGCTTTGGGGTGAAAATGATGCATCAGTAAATTCATCAGTTGTAACAAATGCACCACTCTGGCGGGGGGTGTCGATTATGGGGAGGCTATGGATGTGTGAGGGTCTAGGGTCTAGGGAAAATCTCTGTACCTTCCCTTCAATTTTGCTGTGAACTGAAAACTGCTCTCAAAAAAGAAGTCCTTGATAAAGAAAGACATGGATTCGGAAGCCTCACTGCTAGAGATCCCGAGTTTGGGGAGCTGAAATCATTCCCATGGTCAGTGGGAAGCAAGAGAAGATGGTTCCAAGTCTATGAGATGTTTGAAAAATGTAATTAACATAAACAACATAAGAGAGGAAGAACAGAGAGGAGGACATTTGAAGATATAAGCGGCCCGTACAGGGAACATTCTATTTAGCTCATATTAAAAAAAAAAAATAGAAGAATAAACATGGAATGGAGAAAAGAAACTGTACCTATTGGACACCTGTTATATGAGAGACTCTGCTAGATGTCTTCACACATGTTATGGCAGCTGATCCTTTCAGTGATTTGAGTCTCTCATCTCCCATTAGCGGGTTGTGGAAACAGTTTAAGAAACATTTTTCAGGCTCACTGTGTTAATAAGGGGCATAACTCAGATTTAAAATGAGGTCTATTGGTGTTCAGTTTGTGCTATTTTTACTCCTATCTCTTTCTTTCCTAACCCCCTCCCTTCCTTTCTTCTTTCTTTCTTTCTTTTTCTTGAAGGGCTCAATACTAATGTTCAAAACAGTTGGGAGAAGAACAAATATTCGGTCAGCAACCATTTAGGATGTGCAGGCACTGAGCAGAATCGATGCCGTGATGAACATGTATTGGGAAGATAGGTGCTAAACAAGTCATCAGTGCAGAAATAACCACAGAAAGGCAACCGTAAAGGAATGTGGGATTACGAGACATGGTATGAGGAATGTACATGGAGGATAGTTGTGGAGATCCACTTGAGACAGATTGGACATTTTAAAAAATGCTTTAAGTGGTTAGTTTTTTTAAAATTTATTAAATTCTAGAATTTTAGTTCCAGTATAGCTGATGTACAGTGTTAACATTGTTTCAAGTGTATAATGCCGTGTTTCGATAATTTTATACATTACCCAGTACTCATCACGAGTGCCCTCCTTCATCCCCACCACTGATTTCTCCCACCTTCCTTGTGGTAACCGTCAGTTTGTTCTTTTAGTGAAGGGCCTATTTCTTGGTTTGTACCTCTCTCTCTTTTCCCCCTTTATTTTTTTTCTTAAATTCCACAAATGAGGGAAACCTGTGACTTATTTCACTTCCCATTATACTCTCTAGCGCCAGCCACGTCGTTACAAATGGCAAGATTTCATTCTTTCATATGGGTGAATTGTATTCCATTATGTGGGTATATACGCCACGTCTTCTTTATCCATTGGTGTATATACGCCACATCTTCTTTATCCATTGATCCATTCATGGACAATTGGGCTGCTTCCATAACTTGGCTATTGTAAATAAGGCTGCGATAAACATAGGGGTGCGTATATCCTTTCAAATTGATGTTTCTGTAGTCTTTAGGTAAATACCCAATAGTGCAATTACTGGATTGTAGGCTAGTTCTATTTTTAGGTTCTTGAGGAACATTCATACTGTCTTTCCAGAGGCGAAAGCCTCCCCATCAACAGAGATGGAGTGGACATTTTAAACTAAAATGTCAGAGGTTCCGTAAAGTGCACTGAGTTCACATTCTGCGTGAGATGCTGAAATGTGAAAGCTGGAGGTGTGGACTGTGACCTACGAGGAATGTTCAGGAAGGTCTGGGAGGGTTCTGCGGGGCGTGGGATAGAAGAGCTGGGTATGGAAGTCTGGGTTCCTGTCTGCAAGAGGGCTAGAGCTTTCTAAGCAGAGGCAACACAAAACTTAAAAGGCAAGGTCCTAGGAAATACCTCTCCCTCTTTGAAATCCAAATGACTGCACGTTTTAACCTGAGCTTGTCAGCTTTCTTTCTCCAAATTTTATGTGATTGTGCAGAACGTTGGCACGCTGGCTGGAGTCTCAGTGGTGGGTGAGATCCAGTGGTTGGAGGGAACAGGAACATCTGAGTCCTTGCGTGGCCAAACCAGCTTCCTTCCTGCACTTCCTCCCCCCGGCCCCTCCCTGTTCGTTGCTTTGCATCTGATCATCATAATTTAATAACATTTAATAACACTCCCCTACCCATTGCAGTGCCGGCCGCCCCTGGGACTTGAGCCTAGATGCGAGTATGAAGGAGAGGGCAGCCAAGGCCTCCAGGTTGCCAGGGACTTGGCTGGAAATCCCGTTTACATTGGGAAAGAGATTTTGAAAATAAATTTGGCACCGGAAGCCATGCCAGCCTTTTGTAAAGCTGTGGCAATAATCATAAACCCTCATCATCACCCCCTCCTCCCCCCACCTCTGGGCCAAGCTGACCAATAGGTAGGCATCCGCCTATCCTCATGATGCCACCTTCTGTGGACCCCGGGGGATCCTCTTGCTGTTTGGGTTGGCTCCGGAGCACCATCTTCTGTTTTATGTAATAAGATACATGAGAGAAGCTCTTTGTGCCCAGGCTGTCCACGTGGGTACTGAGCAAGAGGTCTCGAGGACCCCATCATTTTCAGTATGGTTGAAGCTAGCGAACATTTCCACGGCCTGGGAAATGTTGATTAACTCTTGGCAAGGTTTTTGTTTTCCGGTGCCATTTTTGCTCCCGGCCAGGATTATCATGACCCGGCTTTGGTTTTAAGATGAAGTTTGCAAATATATGTGCATGGTGAGGCTCCGTTTTCAGAGAGAACAAGCCAGGGTGTGGCACGGGGCTGATGTCATGTAGCTCTGCAAGGGCTGGCTCAAGCCAACGAGGCTTGCCCTGTGCGGAGAGCACCAACCGGGGGCCACGCTTGTTGAGGTCTGTAGGAGCACACGGGTGTTCTATCCTTCCGAGAAGGTTGTTGCTAGCAAGGGACCCAGCCCGGAGCCTGCTTTCTGATTTATTTTTTGTATTTGCTTTAGACTATCAGGGGAAAGGGCCATTCACATACTTGAGCATGGTGCTGTATTATTTACATCACTTCCCCTGATACTTTGTTTGTTTTTACAGAGAGAGAGAGAGAGAGAGAGATCACAACTAGGCAGAGCAGTAGGTGGGGTGGGGGGTGGAGAGGCAGGCTCCCTGCTGAGCAGAGAGCCCGATATGGGGCTCTATCCCAGGACCCTGAGATCATGACCTGAGCCAAAGGCACAGGTTTAACCCACTGAGCCACCCAGGTGCCCCTTGTTTTTGTTTTTAACGTGGTGTTAAATGTTGGCAGCCTTGTTGGGGGAACAGATTGCTTCGAAATCAACACAGCTGGAAACTGACCACGTATTGTTGTACTTTCTCTTTAGAAATGAAAGAGGCATTTATAGAAAGGCTGGAAAAGGCAGGACTGTCCAGAATTGCTTTAGAGATGTATTTTCTTCCAAGTCTGGTTCACGATGAATGTCACACCTTGGTGTCCAAACGGACCCACTCTCCTTTCTTTGTGAAGTTGCGGTTTGTTGGGAACAATAAACTCGAGAGGTTTGCAGCAGTCCATGCTTGGGAGGGCGGAGTCTCTTCAAAGCTGCCTCTCTCTGCTGAAGTGTGGTCTTCAGAGCTGAGGGAAGAAAGCCTGGTGTGTGGTGGTGTTCTGTGAGCCCTGCCTGCCGCCTTGAAAACCTCATCAGAGTCACTCCCGGCCTCTCACTGGGCTCCTCTTTCAGGGATGGGCAAGTAAGTGAATGATGGAATTTTGGTGCCTGTGTCTGTGATTTTTGATTTGATGTGCTGTCGAAAATGAAGGCAGGGTGGATTTTGATGATGTCGTTCAACCGGGTTTTGTGTGTCTCCTGCAAGTATTTTTCTTGTTGGTGTCAGAAGAGAAGCAGGAGCCTTCCCTCTCACATCTTGGGGACTTTGTTTTTGTCTTGGTCATTTATTCCTTTAGCCTCTGTGCCAAGGGCTTCTCTCTCTCTCTCTCTTTCATACTCTTTCTTTGCAGAGATGTTTTAATGATTTGTGGTGTTATAGTATAATCATGAGTTGCTAATTGTCAGTTGCTAGGGTAGAATAATTCATTGCTCTCTTTTTCAAAGGCACTTTTCCCCACAAATAGCTATCTCTCTGGCCATCTCTCTTGTAAGAGCTGAGTTAGAAATGAAGAAGAGAGAGGCGTAGGAATTTCAGAGTAACTTTTGCTTTTGGTTTGCTTACGTGACAATGAGGGAGCCTTTTTCAGAGACAAAATATATTTTACCTTTATTTTGTTTTAACAGAGAGGATGGCAGGGTTGTGTCTGCTGGGATTACTGGAATTACCGGTCACCTGTGTTGGAACAGGGATGTAGTCATCTGGACAAACGGAATTTGTCATGCATCCCTCATGAGGGTGTTTAAAATAGCATCCTCCAGCTCTTTGATTGAAGCCCATTGAGAGGAATTGTTGGAATTGGGCCACACGTCTATTGGGATTTTCACCATCAGACCCAGCCCTTAGCATTGTTGTGGGTAAGGCAGCACAGCTCTCTCTATATCCACCATATGTCTGGACAAGGCAGTATGTATCGTGTAACTGACTAACTTAGTAACATATTCTGAGTGACCATCTGAACTCCAGGAGGAGGAAAGTGAATAGTGAGTTTTGAATCTTACAAAATACATAGATGAGCCCAAAGGAGACCTCTGAGAAGTCCTATGACAATGGAGATGGACCTGAAAGGCTTTCTCTGTGTTGGCTACTGCCAAGCATATTTTTCCGTGGCTTTATACAGCTTGGCAGAATTGATCTTGATTCTGGATTTTGAAGGGGTAGAAAAAAAGAGTCAATTACATATTACCTTGGACTGAGATAATCTGACCAGTTATGCTCATGAATTTCTTAAGTGACTTTTTTTTTTAATGAGACTGTACAGATTCGTTCTCTAAGTGATTATAATTAACAGCTACGTAAGACATGTCTGTGCTCTTCCATATGTGATAGCTCATGGCTCTCCTCTCCAGCCCAGTGAGGCAGGCATGAGTATCATTTCCCCATTTTTATAGTCGAGGATATCGAGGGTTGGGTGAAAAGTGACTCTGGAGGTCACTTGGTGAGTAAAGTGCCGGACGTAAGCTGGGTTTTTAAAAGCTCATCATCACATGCTCCCCTTCCCGCATTCTCTCTGGTCATCCTTGAACTACTTCCGTTGTAGAATAGGGGAATGAGCTCCGGACTGGGTGTTAGAGACCTGGATTCTGATTCTGACCCGGTCATTGCTAGCTCTGTGATGTCGAGCCATCACTGACATCTTTGGATGTCATCTTCCCGCAAGGAGAAGATGTCTTTGATGTCTTAAGTCTTTTTGCGTGTTGAGAATCTCTCTCCCGGGCCTTGCCCAGGGCTGGCGTCAGTGCTGTAATGCACCCCAGTGATGCAGAGAAGAAGGGAGGGAGAAAAGTTAGAACCATCAGTGTTCTTAGCCAGCTCTGCTTTGGTTTCCCCGGCCAAGCATGAAGACACCCAGGATCTCCTTAAGTGAGGAATATCTTGGGTCCCTAAGAGGCTACTCAGATTTCTGAGCTGGCATGTCTCAGTCTGTTCCTCAGAGAGGAGGAGGCACAAGAGGAGAGGAAGAGAGAGAAGCTTAAGCAGATTCCTCGCCCAGCGCTGAGCCCGATCACACGACCTTGAGCCGAAATCAAGAGTTGGATGCTTAACCACCTGAGCCACCCAGGTGCCCCATCAGCCTGTTCTTTTGTATCCATCAACAAAATTATTTGAGCCAAACTCTCTGTAGTTTCAGTCCAGGGATGAGCACATGGCTTACATTCCCACCTGGTCCCTGAAGAAGCGATCACCTCCTTGCACGAGCCCATCTGTTACCGTATTCCTTTTTGAAACAGGGTAAAGTGTAAATAAATATTACTCTCTCCCTCTTTTAGGTGTTTCTGCTTATGGCAAGTCGTTGACAGATACGGTCCGGGCAGAAGAGTGGGAAGGCATTGTTTATTCTCCCTCCATAGTTAAATCTACCAGTTGTTTACAGATCAAATGAGAGAATTGTAAGATACTGAGATAAGGGTGATGATATCAGACTGACATTAAAAAGGGAAAAAAAATCTATAGCTGACACCATCTACCGGTTCTGTTCTTATGTACAAGAAAGAACAGAGAAGTTGGAATGACCACCTCTCAGCTGGGAGGAAAGGGCAGCTCTTCTGGGTAAAGAGAGTTAGCGTTCTGATACTGGTATTTTCATCCTTAAGTGACTGAGAACCTTATCCATGAGCATGGTCTGCATTTGGGGAAGGTGTGCTCTGCCTGGTGCTTGGGTGCTCGGCACTCACAGACCTCCTGGGTGGGACGTGGTTTTCTGCATGAGGAGATGAGAGCTGCACATTCCCAGCCTCTTGCTTTGGCTGCAGTGTCTCTGTTCCCACTCTTACGCTGTGATTTTGACATTATCCTTGTGTCTCTCCCCATAGGCAGGAAGCGAAACCCTGGCCTTAAAATTCCAAAAGAAGCATTTGAACAACCTCAGCCCAGTTCCACGTAAGTTGGCAAGATCGTCGTCTTAATCCAAACACTTCCCTTTACAGATTTCCAGGGAAGGGGGGTTCATTTTTGGACTGATGAGCAATGCCTTGACTATGGGAATCACTGTTAGAAAGAAGAGCCCTTTGGAGGGGGGAGCCATGTGCTTGCTGTTCTGAGATCTGAAATAATCAGGTCAGTCCATCTGTATTGAATGAGTAGCTTCGAACTCGGCCTCTTACATTACTGGTTGGCAGAAAATTGAGTGTCACAAATGTGTTTGGCAGATGGGGTCCTATGGTGTTCAGAGAGGTCCCTGGACCTGGATTTTTTGCCTTTTCTGTAGAGACTTGAGCAAATCAGCAAATCCCTGGGAGTAACACTACTATAAAACTGGAGTAGAGATGGAATGCTGGTATTTGGTAAGGACTCAGTATCCCAACACCTCAATTCTGTCGCATATAAATAGAAAGCAAAATGAGGTAAAGGAACCTTTTTTAGGACTTTGGCCCAAATCCCTAAGTGTGCTCAGGTCCTGGTGAAGCAGGATACCGTCTCCCTTAGCCTCCCTCTTATTTCTTTTACTCTCTGTGGGGTGGTGAGAGTACCTCCTGTCCAGTTGGGGGTATGACCACCTTACAAAGCATCTGCTTGGGAGGAATGGGAATTGCAAGGAAAAAAAAGTCACCACACGAAGTTCTACAGAGGCAGCACAAGCATAGGGAAAGGCCATCCCCATGGAAGCTTGAGTTTTCAAGGCCGTTGGTCAGCTCTACGAAAGTGCCTCCCTTTCTGAAGGTTTCTGACCTTAAACACAATCTGTCCTATCAGAAAGTGCACCTTCTAGTGATGGAATGTGCTAGTAAAGATGATCACGTCTACTGTAAGACTTTGTTGAGGCCGTTAGCCATACCCTGCAGTGGTATGAACAAACGTCCCACTCAAGAACCTCTAAATACAGAGCGAAAGTACACTCCTCCGGGTTCTGCTCTGTAGCTCGAGGGCCAAGCTCACCTTAGAGGGGTCCTTTCCTGAGGCTGTAGCAGGAGGTTATTTCCATACCTGTTCTCGAGATTGCTGTTTTTGATGGTTTTTTTTTGTTGTGTTTTGTTTTTGTTGGACCTATGACCTGTGTAATTCATAACATCTCCTCTCGATTGGTTTCTCAAGAGTTTAGACTCAAACATATTACTTCCCTGTACTATCTGTATAGGTCTCTCTGTGATATACTTTTAAAACTTTTCAACTTGAAATTATTGTAGATTCACGGGAGATGACAAAGAAATGTGTAGGGAAGTCTCATGTACCCTTCCCCTAGGTTGTGTCCTCCTCTCCATGTTCACATCTTAACACAGCTACAGCCCAATATCAAAACAGAGTGGCATTGGTACAAACCATTACTCTTCTAAGTACCCGTGTGTGTGCGTGTGTGTGTAGCTATATGCAATTTTGTTGCATGTGTAGCCTTAGGGAACCACTACAATAATCAAGATACTCAATAGTATCAATACCACAAGATTCTCTGATGTTATTCTCTTACAGTCATACCCACCTCTAACCCCCAGCCCTAATCTCTGGTAACCACTCCCCTGTTCCCCATTTCCATCTTGTTGTCTCATGGTTGTTACATCAACCGAACCATTCACCTCCAATTGGAGACTCTGGCTTTTCCATGCAGAATCGTTTCCTTGAGTTCATTCAAGCTGTTGCATGTATCAGTACTTCTTTCCTTGTTATTGCTGAATCCATTCCATGATGTGGCTACACCACAGTTTGTGGAACCCCTTTAGCCTTTGAAGGAGATATGGGTAGTTCCAGTTTGGGGCTGTTTTGACGAAAGCAAGTTCCTGAGTGAAATTAAGTCTTCATTTCCCTGGGACATATGTCCAGTAGTGCAATTGCTGGGTTATTCAGTAAATCCACTTTTGAAATAACTTCCAAGATATTTTCCAGAGTGGTTGTACCATTTTACATTCTTACTGGCAATTTGAGAAAGATCCAGTTTCTCTGCAGCCCTGCCAATATTAACACTATTTTCCTTTTCAGTCATCCTATTTTTAAAAAACTTACTTATTTATTTGTGTGTGAGGGGGAGAAAGTGCAAGTTGGGGGGAGGGGCAGAAGAAGAGGGAGTGGGAGAATCTTAAGCAGACTCCACACCCGACTTGGAGCCCAGTGCAGGGCTTGATCTCACAACCCCGAGATCATAAGCTGAGCTGAAATTAAGAGTCAGACACTTAACTGATTGAGCCACCCAGATGCCCCATTAGCCATTCTGATAGATATATAATACTATATCATTACATTTCTCATTCTTATTTGTGTAATGGCTCATGATGCTGATGAATATTTTTAGGTGTTTATTTTCCATCCATATATCTTTGATGGTGAAATGTCTGTGTACATCTTTGCCTACTTCCTAATTAGATTATTTTTTTTAATGTTGAGTTTTGAGAGCTCTTTCTATATTCTAGACACAAGGAGTTTGTCAGATATGTGATTTAAAAACATATTCTCCCAGTCTATAATTTGTCTCTTCATCCTTTTATTTTGATGAAATCCCATCTAGCAATTTTTCCTCTGATGGGTCATGGTTTTGGTGACAATTTTAAGAACCCATTGCTTCATACTTTGTTTCTGTTTTTCAAAATAATTTTTGGCTAATTTAGGCTTTTCCCCTTCCCATATTAGTTTTAGAATCGGCTTGTTTATGTCTACAAGTGAACTTGCTGAGGTTTTGGTAGGAATTATGTGTAACCTTAGATCAATTTGGGGAGAACTGATGTCTTAACTACACCGAGTCTCCTAATCCATGAACCTGGTAGATTTCTAGATTTTCTTTGATGTCTTTCATCAGTATTTTATAGTTTTTATCATATAGGCTTTCTACAGTAGGGTTTGTTAAAATTTATACCTAAGTATTTAATTTTGTAGGGAGCAACTGTAAATGGTACTCTATTTTAAATTTTGGTTTCTACCTGTTAAGGATCAGTATATAGAAATGCAGTAGATTTTTCTGTATTGTTCTTGTATCCTCTGACCATACTGAATTCAGTTAGTGGTTCTAGGGGCATTTTTGTAGATTCTGTGTGTGTGTGTGTGTGTGTGTGTGTGTGTGTGTGTGTGTTTGTAAAGTCTTTATAGAGCTTTCTATGTAGACAATCGTGCTACCTGCAAATTGAGACAGTTTTCTTTCTTCCTGTATTTTTTCTGTATTCCTGTATTTTAAACTGCATTTTTAAAAATTTTCATTATTTTTTTTGCTTTATTTCAGTGGTAGGAATGTCCAGTTCCATGTCAGATAAGATTGGTGAGAGCAAGCAACCTCACTTTGTTGTTAGAGGGAAAGAGTTCAATCTTCTACCATTAAGCATGATGTTAGGTTTTTGTAGACTGAGGCTTGAAAAAGTTCCTCTCTAGTTGTGGGGTACTGAGCGTTTTTATTGTTAATGCGTGTCAAATTTTGTTAAGTGCTTTTTTGTGCATCACTTGACAGGATCGTAGGTTTTTCTTCTTTGTACTGTTGATATGGATTACACTGTGATTGATTTTTGAATATTAAACTCACTTTGCATACCCCAAATAAATTCCACTTGGTTGTGGTACATTTTTTTTAATACATTGTTGGATTCAATCTGTTGAAGTTTTGTTGAGGATTTTTATGTCTATGTTCATGAGATATGTTGGTCTGTAGTGGGTTGTTTTGAGTTCTTTTTTCTTCTTCTTCTTTTTTTTTTTTTGTGTATGCTGTTATTTTCTGGGTTTGACATTAAGGTAATATTGGCCTCATAAAATAAATTGGTAAGAGTTTCTTCTTTTTTTTTGTTTTGTTTTGTTTTGTTTTGTTTTTTTGTTTTTGTTTTTGTTTTTGTTTTCTGGTAGGCACATAAAATCTGTATTAATTCTTTTAAAAAAGGTTTGCTAAAATTCTCCAGTGAAACAAAATGAGCCGATATATTTCTTATTTTTTTCTGGGACTTTTACAATACAGAATTAATTCAGATAACCTATTTTTTCAAGCTTGGGTAGTTTCTGGTTTATAAGGAATTGGTCCATTCCTTCTAAGTTGTTGAATTTATAAGAGTAATGTTGTTTATAGTATTTCCTGATTATTCTTCGAATGGCTACAGGACATGTTGTGATATCCTTTTTTTCCTGAGACTGGTAATCTGTGCCTTCTCTTATAATCTGTGTCAGTCTTGGTGGAGGTTTATCAATATTATTGATATTTTAAAACATTTTATGTATGTAGGTATTAATTTAGAGAGTGCATGTGCGGGTTGGAGGGAGCAGAGAGTGAAGGAGAGAGAAGCTTAAGTAGACTCCGTGTTGAGCGCAGAGCCGGGCTTCGGGCTCGATTTCACGTCCCTGAGCTCAAGACCTGAGCCGAAATCCAGAGTTGGATGTTCAACTGATGGCCCCCCCGAATGCCCTGATTTTGGGGTACATTCTCATGTCCCCCTCCCACTTGTCTTACATTCCTTCCTTTTAAATTTTTAGCCCTCATTTCCTTCTAATTTATATTTTCTGTATTTTATGAATTTTATGAAAGCCACCATAAATCCTACCTTCAGATAAACAAATGAGTAAAAACGTACACAATGATAAACCTATTTTCTCTGCTGTCTTTCCTTCATGTGGCAGAATAAACTTTAAATTGTATTTTCTTTTTCACTGTGTAAAGCCAAGAGCATCACTTTATCATTGTAGAGCAGACTACTTTAGCTCACGGGGAACCTTATTAGCCGTAGTAGTATTTTAATACCGATGCTTATATTCGTAGACCTAAAGAAGTAGCTTCCACATTTTGTGTTTTTCTTGGCAATTTTTGGGGGTTGGCTTGGTGACTCGTACCATTTATACCCTGCCTTCTTCTGCTGTACGACACAAAAATAAATATCCTGGGACAGAGCGCCATTCTTCCTGGTTCTGTGTGTGGTCCCTCTGCTGGAGCTCTTTCTCTGAGTAACTGATGCCAGTGTGTCTTGGCTCAGGTTTCTGAGCTGTCCCCATACTTGATTGGCGGCAGCTAATTCTGAACTGATTCCATGCTCGTGAATATTATTCTAGTTAACCCTCCCAAGAAGCTCGGGAGGCAGTTACTGTTACTCTTACTTGATAAATGAGAGAATGGACCTGTACAAGGTCAGGTGCTCAGAGCAGTCAAGTAGCACCTCACGGGTAAGAGTTCAGGCTCCAGCTGCAATGCCTAGGTTTGCATTTGGGATCTAAACTTCACTAGTTGAATTCCTTAGGTGAATTCCCTCACCCTACTAAGTTGTAGTTTTCCCTTCTGAAAAATGGGAATAAATAATGATGTGGTTGCTGGGAAGAGTAGGCGTCATCATCTGTATTAAGTGTCTGGCCCAGTGCCTGTCCCATTGTACCTTCTCCAGGAAGGTTGCTCCAAGTGTTGTTGCTGTTATTATTACGAATCCACTTAATAATTATTCATGATGCCTATTATATAGTGGAAGAACTGGCATACGAAGTCAGGGCTCTCCGACTTTCAGGGATATGTTCTGAACCACGCATCAGACGGGTCGAGGGTGTGATCAAACCGTCTATGGCTGGTAAAACGAGAGGCTAGTTTACTGGCTGTGGTTAGTAAGACATCACCTCAGCAGTTGAGATGATATAACTGTGAGGCTCTGGGTTCTAATTTTGCCAGGTCTTTGAATGACTTTAAGTTATTTAGTCTTTTTCTTTGTGAACTGTTCCCGTTAAGGTAGAGTTGTGTAAGTTAAAGAAGATTCTTCATACAAAGGGTCTGGCACAGTCTCTGGCCCAAGTAGGTGCTTAATAAATATTATCAAATAGATGAACAATGGTTGTCATAATAACCAGTAAACTAATTACTTATTACTTAGAATTACAAATAAATAATTATTATAATAAGCTAAAACTCGTTCATATAAAAGCAAATAGTATGCATGGAGCACTGGGTGTGGTTCATAAACAATGAATGCTGGAACACTGAAAAGAAATAAAATAAAATAAAATAAAATGGAAAAAAAAAAGCTAATACTAGGGGCACTGGCTTAGGTCATGATCTCAGGGTCTGCTCTGTGAGGAGCCTGCTTCAGCTTCTCTCTCCCTCTGCCTCCTTTCCCCACTTGTGCGGCCTCTCTCTCTCTCTCTTAAAAACAGTCAAACAAACAAAAACAAAACAAAACAAAAATCTAATACTAGGTGACCTTTGGAGTACCTTTGACCTTCCAGGGAAGGGATTTCATAATAAGCCTGTTTCTTTCCCCAGAGGACTAAAATATTGAATAAGCAACAGAGAACTTATACCCACAGTTTAACCTCCTGCAGAGACCCAGTGTTCCAGGCAAACTAATATGTCCAGCCCTGGACAGAACACAGTGTCTGCGAATCTAATATGAGCTGTCAGCCTTGGCCCCATCATTTGATGCTTTTGGCAGACCTGATGAGCCCAAGGGCCTCAGGCTTGGGTGCGTTGATCGTTTTCATTTGAGGGGGCCTGGGTGTTGGGAGTAGGTTCCTTAGATTCAATCAGACTTGGACTGAATCATGGCCTTACCACTTGGGAGCAAGGTAGTTAAACTCTGGGCCATATGGTTTCTCATCTGGACCATGGGAGTGGTCCATGAGAGAGAGAGAGAGTGTGTGTGTGTGTGTTTAAAGAATTAAATGAGATATAGGTAAAGCTTTGCACTCAGTTCAGCCTCTATTCCTTTCACTTTAGGTCAAGACTGAGATTCAAGTGGCATGAGTTTTATTTTTAGCTCTGTTGAGCTGGATGGCTTTAGCAAATTCTGGGCTTTTCTGGGTTCCATTTTTCTCTTTCTGGAAAATGGCATGACCCCCCTCCTATTAGGTAGAGGCATATACTGCAAGGTTAGTACAACATTGGAGTTCAGCAAACTTTTTTTACAAAGGCCAGCTGGTAAATATTTCAGGTTTACCCGGAGCCCAGTGGCCCCTGTCGGATGGTCCTCATAGTTTATTTTCCTACAACTTTTTGAACTTGAAAACAGTCATTCTTAGCTGGGCCACAGGCTGTAATTTGCAAAGCCATGTCTGAGTACTGGAGTACCAGACCTGGAAACAGTCTTAACCCAATGCCCTCCTTGGATGGCAAGAAAATGGAGGTAGCCCCCCAAAACTAGTGACTTTCCTGTTGCTTCCTCCTTTTTCAAAGGAAGAGTATGGAACAACTGCAAGAGATTTTTTTTATTTATAAGAGTCACACATTTCAAGTAATAGTTGTCTTTCATTCAAAGTTCCATTGCAGTTAGTACAAATCATCAATGATGAAGGAAAAATCGTTCTGGAAATTTTAAGAATGAGAAATCAGATTTTTAGAAATGTAATCTTCTGGAAAGTATTTCTGAAGAAAAATCCCCTTCTCACTCATACACACAAGACATATAAAAACATCACTGGAGTGTACTGGGGTGTGTGTGTGTATTTTCTTCTGTATCTATCCCTGCCAGTTCCTGGTTTTAAGTTAGTCTAGAAAAACTTTATTTTAGGTATTCTGTGCTTTTTAAAGGGATCTTGAGGTATGGGAAGGCTTGCCATTAAAACCTTAAATATATGTTTGTGTTTATATGCCCATTTTTTCCTTATTGCTTTATTTAGTTAGTTTTAGCAGAAGGGGCAGAATTATAACACAGTAGGCCTGGGGAAATTGCCAAGGGCTGGGATTCTTTTCTCCCCTCCTATCTTCTTGCCTTCCTTCTATTTTCCTTTGGATGTTTCTAGAGACAGTTCTGCATGGAATGTCCTCTTAGGGAGACCTGGGTCTCTTTGGTCACCTTTGATTCTGGCATTCCTGGGATCCTTTTTTTTTTTTTTTTTTTTTTTTTTTTTTGTGGTGATACTTTTGGTGCCTTTATTTCAAGAAAATGCTTCTTGAAGCTCTTGGTTGGTTGCATGGCCAGACCAAACATCTTTCTCTTGGGTGGGTTGGTATCCACCCAGGTGGTATTGAAGTAGTAGAAATAAATGCACGAGGGGACTGTATGGTTTCTCTATGGAGACACAAGATCAGCCAACCTCCAGCTGCTGAGATGGCCTCCGGGTAGTGTGTGTGCTGTGTATGGAAGAAATGTCACAACTGTCTTAGTCTGATAGCAGGAAGTATTCTGACCTGAAAACCAGGAGATCTGGGTTAATTGTGATCTTGGGAAGTCCCATCACCACTCTGGGCCTTTTTCCGTCTATGAACATGGGGACTAGAGAGATTTGGAATTATTATGGTTTATGAATTTTGTGAGTTAACATAACCATATGCTAATTATTAGTTTTTTTTTAATAATTATGGGAAAATGTGGTGGAATAATTGGGCACATTGGTGCCAATGAAAGAAAAAAAGTTTGGGGCTTACTAGAATAGTATAATTATTTACATAATTCTTTATACCTGGCTCATATTTATTGGTTACTTCCTGCATGCCAGCCATTGTGCTAAGCCCATTTTACTTGGACTATCTCAGGATATACTAATATCCTCATGTTAAAGAAGAAAAAGAAGCTCAAAGAGATTAAGTCATTTATTCATTTTGTTTTTTGTTTTTTTTTTTGAAGATTTATTTATTTTAGAGAGACAGAATGAAAGCAAGCACAGGGTGGAGTTGGGTAGGAACAGACTGAGGGAAAAGGAGAGAATCTTAAGCAGGTTCCCCGCTGAACACAGAGTCCAACTTGGGGCTGGATCCTACAACCTCGAGATCGTGACCAGAGCCAAAATCAAGAGCCAGATACTCAACAAACTGAGCCACCCAGGCACCCCGGAGATTAAGTCATTTAAACCCAAATATATTTTATTCCAAATCCTGCATTATTAACACTTTTACTGATGAACTTCCAACTTAACCCTAAGGAAAACTCTCTTTAGTCATATATGATTTGGGAAGGCATAGTTGACTAAATACGTCATGTTTTTTCTCTTCCCCCCTTTTCTTTCTTAGGCCACCTCGAGACTTGGACTCTAAAGCTTGCATTTCTATTGGAAATCAGGTAAGAAAAAAATATCACGTTGCCAGTTGATATCTTGACCAGTTCCTAGGTATGCTTTCTGACTGGCCATTGGAAAATTTATTTTCCATATCATGCCGTCAAGGGATGGGTCACAAAGTTTGAGTTTAGCAGAAGTGGTGGGTGGTGCTCTGGCTGTTTTGGATGCCTTATTGAAATCAGGCTAGTGTCACCCTGATGGAAGGTATTTGAGAGGAGTAGATGACTCGCTTTGGGGTGCATTCCTTAAAGTCCAAGGGTAGATCTAGTTGCCATCAGTGAGCAAATGGATTAAATGTGTGAGGAAGGGGCTAAGGAGCCACAGTGTAGATCACGCAAAGTGAGTTTAGAGCCGAGTTGGAGCTGGATTTCTGCATTGCCTGTGATGAGCAGGTGGCATACTCCGCCAGTCTGAACATCTCCTGGTGCTTCCTGCTGGCAGGGGCTCCTTGGATAAAGCTTCTAGATCAGAAGCTTCTGGACCAGAAATAACCTTTAGAATGTTGGGGGAAGCCAGAGAGGAGACAAGGTAGTCTATGTCCTTAAATTTTTTCTTTTTTTTTTTTTTAAAGATTTTTTATTTATTTATTTGACAGAGAGAGATCACAAGTAGACGGAGAGGCAGGCAGAGAGAGAGAGAGAGAGGGAAGCAGGCTTCTCGCTGAGCAGAGAGCCCGATGTGGGACTCGATCCCAGGACCCTGAGATCATGACCCGAGCCGAAAGCAGCGGCCCAACCCACTGAGGCACCCAGGCGCCCCTTAAATTTTTTCTTTACTCTTGTATTATTACTTTTCTCTCTTGCAGAACTTTGAGGTGAAGGCAGATGACCTGGAGCCCATAATGGAGCTGGGGCGGGGTGCGTACGGGGTGGTGGAGAAGATGCGACATGTGCCCAGCGGGCAGATCATGGCGGTGAAGGTAGAGTTGACGGTCCCCAAACGCTTTCTGTCTGTGGTATATACGTTCATCCATCTCAACCGCAAATCAGTTCTTTTCGTAGAAGCAAAACAATCCGCAATGGAAACAATATTTCCCTCCAAATGTCTGGAAAATCATTCCTTGGTATGAGTTGCATTTACTGGCCCTTTTTTTTTGTTTTGTTTTTTTAACTGATAAATCCAACCCCCTCCTTTTAACTTTTTATGGAACCACCATGTCATCACACTTAAAAGAATTATCAGTACTTCTTTAATGTCATGGAATACTGGCTCCAAAATAAATTACCTTGATTATCACTTTTTTTTTTTTTTTTTTTTGCTGGTTGGTTGTTGAAGTCAAAATCCAAATAAAATTTCACATACTGCATTTGGTTGTTATGTCTCAAACGTCTCTTTCATTCTAATATTCTGTTGCTTTTAAAGAATGGTCCCCAAAAATCAGGAAATGAGAATTGAGGGAGAAAATTTTGTCCATTTGTGGGAAAAGGGAGGGTAAAGGCATCTTGAGTGACGGCATTGTTTTTGAGCTGGAAAAAGAAATTGGGAATCATTGCATATTTCTTGAGTATGTGCTCAAAGGACTTTGGGGACCCACCTTCTGTACATGTGTACATGGATTTGGCCCATTGTTAGGGACGCGGATGTCAGATGACTTGGACCCCTTTGTTTTTGGAGAATGGAGATATATTTCCCTTGCCTTGTAGATTTTGCAATGTGTTCTTCTGCAGACTTTTTGCTAATTAGGCCGAAAATATAAAAGCCTGTATATAGTATTTTTAGTATGATATTTTGTTTATTTGTTATTATATATTTATTTAATTTTATTATAATTTTACTGTTATTTAATGACAAAATCGTCTTTCTTTAAGACTACATTTGTTGGCGTGACAGGTGTCTTTCCTCTCGGAATCCCTGGGATAGGAACAAGCAGTCTCTCCATTTCTGCTTGATTCTATCCATTTCGGAGAGCTCGTCCATTCTTCTTTAGTTGCTACTTAGTCCAAATATTCTTATTTCTTCCCAAAGAGGGGCTTTTAGTTTTTTTTTGTGGGATCCCGAATCAGCCACAAAGTTACAAATACTCTGGTCTCTACCTAACGGCCACAACACAATAGAGCAGGTTGTTTTTGTGACTTGGAAGGAAATACGCTTGCCAACATTTGCCCATCTTCTGAAATATAGTATCAATTGGCTTCTTGCTGGGGATTTTTCAGGAAATCTACTGAAAGTCTTCCTTATTTCTCATTTGGTACAAATAGCTAATCACTAGGGTAAACACTTGGAAGGTCATTCTAGAACTTGTGCTATGTGTTTTGTGGTATTTTTGGGACGGGACTCCTCAAGGTCCCTGCCTTATTTACTGACTCATCCTCAGGGCAGTAACCATCCGTCTTTCCTTGCATTCCCATTCAGCGGATCCGGGCCACAGTAAACAGCCAGGAGCAGAAGAGGCTACTGATGGATCTGGATATTTCCATGAGGACAGTGGACTGTCCTTTTACAGTCACCTTTTATGGTGCACTCTTCCGGGAGGTAGGTGATCCTCAGTTCAACATCTGAGGAGAACAGACACTTAAAAAGGAGTTTCTCTAATCTCGTAAAGGCGATGTACCCTCCTGGCACTCTTTCTCATTGGACATGTCTTTTCTAGAGAGATTTCTGCTCGGGCGGTCATGACATGCCTTGACGCAAAGTTGGCTTGAAATGACAGCCTTACCAAGTGTGGGGAGCCCTTTTGAAGACACTGAGGCTCCCTTTCTCCTTTTTGTTTTGGTTTATTTTGGCGTGGTTCTCTCTATCAATTGTCTGTAGGCTAATTTAGGTAGATTACTTAAAATCTGAAATATTATGGTCTTGTGGCCAAATGATAAGTTTCGTTTACCCTGTTTATGTACCCCCAGAGGCTTACAAGGATCTCTTTGCTTTACTCCTGCTTTCCCTTTCCCATGATATGGATTATAATGCTTCAAACAGCTATTGGATGAACTATTGCCAGTGTCCCAGGTGGGAGGTCAAACATGAAGTAGGCCTGTAGACCTAATCCCTAGAAGACAGGAACCATCAAGTCCCAGCTTTCTGGGAATCTGTTGCTTCTGACTATTGGTACTGATGTATTTATTTATAATGTTTTTAAGAAATTTGAGTTGACACATATAGTCCCATTAGTTGCAGGTTGTACAACGTAGGGATTCAACTTCTCTTTGCATTATGGGTGGTCACCGCAAGTGTAGCAACTGCCTTCACCAAACAACTCTATTATATCATTAACCATATTCTCTCTACCGTGCCTTTTATTCTAGTAAAGGTTACTTCATTCCATAGCTGGAGTAACCCTCAGTATTTAGACCCTCTCTCTATCAAGGAGTAGGGGATCCCATGCAGGTTCTTCTTGGCTGTCTGCTAGTTGGCTCTTGGGAAACGAACTTGCTTGTCTGTAAATTCCTTTGAGACCTTGAAGGGAAATTGTACATTTCCTCCAAAAACTTGAGTACAAGAACAGTTCTTCGAGACAGGTATTAACTGTTTCCCCTTCTTTTCCTTTTCTGTCCCTCTCTAACAATCTCTGAACCATTTCATCTCCAGGGTGATGTTTGGATCTGCATGGAGCTCATGGATACGTCGCTAGATAAATTCTACAAACAAGTGATTGATAAAGGTCAAACAATTCCAGAGGACATCTTAGGGAAAATAGCAGTTTCTGTGAGTATATCATGAACCCTACTACAAGGAGCATGTGAGAAGTCTAGACCTGATGTGTCTCTCATTCCCTACTGTGAGCATACACTAGCAGGACTAGAGCTGCCCTCCAGCACATGTCTGTTGGATGCAGAAGTGCCTCTGTGGACAAATAAATGAGTGCTTTTCTTTCTGGGCTCTGTGTAGAATATTCTACTACTGACTTGGTCTGGTAAACTCTCCGTTAAAATACCTGTAAGCAGTGCCCCCCTTTGCTATGACCCCATTCCTGGTGTCTACATTCTGATCTTAGTTTCCTCTGATTTTCATTTGTAGATTTTTAAATGTTTTCTTAAGGCTAATAAGGCATAGAAAGAAGCAGAAGAAAAGGAAATGGAAAGAAAGATTGCCCTCTTAATGGCTGTTGAGACTCTGAGGGTGGAGAGAAAAAAAGTGCTGGAGGCCAAAAGAAACACCAGCTAGATGAGTGGGACACCCTTTCTACTGTGAGATCCGGTCCTCTCTGATGGGTGGAGGCCAAGGAGTGTAGCTTCCTGTGTATTTTCCTGGATAGGGCCTCCGCTGTTGGAGAAAATACCTTACCTGGTGATGTTAAGCGAGGGATAATAATCCTGAGTATACTTAACATTCAGTGTCTTTCCAGTGATGGAGAAAAATCTATCTTGTGTTTTACCTGCAGATTGTAAAAGCGTTAGAACACTTACACAGTAAGCTGTCTGTCATTCATCGAGGTAAGCGTGCATGGAGTTGCTTTGGCTCTTCCTTTTATAACATCCATTTCTTTTACCCAGACTTTTCTTCCCCGATGGGTGGAAGTGGAAATGAGTCAGGCCATAGAACTGGAGGGTTTTCCTTCCCAGAGGAATAGCAGATCATATAAGTAGCTGCTTTTTCTCTTGTCTGAGGACACAAGAAGCCCTGGTCTTTTTATTGCACCTAAATTGAATATAAAACACGTGTTGCCAAGCATAGCTCTGGGATTACCCCACTGAGAATTTTAGAGAATGGGATAAAAATGCCTGTTGTATTGACTGTGGCCTAGGAGCTTCTTAGAAAAGCAGATTCATGGGTCCCCAGACCACTAGAATCTCCATCTTTAAAAAGATCCCCAGGTAATTTTTGTATGCCTTAAAGTATGAAAAGTTCTGGTATTAAAGTACTGCTTTTTCAGGCAGCAGGAGGCAGGATAAAATGAAAAAAAAAATTGATAGATTTATCTCTTCTTCCTTTACCTCCTCTGTTTTCCTTCCTATTGGCCTGTCATCTTTCCATCTGTCCATCCATCCATCCATCATCCATCCATATATCCATTCTTCCATCTTAACATCCATCCATCTCTCCATCCATCCATCCATCCATCCATATATCCATTCTTCCATGTTAATGTCCATCCATCTATCCATCCATCCATCCATCTATAGATATATCCATTCTTCCATATTAACATCCATCCATCCATTCATCCATCCATCCATCCATCCATCCATTCATCTCTCCATCCATTTCTCACTTATAATCATTTTTCCACCACTTATACATCACTATAATAGGTGCCTTGAGAGGTATATGAAAACAAAACACATTCTTTTTTTTTTTTTTAAGATTTTATTTTTTTATTTATTTGACAGAGATCACAAGTAGGTAGAGAGGCAGGCAGAGAGAGAGGGGGAGGGAAGCAGGCTCCCCACCAAGCAGAGAGCCCAATGCGGGGCTCGATCCTAGGACCCTGGGATCATGACCTGAGCTGAAGGCAGAGGCTTTAACCCACTGAGCCACCCAGGTGCCCCAACAAAACACATTCTTATTAAAATTCCATAAAGGGATTCTTGATAGGGAAATAAGACCGATGTATGACAAACACATGGAAAAAATCAACCACATTACCAAGATGAAATTACCAAGAAGAGCTCTCTGTAGATTCTAAAGCAAGGAAATGATTAGCACTGGGTGACTATAGTCAAGGAAAACTTCTTGGAAGTTGCTCACTCAACCAAGTCTGAAGAAGAGTTAGTGGAAAGTGTGGATAGCTGGTGGGGTAGTGAGATTTGGTAATTCTCACGCTGTCTGAGTCAGCCTCAAAGTGATGTAGAATGTCCCGCTCAGAGTACCTATTATGACTGTTATTGCTGTTATTATTATCATTAATTGTTATTATTAGAAATTGGAAAAATAGGGAGGATGACGAGGAAGAGAGGAAAGTGGGAAAGAGGGGCACCTGAGTGGCTCAGTGGGTTAAACCTCTACCTTCGGCTCCGGTCATGATCTGAGGGTCCTGGGATCGAGCCCCGCATCGGGCTCTCTGCTCTGTGGGGAGCCTGCTTCCCCTCTCTCTCTCTGCCTGCCTCTCTGCCTACTTGTGATCTCTGTCTGTCAAATAAAAAAAAAAAAGAAAAAGAAAGTGGGAAAGAATCCAGGTGGGAAGAAGCATGTAGATTACCCCCTCCATGGGAAACTCAATTTTTCAGTATTTATTTCAAAATTTGGAAATATTTCATTTGTATTAAAAATATATACGTAAAGTATAAAAATAACATAATGTGCCCGTCCACCATTCAGTTTAAGGGAAAACGTTATAAAGGATCATTTTTAGTGTTTTTTGAATAACTTACTCTGCTGATTACATGTCCTTTATGAAATACCCTCAAGAGGGAAGAAGGTTAACTATAATAATTTCGAAGTCCGTTATCCAGCGATAACAGTGATTCTCTATTTGGGGGCATGCTTTGTGGTCTGGAATCTCTGAATTCCTGATGAGTTCCGCTGTGTGACCTCAGACACACACCTCTTGCAGACGCATCCATTGAAACGGGTTGCCTCAATCAGATTGATGGATGGTGGGACTGCATTCTGCCTTATCGTTCCACAACCTGTTTACTCCCACCCTTAAACTGTGCAATAGGTCACGATGAGCTGGGCTTAAAAAATATATATATTTTGTTATCCTAAGAACACTTAAGATGAGACTGCTCTCGTGGCAAATTTTAAGTGTGCAAGGCAATATTACGCATCATAAGGTCCATGTAGTACAGCGGATTTCTAGAATGTACTCATTTTGTGTCATCATGTCTGTGCCCAGGGAATGGGGCATTTAATTCAGTAATAGTATTTTAAGTTTTTACTATTCGTATGGGGCCAATGCAGATGATAAATAGAGGAGACAGCCCTTAATGATGGAGTCACAAACCTACAAGAAGGAGGAGCCATGAAATAGGAAACCAAGTTGGAAGCAGTAAGATGGGTGTCAGTGGGAATCAGGGAGGGCCCCAGAGGAAAGAGAAGTGAGCAGGATGTGGGGATGTCGGGCCCCCTGGTGGTGGACACAGGAATCTTCAGAGCAGGCTGGGATCACGGGCTCCTGGTTCTTCTTGCTTTCAGACGTCAAACCTTCCAATGTGCTGATCAACGCTCTTGGCCAAGTAAAGATGTGCGATTTTGGAATCAGTGGCTACCTTGTAGACTCTGTCGCCAAAACTATTGACGCAGGATGTAAACCATACATGGCCGTAAGTATGGCAGCGGGGGGAGGCATCTGGGAACGCAGCTGCCCGCAAACCCCGCCAGGAAATAGGAAATGGATGGCCACAGAGGGAGGATGGAAATGTGCTTATGGTGCAATAAATATCCTGCATCTTATTTTTTTTCTTAAGTCTTTTCTGTCTGAAATCCTTAGTCATTTGCTTCAAACATACTATTTTTTTGAAATTTGAGTAAAAGAGGTCTATTACTTGAAAAAAAAAAAAAAGAAATGTAAGTGATAGATACAGCCCACACAGATTTTTCACCTTGTGTCGCAGGGGAGTGTTATCCTGCTTGTTGGGGACAGAAGAATGAACAGAATTTAAATGACCCAAACAAGTCAGTTAGGTTAGTCCTAAAGGATGCTCATGGCTGGGAAGATTTGCTGCCATTGGCAGAGACCTTGGGACCCTCTTTAATATTAAGGGGCTTCTGTATTCTGTTTTGAAATAGTTTTGCATTTGGGATTGAGAACCCTCCCCCTGGTGTTGAGCAAATCTCGGACAGTAGCCCGGTGACTTCTGCAGATTCTGACTATTGAGTTCTGGACTGTTGGTGTTCTTCACAAGGAAAATTCTAGACTTGCAAAGGAGCTTTGTGCTGTGTATCTTCTTTCTTCTGGAGGCAAAATTGAAATTAGTTTTTTGTTTTTTTTTTAAATTAGTTTTGAGTCATGAGGGACTTTGATCCATTCTTGTCTCCAAGAAAAGACTCCTTTAGAATGAGGAAAAGCCCATGGAGGCGTCCATATTTATTGTAGTGAGTGAGTCTTGTTGGCCTGGGAGGCTTATGTTAACAGGCTTAAAACAACTCACTTGGCAGCTGGTGACAGCCCCGCCCCCGGAGACTTTACTGAGTTAAGATCGTCATCTCATTTGTCTTTTTCTATCTCCTTTGCAGCCTGAAAGGATAAACCCAGAGCTCAATCAGAAGGGATACAGTGTAAAGTCTGACATTTGGAGTCTGGGCATCACAATGGTAACGTGTGATGATCATTCCGGACTGTGAGGTTCTGGGCAGGAAGCTGAAATGGGGTGGGTTTTGCGAACAAAAGGGCAAACGCCCTAATGGTGGGTCCCGAGTATCCTCTACTGCTGGACGGGGCAGGAGGTTTTGCGTGACGATTGTCTGCAGGATGTTGTGGTGGAAAGACTGCGCTAGGATTGGGCAAACCCAGTTTTTCTCTTTATTCCCCCCTCTAACTGGGCTTGGGCCCTCGAGTAAACCGATACATTCGCAAGGACTGTCTTATTATCCTCATCTGTAAAATGAATCCTGCCTATAGCTCCTGATAGTTTACCTTATAGTTTAAAATTCAGTTATTCTCATCTAGGCATAAAGTTGAAGCTACTCCGGAATGTAAATGTGTGTGGACCCTGACCGAGCTGCAGTCCAGGACAGAGGCTGTGTTTCCCAGAATATGGTTCTGGGAGACATCCTGGCCGCTGAGGTCAGATATAGCCAAAAGACATAGTAACAAACAAGATAATTTCCTGAGGCACAATCCTACAGTTATCCTTTGTAACTTGGGTGATCATACATTTTCAGTGGATCACCAAGGTCTGGAATTACCCACTGTGGTCCTGGCTCCTTCCCAGGCACGGCAGCTGATTAAATCCCGTGGGTTATTTCACATCCCTGCCCAGAATACACGTGATGATCTTGTCATGGCAAAGTAGCCTTACTCAGATCCAAAAAAAGATCAGTCATTCGGTCCCTGAGTTGTTTTTGTTGTTGTTGTTGTTTTTTTCCCCCATTCCAGTGAGTGGCCTGCAGATGGCAGCAGATACACAGCTCTGGAAAAATCTTAGGGCGAGACTAACTTTTCAGACTGAACATTGGAACACCTGGTTACTTTACATCCCAAAGCTGCCTACTGCTGGCTTACAATTTTATTAAGTGTCACGTGGCTTTTGGCGAGGACCCAGCTATAAATAGGCTTCATTGGCTGCCTCCAGTAAGATTAAAAATCCCTGGTGGTAGGAATGGGGGAAACGTAGAGAACATATTGTTAATTTACCTGTCCCCAAATTTTACTTGAACTTCACCTCTGTGATTGCCGCAGATTCTTCTGGAACAGCAGAGCACCGCGGGTGCCCTAAGGTGGTTCTGTCTCAGTGGTTGTCCCCTTGTTTTTTTTCTCCCCTCTAGATCGAGTTGGCTATCCTTCGGTTTCCCTACGACTCTTGGGGAACTCCCTTCCAGCAGCTCAAACAGGTGGTAGAGGAGCCCTCGCCACAGCTCCCGGCGGACAAATTCTCGGAAGAGTTTGTTGACTTTACCTCACAGTGGTAAGAGAGCCTGGCTGCCAAGAGCCAGTGGGAAGGAAGGAGAGGAGTTCTCACGAACTTCCTCCGTTGGTCTTAATCCATTACACATGCATTCATTCCAGAAGCATTTATGGAGTGTGCCCTCGCTCAATGCGGGAGAGACAAAGGTGCCATTATCCCAGTCCCTGCCCTCAGTGAACTCAGAGTCAAGTAGGGGAGTCTCTTCAGTCCGTGATGTTGGTACCATATGGCGATCCGGGGATGGAGCTGTGCCCAGGGTATTTGGGGAACGGAGAGGAAAGGCATTAGGATGGAGTTTCTAGGGGAGAGAAATTCTGTGCTGAAGACCCTAGGAGGTATTTTTCCAAGCAATCAGGGAAGTAAGGAAGGGAAAGATACTCCAAGCAGAGAAAAGATCATGCTTCATGTCACAAGAGCAAGAAACTCCTTTATGAGAGCTATAAGCTGTTTTGGCATTGATTGGAGCACGGAAAGAACAGTTAGGGCAGGGGAGTAGGTAAGACGGTCTTGTGTTTTGTAGGCTGCCTCCTGCACAAGCCTTGTTAGCTGTGGGTACCCTTGCCCGTGAGGGTGCGATGGACAGTGCTGGGGGTCTGAGGAGGGAATCTAAGGAAAGTCAGAGTAGAAAAATGGAAGGAGTCATGCTAACAGCGTAGACTTTGTTTTCGTGGAAATTGTCAGGGGAATCGAGGAAAGTAGGAGAGGGCATGCACGGTGACCATACCACCTGGTATAACCCGATACTAAGGACCATCCCAAGTGTTCCTGGAAGACGACACCACAGGGAAAGCACAAAATGACACTCGTTTACATGGGTGCCCAGCAGAAGCAGATAGCACAAAGTCCTGCTGTCACCCCGGGAGGGGGGCCATCATGGCCGCCCCCTGCTGAGGAAATGGCTGGGCTTCTGAAGGCCATCTGATGGTCCTCAAGGTTATCATTTCTTGGCCTCCGTGCTCTTTGGAAGAAGTGTCCTGAATGCAGCTTTTATTGGGAAACATGATGAGACAAAGCAACTGTCTGTTGTTTGTGAAACGAAGGCCTCTTGGAATTTTTGTTAGCGCTGGTCCCCGGGGTCACCCCTGGTATTTTGCTCTGATGCATGAGGCTGGCCTACTGTTGGTTGTTTTTGTTTAATTTTTGGCCAAATGGCGAGAGAAAGGGGCTGGAGCCGTGGGCTGGAGTACAGTGTGTTGTTGGGCGCCTCTGACAGGGCACTACTTCTGGGCTACTGACGTGGGTCCTCCCCTCTGCTTTCCTTGGACAAATGTGCTGGATGGGGTAGGACACTGGTCCGGCTGAGATGGGCTCATGATTTTGCCTTCTGGATTCAAGAACTTTTTTTTATTGTGTATTTGTTTTTTGCTTTTTTTTTTTTTCCCTTTTTCTTTTCTTTTTCCTTATCCTCGAGTGTTTAAAGGTCACAGAGGAAAAGGGGTGAGTCATCTTGGAGAGTTCAGACCAGTAGTTCTGAAGAGGAGTGGTAAAGGGGAAGGATCTCATCTAGGGAAGTCTTGTCAAACTCTCTTCCCAGTAACCTTTCTCCTGCCTGTTCCCCTCTCCCCAGGATTCTGGCTGGGTACTTCGGGGAACTGGGTAAGAAGGAGGCTGGTGTGAAAAGCTTGAGAAAGTGCAGCTGCCTGTTGAGAATCGCTAGTTTACTGCAACTGTGGTCCACGCTGGCTTTTGGTTTCCAGACCTCGAAAGAACTTACCAAATGTATTGTCGCTTAGGCCACACCCTCAGAATTCTGATTTCATGGATCTGGGGAGGGTCCCCAATATCAGTATTTTTCGAAGGTTTTCATATCGTTCTACTATGCAACTGGGGCGAGAACCCCTGATTTTGCTCTGTGGTCTGTAGACCCGATATCAACGGCTTCCTTTTCAAAACCCGTTTTTCTTGTACAATTTGTTTTTGAAAAATGGTGCAATTACTTTTTTTGTTCACCAGCGTATTTTCCCTCTTACTTAGAATTTCTCCCAAAGATTCAGAGCATTAAAGCTTTTTAGGGATATTTAGAATATGAAAACCTTGAGAAGTAATGCTAATTTTAGTGTCCGCACACGTACTTACATACTTATGGGCACAATCCAGAATGACCTGTGCCCCTGCTGTGGTCTCCCGAACACTGCTGGAACCTGCAGCGACCTCTGACCTCTGAGGCCTCCCTGTTCCCCTCTTGTCTGCTATCAGTTTTTGTCCCAGCTGCTGAGGTTCATTAATTTAAAAACTTTGAGCCATAGATATTTTCTAGCTTTCCTGAAGCTGTTCCTTGCTATTAATTCCGTTTCATTTTACTCATATTCATGTCAGCCAGTCTGGCTTGCTTAAGGGGTTTACCGTCCCCGCCCCCCCAACACACACATACACACACTAATAGAAACAAAATTCAAGTCACCTAAACTTTGAAGTTTTACAAGAATAATTATTCAAACTTTCAGTGTATTTCCTGTAGAGTCTGACATTTCAGAGTATCAATTGTGTAAAATGGTGAGTTATTTTTGTTGGTGGGACAATTGGAAAGAATAAGAGAAGCATTTTTTTTTTTTTTTTACAGATTTTATGTATTTATTTGACAGACGGAGATCACAAGTAGGCAGAGAGGCAGGCACAGAGAGAGGGGGGAAGCAGGCTCCCTGCTGAGCAGAGAGCCCGATGCGGGGCTCGATCCCAGGACCCTGGGATCACGACCTGAGCTGAAGGCAGAGGCTTTAACCCACTGACCCACCGAGGCGCCCCTAAGAGAAGCATTAATTCTGGATTTACCAGCATTCTTAATGATCCTCTCTTGGAATTTTTTTTTTTTTTAAATACAGGCTCTCCTCTTTTAGACAGCAGATCAATAATAGCCTTTTGCCTCCTGTAAAGTACCAATAGATATATTTTTGATACCCCCTTAGTATGGACTCCGTTTTGAAATCCACTGAGTTGGAAATGTTGTCTAAGGCTTCAGAAACACAGTGCTGATTTTTTAAAAGGATTTTCGTACTAGCTGATAGGTACACACCTGCTTCCAGGGGCAATGTCATTATTTCGCTCATTTTACTACTGACAGTTTTAAATTTGATCTGAAGCTGAGCGGTTGGAAAGGATGTGAAAGTGACTACCTAAGAACACCCTCTTCTATTTCTTGATGAAGAAATGTATCTCTTTTATAGCTGTTCCTCCATTTTCCCATGTACACGGCCAGATTTGAGATACCTGTTCATGAGCGGATGCTTTTTGGAGGAATCTCCATGTGTTTTTTGTATTTCCATGGCATAGTCAGGCTCTGATCCTTCAAGACTTTCTCAGAAAGCCCCTGTTTTTGTGGTTAAGTGGGGAAAGGGGAATACAGATTTGGAAAGTGAAAGGTGAATCCCAAATTTTGAGATAGATGCATCCTGGTGGTTTTATCTCCTAACTGTCTTTGGGCTGAGTGTGGAGCTAGAAGAGAAAGGTGGCATTACCCACAGCCTTGGCATCTGTCAGAACACTTGTGACCTTTCCCGGGAGGTGTGCTAACTCAGCGTTTGATAACCACTCCCCACCCCCACCACCCCCCGCAGAGCTGCTTCACACTGTACGGCCTCATCCAGGGAGTCTATCTGGCTTTCGGTCTCCTCTGATCACTGCATGTGAGTTGACAGTAATCCTGGTCTGCTGGGGGAGTTGAAAGCACTAGCAGGCTATCACTCTTACACCTAAAGTTACCTCTAGAACCCAGAGCCCCAGCTGATGTGTTTTGTTTTTTTTTTAAGATTTTATTTATTTATTTGACAGAAAGAGACACAGCGAGAGAGGGAACACAAGCAGCAGAGGGAGAGGGAGAAGCAGGCTTCCTGCGGAGCAGAGATCCCGATGCAGGGCTTGATCCCAGGACCCTGGGATCATGACCTGAGCCCAAGGCAGATGCTTAATGACTGAGCCACTAGGGAGCCCCTGATGTGTTCTTTTGTCCTAGCATCAGAGAGACATCATCCTGGGGTTGGGGTGGAGTAGGGGAGAGGGAGAATGGGGACCAGGGGTAGGAGAGGAAAGAAAGTTGAGGCATTTATGCCTTATGAATTTAAAAGGAAAAACCAGTGATGTTCTACTAATCCTTCCTTTCTGCACTTATTTTGAAATAATTCCATAGGATGACATTTCCTCCTCTTTTTATTTTCCCCCTACACATGGTTTTCTTATCCTAGGGGTTTTAAAGCGTTCCTAGAGTACGTGATGCTGTCCTTCAAGGCCTTGTTTTGGGATTCATAATTGAGAAGTCTCATAGAAAAGTCTTACTTTCTAGTCCGACAGAGGGTGAACAAATGAGTATCTAAAAAGGAAAAAGCGGAATTGTGGAAGGCTTATACTTCTCTCCAGAACCCCTTCCTGTAGGTGCGCAGGCTTGGTAACTGAAGGAAGTTTCTGGAAACCCAACTATGGAGTGCCCAAGCAGCACGACTTCTTCTTTGCTTTTCCTCCAGGCTTATTTGAGAGGCTCAGGGCCCGGCTGACCAGCCTGATGGCATCTTGGAGTGTGTTGGAGGCTGCCCCAGATGTTGAGACCGACGCAGAGGAACTAGCATAACACAGGCACAATCAAATACAGTTCTTGTTCAGGAAGAAAGCGTAAACAGAGGCACTGGATATTTATTTAGCTTATGACAAATGTATGGTCTTGAGAGGCATAATGTGTTTTTTTTTTTTTCTGTGAACATACCGAATAGCCCTTCTTGGAAACCATCAGGGGGAATTCAAATAGGCAGAAATCCTCTGGTCAGCACAAACTGCAAGCTAGCAATTCTCAAGGCAGCGTGAAGCCATTTTTTAGTGTCAGCTACGGTCAGGAGCATGTGTTGTGGCATTTGGAAGAGGAATTAGAGCCCTTAGCTAATTGCACGCTTGAAAATGACAAGCCACTTGAAAATGCAAAAGTCTGGCTCCAATCCAAAAAGAAATTGGTGTAGCTTTGAACGCCACGGTTGTTATTTTATCCTGAATTTCAAGCACTTCCTATCAAACGTGGAAAATTTGCTTTCCCCTCCCCCATAACCTTAGCCTGAGTATTTTGCTATTCTTAGCCTACGTTTTGAAGTGTTCTCAATTTAAAAGATGGAGAGAACGGGTTTTATCAGTTATAGTAATTCAATAAACAGCCTGATTGCTGTGTAGGTATTTTCCATGAGTGCACCTCAGTAGTGCTTGTGGTAAATTTTTGACCTTTCTAATCAGAGGCCAGAAGTAAGAAAGCCTATCAGCTAGCGATCCGTGAGGTTTCAGGAATCTGAAACATCTTCTGATGCATCAACTTGGGGTGCTTTCCCTACATTTTATTTATGCAAACTAAGAAAAAAAAAAAAACCAAAAAAACCCAAAACCAAAAAAACGAACTCCAGAGAAATTTTCTTAAACTGTCCCGGAAGTGAAAAGATAAGCTCTCCTGACTTAAAATGATCTCTCCTTAAAAAAAGGAAGTGCTTACATTCCTCAACCTGATGAGACCAGAGAGTCTTTTATTACTGACGAAATAGAAGTTCAGAAATCAGCAAACATCACAAAGATCTCTGGTTGGTAAAAGGTGCCAGTGTTCTAACATTTGAACAAGAAGCCTCTTTTCCTGTCATCCCCTCGGTTTGGTTGCTGACCAGTGGAAGCCAGTGATGGCACGGTGGGTCATGGTCCTCAAGGAGAATGGATGTTGGCAGAGTCCACGCCCGGTCCTGGTCTGAGGACTCCCTAAGGCGCCCATCTAGGTAGAGACACCTGACATCAATCACGTGGCTAGTGCGTGCTGATTTCAGGTGGTGTCTGTGTTTCTCATGATTGCCTCTAGCAAGTTAAATTGTCCAGATCCTGGAGAAGACTTTCTGGTTTTTGACTGGCTTTGAGCATTTGCCGAAAACTCAGGGCTTTTGTCCATTAGCCTGTTTGTTTTCCTCGCTACAGTCTGTGTGCAAGTCCGCAGAGCTCCTGGGATCCCATTTCTTCGAGTCTGTTTCCTTCGAGGTGAACTAGCTCTTGAAATTAGAAAACTTCTGCTTTCCGGGGTTCAGGGAGAGAGAGCTGGTAGTGTTGAGAATGTGCGCAAATGACAGACGAATCAGCCGGGGGTGCTTTTCTGTGAATTTCATTTCCGAGCAGGGCATAGAAGGCAGCAAAATGGAGGAATATCCTCGTCCACGTGGCCCATGGGGTTTGCAACGTCAACATTCATGACTTTTGGGACTGGGTCATTCTTTGTGGTGGGCAGCAGTGCTGTATCTTCTAAGCTGTTTAGTCATACCCTGAGCCGCCCCCTCCAACCCCGTGGAGATGCTGGTGGACGTCACCAGTTGTATCGACAACCCGAGATCGACAACCCGGGCATTGCCACATACCCCCTGGAGGGCAGGATCACCTGCACCGAGCACCCCCAATAAAGCCCTACAGAATCCCAGGCCATAGATACACGCAGAGTCCTACGTGGGACTTCCAAGGTCTCATTCATTTCACTCAGGCACACCTTCCCATTATCAATCTGACTTTGACAGTTGATAATTCCTCTTTCTAATTCGCTCTTATTTTTATCCTCAGTTGAGACGAAACTTTCTCTCATAGGTTGTCTGGTCACTGAGGTCACTAGGCCCTAGATCTGCCCTCAGTTCCAGGTTGAAAACTTCTCTCCTCACATCTCCTGTACCCTGTCTCAGGTTCCCTGGCTTCCACCCACAGCATTGCCTGGAATAAACTGGTAGGCTGCTTTAAGTTGTTTTGGCTCAAAAGCTTTCTCTCTCTCTCTTTTTTTTTCTTCATTTCATTTTGTTTTATACCACACTTTCTCAAAACGTCTCACTCTCTTATGGCTTGTACCTTGACCCCCCACCCTTCCTCATTATTATTAGCCCATGATGGTGGAGCCAATCTCATGTCACATGTACTAGGTCTCATCTGCTCAAAATGATCCATTGGCACAAATCCCAGCAACCCTAATGATCAGTCACATTTTAGTTTCTTCAACGCCAGGCTACGTTCCTTCCATCCATGTGGGGTTCAGTGGCCCCGTGGGCAGAGGGTCTCTAGGTCGCCTTGCAAACCACAGTTTTCAGAATCATCCTTCTCTCCATTCGGGGTTCCAACTCCCAATAAACCACTTATTTTCTTTCTTTCCATTTTAAGGCCATGGGTGGATACAGGGGCGGGCTGAGGATAGAGGTGAGGGGCTGGTCTCTTCTTACTGATGTTTTGTTACTGTTGCCTTTAGTATCAAATGTCCTCGAAACACTTGTGTCTCCAGACAGTCCTGTATACAGAATGGGAGCCACTCGACAGTCCCGCATGACCACAAAGAATTTCTAAGAAGAATCATTGCGAAGTCACTGAGTGTGCTTTCTCTTTCATTAGCCAGGAAGTTGTAAACAAGGAGCATTACTTTAGACATTTTTATGGGGGGGGGTGTTGCTTCTATCTCATTTGGGTTTGATTAGGAATCTATAAAAGCAGATTATACATTCAAGGGAACCAGAAACAGGGAGAACCAGATATCAAAGATTGGAAAGAGAGAACATGTAGTATAAGAAACACCTGCCAATTTCTTTGCCAGTGGGGGATGGAAGGAGAGCTGTTTTGAAGGAAAGTCTATATGTGTTTTGGAATGTGATGGCTGTAGATCAGAAAAGTTAGTTTGTATATCATTGGCAAAGTTTCAAAAAGAAAGTACACACACACACACACACACACACACACACAGACACAGACCCCATTCTTTCTATGAAGATATACCTAGAGTGACTTAAAACATAATTTTATAAGTGTAACCAAAGAGGGGTGTCAGGATAGGACATTCATGTACTCAATGCATGTAAAAGCTGGTTATGTTTAGTCTTCTGCAGATTCTGAAATCCTAGTCTCGTGAAAATACATGTGAAAATGGTTCCTAGATTTTAATGTGTTTAATTTTTTTTTTTCTTTAAGCTTGAAGAAGAATTCCAAAGAACGGCCAACATATCCAGAACTTATGGTATGTATTGTTAGCGGTGTAAACCTGTCCAAACCAACAGCTAGTAAAGTAAAGTGATTAAGACCTAAATTATAATCAAACAACCATATTAAAAGAACTGGTTCATTGAGACATTGGTGACCCGAAGTGAATTCCAGCAAAAAAGAGTGTGTCCTAAATCCTCCTTTAGTGTGGCTGGGGGCAGGTCGCCTTTCTTAGCAACTTTTTCCGTGTTGGTAATCTTGTCATCATATAGACTAAATGATGCCTATAAAATTTACATTTTCAAGTTCTCAAGATATCAAGAGTCATTAATTACTAATATAAATGAGGGAAAGCATGCTTTAAAGGATTTCAGCAACGATGAAGATAAGTGCTAGGCGGCTCATCAGATATTTCTGATAAAATATTCAAGATTTGCTGGATGAGGTGCTTTTTGGTGGGTGTTTAGGGAGGAAAGACTCTTTTTTCCTTTTGGTTTTCACGTTAGTGAAAAAAGTAAGACCAAGCCTTATTAATTTGAGTTATATTACATCTGCTTTCACAGCTTACCATTTGTACTATCTATGAAAAAAAAAAAAGAGTGAAAATAAGACCTCAGAGGAGTTGTTTTAAAATAGTTTCTCTTAAATTGTGGTAACTGTAACTGTAAGGTAATTGCAAATGATTCTTTAGCATAGATGGCAGGGGCGAAACTTAGAAACTTTATCGAGGTATATGTTGAAACACATTTTGGGGGGAAATATGATAAAATTCGGACTACTTACTAATTTGCATTAGCCACCATTCCTTAGATTTGTTTCAATTATCAAGGTTTTAATTTTAGCAGGGGAAGGAATAGTTTTGTTCAAGTAGAGGGAAGAGTAAATATTGACATTTCTTCCTGGAACACAGGTATCCAGCAGGCATTAAATACTTGCTTTTGTCCTACGCCAGACAAACAGTGCTCAGTGTTTAAGACTGAGGGCAGGGGCTAGAAGTATAGGTTCCTGAGATCTTTTACCAAATGGTGTGGTGAGGTGGTTCTGACAAGGGAGAAGTGTGTGTTATTTACTACCTACAAATATGTAATTGGCCATTTATATATCTTCTTTGGAAAAATGTTTCTTGAGGTCCTTTACCCATTAAAAAAATTTTTTTTTGTTTTGTTACTGAATTAGGAGTATTTAAAAAACATATTTTGGATATGAACCTCTTATCAGATGTATGGTTTGCAAATATTTCTCCCCATTCTGTAGATTAACATTTCATTTCACTGATCAGTTCTTTGGTCGTGCGGATGGTTTTTAGTTTGACGTAATCCCCCTTAATTTTTGCCAACAAGTACGTGAAAAGGGGCTCGTTGTCACTGGTCATCAGGGAAATACAAATCAAAACCACAATGAGAGGGCGCCTGGGTGGCTCAGTGGGTTAAGCCGCTGCCTTCGGCTCAGGTCATGATCTCAGGGTCCTGGGATCGAGTCCCGCATCGGGCTCTCTGCTCAGCAGGGAGCCTGCTTCCCCCTCTCTCTCTGCCTGCCTCTCTGCTTACTTGTGATCTCTCTCTGTCAAATAAATAAATAAAATCTTTAAAAAAAAAAAAAACCCACAATGAGACATCACCTCACACCTGTCAGAATGGCCATCATCAGAGAGACAAGAGATAACAAGCATTGATGTAGAGAATGAATGTACAGAAAAGAGAACCCTTGTGCACTGTTCGTGGGAATGCAAATGGGCACAGACAATATGGAAAACAGTATGGTGGGGTTCCTCAAAAAAATTAAAAATAGAAATCTATCATCCAGCCATCCCACTTCTAGATTTATTTCTGAAGGAGATGGAATCACTATCGTAAGGGGGTATCTGGCTTGCATGTTCATGGCAGCATTATTTATAATAGCCAAGATGTAGAAACAATGGAAGTGTCCATCAGGGCATGAATGGATAAAGAAAATGTGGTACACGCCTACACACTCAATGGAATATTATTCAGCCATAAAAAATAAAGCCTGCCTTTGGCAGCAATGTGGATAGAATGTATATAGCATGGCCTATAGTTAATAATATATCGCATATTTGAAAGTTGCTAGGAGAGTAATCTTAGAGGTTCTTATTACCGAGGAAGAATGGTAAGTGTGTGAGGTGAAGGATGTGTTAGCTAACCTTATTGTGGTAATTATTCATATTCTAGGTATTGTTTCATAATCTAGAAGTTTATCAAATAATCACGTATGCCTACACTTACAATTATATTTCAATAAAGCTGGAGAAAAGAAAAGAAAATAAAGAGTTACAGCCTGGAGATTTCAAGCCAAGAAGAAGTACAGAAAGCCGATTTATGCAATAAGGAATGGTCACAGCCAGTCACATGGGTTTTTGGTTCTGTTGGTGAAGCTTTGATTTAAGTCTCAACCATTATCCAATGGGGAGACAGTAAAGGAACAGGGGAGAGAGTTTTAGAATAGACAGGGTGGTCTCCTTCGGCTCCCCATTGTCCCCTCTAAAAAGGCATTCCCTGGGACTCAGCATTCTGTTGGCTGTGTTTGACCAAGACCACAGTTGAGTGAGAAAAGATGAGTAATGTTTGAAAAAATCTCAGCGTACCGCATGTTTGGGTTGAACATTTCTTGCTGGATGTGTGTGTGTGTGTGTGTGTGTGTGTATATATGTGTGTGTATATATATATATATATATTTTTTTTTTTTTCCCTCCCTGACTATATTTTTAATAGCCAATCAGGGGCCTTTTTAGTCCCGGCTACCCTTTCTGGGTATGCTTATGTAACCCGGAGAGCATTTTAAAATTAATTTCACATAAAGTGCAACAGACATGGAGTGATTTCTGGGGTATCTCAGGACGCCTGTACTCCTATAGTAAACTTGCCTTGTTTGTCCCTATTTTCAGATAAGAGAGCATTTTCTATATATTTAGGGCTATTTAAAATGCAGAACTTTTTTTTCCCCCCTTCCAAGTGACCTCTTATCAGAGGTTTCAATGGAGCACTCTTGAGGAAAAAAAAATGCTGAGTTTCTGCTTAGTATACGTGAGCAGCTGATGTTGCATTCCACTTTCCAGTATGTTCTAAGGCTGTGGTCTTTTCTGGTCAGCATATTAACGTTACAAAGTCATGTGCATTTCCCTCCCCCGGCCCCCACTTCTTTTTACGACACTAGTCTGTGTGGTACTGGAAATGGACTTGCCTTCTAAGGCTATAACTGCTCTCTGCTTTCCTGTGAAATTGAGGTTTTTAAGTGGAAAATCTGAGTCCAGACGCTTTGACTTAAACATTGGGAAAACACATGCTGAGAGACTATTGTTTAAACGGTAGGAGTTGGTGAAGAAAGGGGGGGAAATCCTTTTTCCAGGTGAAGCGCGGGATAATTAAGGCTCCAACCCAGACGTGTACCTCTTATAGAAATCTCAACTGCTTCCCCCTCCCCCGTCTCGGACTGAGGGGTGTATGTGATTTCACATCATCTCATTTGCTTGTTCTCCCAGACTCCCACGGGGGGACATGACTCAGTAGGATGTCTTCCTCTAGAGTGCGGACCAGCCAACTTTTTCTGCAAAGGGTTAGTAAATATTTTAGGCTTTGTGGGCTGCTATTTGACTCTGTTTGTGTGTGTTTGTGTGTGTGTGTGTGTGAGAGAGAGAGAGAGAGAGCGAGAGCGAGAGAGAGAGAGAGAGAGCGCAGCCATATTCAATACATAAACAGATGGTGTCCGAAAGCCTTTATTTCACATATAGGGAGTGGGGTACCCTTGGCCCCCGGACTGTTGATTGCTGACCCCTGTCCCAGATGATAACCACCAGAAATGATAATCAGGTGATGCAAGCGATTGTCCGGGGAGGTGACTGTGTTCTTCAAATATCCGGGAAGCTCTAGATTGACTCACAGCGGTAAGCAAGGCTGACTGTACCCCTAGAAAATCATAGCCTAAACGGGTGACGTGTTGTGTAGAAGATACGGCGACCGCTAGTGCTCGCGGCTTGCCCTGATGTTGCTGGTTGTGTGTTCTTGGATCTCTGTGTTTTCTCCAGGCACAACCGTTGGTGTCCTCCCTTCCTGTACCTGGTTCCTTTTCTGAGAAACCCAGCCTAGGGATGAATCCACGGTGCCTCATTTGCTCGCCTCCCAGTTGCTGGCTTTGCTATTCTTAGGCCATTGCCTATAGAGGGGACTGGGTTCCCTCCCAACCTTTTACGGCCTCAAAACCCACACAAGAAAGCGAGTCACACTTTCCATTTTAACATGCCTGCCTGCTCTCCCCTCCCCCCAGCCCTCCGCCTCTCCCAGCCGTTGCCCCAAGAAGAAAGTAAAAGATGCCTGCAGATTTTTCTTAAACACTTGAGGTCAGGGTATTTGATTCATTCACAGACTACAGCTCCATGCACTGAGCTAACAGCCAGAGCAGAACCGGGGTGGGGGTGGGGGTGGGGACGATGGGGCTGGGAGGCGTCGAAAGTAGTCACTGAGACAATCTGACGTTTGACATGTCCTGTTTAGATAGTAAAAATTTTAAGGACATTAAAAGATCACCAAATGTCAAGAGGATGTGGGAAAGCTAATGAGCATGGTGGTCAAGCCCTTGGTAAGTGTGCTGAGTAAGTGGTTAGTAATTAGAAGTAACGTTGTTGTTTACTTGCACGGGGAGCTCAGGGCCAAAGTTCCTGCGTCTTCCGCAAATACGGTGGGCATGAGGCTGTGAGCCAGCCCCCAACCTGTATCTTCCAGATGGGCGAGAGCAGAAAGCCTCTTTATCTTTTTTTTTTTTTTTTTTTGGAGTCACGATACTTAACCAGTGACTACCTACTTACATTTGGGTTTGACTCCTTTGTTCCTTTCCCATTTGCATTATTTCCTAAAACTTCCACGGTGGGCATGGAACTGGGTGGGCATCCAGTTCCCCACAGAGCTGACTCATGTCGCCCTGTGCTGTCAGGTCTAAAACAAATATAATTAGAAAACCTACAGCCAGGCAACACGGAGGGTATAAACTAACATCCCCAATGGCAGAGGGAAATGGAGTGAGTCATCTACGTGTCTGCAGGCAAAAACTTTCCCATTTAGCTGCTCAGCCTCGTCGCTGAAAATAATGCCACCAGACAGTGAGGGAGGTGGCCGTGACTGGCTGGCCGGGGGAGGGGGGGGGGGGCTGCACGGCACTGGGTTCTGTCGGAAGGAATCGCCCTTTCTGGTTTGCGGGTTTGATTCTGTTTCCACTGTGAGCGCTGTGGTTCATGAGCTGATGTCGATCCTTTTAATTAGAAGTGTGAGGTTCCCGGGTGACAGCCGGGAATTTACTGTGACAAAATTGAGCCTTTTGGGGAGGGTTGTACTGTAGAGAGGAATGTTTCGTTCTCTTCAGCACTGTTTTGGAATGTGTGGTCTCTTGGACCCACTATGCCTATGACTGCTAGCCCTGGTGTTTTTGTAAAGTTTGCTTAATCTGATCTGTGTGAATAGAGACCATTTCTTTCTTTCTTCTTCTTCTTCTTTTTTTTTGCTTTTCAATCTTTAATCTCCAAGTTGAATTTCTCTGCCCATACCTAGAGTTTGGCACTGGACATTCTTTTCCAGATGGATCAACTCTCATCAAGAGAGACATAAGTCGCGGCTGTCAATGTGGCTTGGACAGTGTTAAGCACTTTTGTCCAAACCAGCTCGCCAGCATCAAGGGAAAGCAATGCCTTGCCCATTTGCTGGGCTATGGAATGGGATGCTTATGTTACCATTCCATTTCCTGAGAAATTGATGTACATGAGTCTATGAGATTTCTCATTATTTTATTATATCAGTCTAAGATTACTTTGTAGGGGACAGGGTAATCGGTAGATCACCATTTGGGCTTTCTTTGCCCAAATCCTTAGTTTTCAGCATAGGTGGAATTTTTGTAGCCTAATTACAGGTTTATCTTGTAAAACAGTAGATTCTCTGTAGCAGAAGCAGATACCAACCTGGGAGGGGTACAATAAAAGATAAAAGGTATCTTTAAAGGGTCCACATCACTAGACGTGTACTTGATTTGGGAAGAGGTAACAAGCGTCCATTTTAAGCCCGAGAGGGGTCATTTGAATCTGCTTACCAAACACATCTGTGAAGTTGTGCGCATCTCCTATCTGGTCAGCGGCGAATATTAATACCGTGTGTTTTTCTTTTCTTTCCCAGCAACATCCGTTTTTCACCCTACACGAATCCAAAGCAACAGACGTGGCATCTTTTGTAAAACTGATTCTTGGAGACTAAAGTACCACGGACTCGCTCGGTCGGCCCTCCTGTGGTTTGGTGGGTTTACGGGACGAAGCAGGTTCACTAAAACACCAATAGAAACTCATCTTTGAGATAATTTAATCCTGCCTCTCAGAAGGTTTTGTTTTGTTTTGTTTTGTTTTTTCTCCCCATTTTCTTTCTTTTTATTTTTTACCCCCTCCCAAGGGGGCTTGGAATCTCTAGCATAGAATGGACTGTCTAGATGGATGAAATATGGCAAAGGCTTAGGACTTAAAAAGGTGATTAAATATTTAATGAGGTGTCATATGAGTCCTTAAGCTTCTCCGACTTCTCTTGTTCTTTACGAAACGAATGCATTGGCCCTGGTCACAAGGTGCTACCCTAGTGATGAAATTGTAAGTAGATCTGTAGTTTGTCCCACTTGTTATTTTAATATTTATGTTTCAATGCTTGGTTGCAAAGATTCCGTTTTATGCAAGGAAGAGGATGCAAAAGGCAAGGTTGGGCTGGCAATATTTATAGGGCTTTTATTTTGTAAGTTCAGTCGTGTCTGTGGTCCAGAAGAAATTATTTAAGAGGCATCTTTAAGAGTATTATAACAATATCAACAAGGAGTTCTTGTAACCTACCTGTTTCAGCTGTTGTGGCTGCTTGCCACGTCCTTGGATTTCTGCTCAACTCTGGGTCATAACCACAGTATTTCAGGTGAAGTGGCGAGGTAGCCCGGTCATACCCTTTCTCTAACTTTGGAAAACATAAAATCACTTTGATCGCATCTCAGAGTCACGGATTGGGTTCTCTTGGCATTTGTGGTATTGACGGAATGGGATTCGTGATGTGGTTTTCTATCACCTCTCTCTCCTTGTGCGTGTTTGTGTGTGTGTGTGTGTGTATCTGATAGATCTTAAGCTCTGCTAAGTGGCTTCTGTAAACATCTCTATTTAGTAAGAAGGATGTGTGTCAATTCTGCGAGGAGCCGTCGTTCAAACCACACAGAGAATCGGTGCCTTCTTCTGCTTCTGCCCCTCCTTAACGATGTATACGCCCCAGGGATTGACTCGGTAGCCATCCTTCACAAACCTTTTTCTTCTTCTTTTTTTTTTTCTTGTTCGATAAAGAAGCCTTACTACTAATGGGAGGGCTACAGTAGAAGACGGTGGAAGTTCTTTGAGAAGGTGAGGAGTTAATGAGGGGGGGGTGAATTCGTTCCTTGAATGGGCTGCCAGGTTTCCACAGCTTGAGGTAAGGCCACATTCTTCTCCAGCAGCACACAGTAGGTCATTCTGCGGGAGGAACTTTTTGGCTGGGGCCCTTGTGGGTCCCCGGCAGGTGGACAATGCAATGAAAGCCCCTTCTTGTGGCTACATAGGTCCCCGGGTTCTCTAGTTTCCTTGAGGAGAGGGGAGTGAGGTGATACAGGGAGATACAGGGATCATAACAGGGAAAATAAAAAATATAGGGATAATAACCAGGAAACATTGCTTTTGGACATTGGGTTGATAAAAGGCTTTTCCTGGAAGACAAGGATGGAGAATTCACATTAAAAAAGAAGAAGAGATCTCACTCTGTTGACAGATATGGGGATTATTACTCTCTAAAAACCTCCCTTCTTCCCCTTTTAGATTTTGAAGTGCTGTTACTTATTTTTCTGTGTCTTCGTTTTCCCCTTTACTTGACCTCTGTCTCGCTAATAGCTGTTGCCCCGAGTGAGTATGGTACTTCCATACTCTTCTTTGTATCCAGTTCCAAGATATACCTGTCTGATCTAACGTGGTTTCATCTTCTTGAAAGCTACCTCTGTCCTCATCTTTTTCCAGACAGAAATGTTTGTTATCCTCCTAATTAAGGCCATTCACTTTCCCACCCAACTTTCTAAATCTAGCCATTTCTCTCTTTGAGATAAAGAGACACGAAACAAAGCAAAACACAATTGTATTCCTTCCTTCCTTCATCCATCTTATGAAAAAAATCAAGTAGTAGAAAAAAAAAAAAATTGGAGGTCATTCCATGACAGTTTTTGGTGAAATACATAAAGGAAAACAACTTTCTGCTCTGAGTCAGATAACTCTCACCTGCTGTTCAGTGTGGTTTCTGCTTAGAAACAGTCTTAACCAAATGTGTTTGCCTGTGTGCACCTCTCCAGTGTGCGGGCCTAGGGCCTCAGCTTGCAAAACAATTACACAGAGGTGGCGGAGGAGTTTATCAGTGGTTCTCAGCCTTGCGCACACTCATATCACTGGGAGCTGGTGGACACGTGCAATGCCAAGGTTGGGGTTTCGATGGTCCAGCGTGGGGCCTGAGAATTGGTCTTTTTCACACTTTCTTTGTGATTCTGATGCACAGCACGGTTAAGGATACTGGTTTAGTACTTCCAAAAGAGAGAACTCACCTACAATTTCTCTAGAACATTGGCAGAGAGGAACAAGAGCCTTGGCTTCTTTCTGTGTCCTCATCAATGGGGACATCTTCGCCACTGTCAGAGATGGCACATGATCGGAATACTGATTTGAAACTTGGAATACGTTTTCCCCATAGAAATAATGGGCTCCGCGGTGATTAGCTGTCTTCTGTGCTAAAGTAGAATGACTTGATAGTCTTATGAGTCTAAATTATAGAATGTGGGTTTTTTTTTTTTTTTTGAGAACTCTTATAAGTTCTAAACTAATTTTACAATAAAGATGGAGACGCACCAACCATATATAAGTTGATGTACGTTGGAATTCTCTTGTACGTACACGCAGGTCCCTGGATCTCTACCCTGACTCTGCTCATTGTGCGTCCTTATTATTGTTTTTGTCTTTGCTTGCCTCTGTTCGGCTAGCTTTTTAACTGGTGTCCTACCTTCCTTTGTTGTTGATCACTCCTGCCATATTGGATGTCCTGGTTGGGGACATGAGATACTCATTAGCCTCAGCATGTGAGGAAGCCAACGCTGAGACTGAAGGGGCTCCTGGTTTCTCCGAGTGCACTTGATTTAGTGTCTTTGGAAAGTGATGACAAAGGAGACAGAGCGGGGCTAATGTTTTCATAGCTTTTAACACTAAAAATGCCTCTGTTGACCCACAGCTTTCATCAGCTCTGCTGAGAGAAACGTTCTCCCAAAGCTGTCTAACGAAACGCTTTATCTTCACCCCGAAAGTGAACTAGATGCTTAGTCCCGGACGTCCAGCCCTAAGGCTCTTTTTGCCCACGTGACTGCCTCCAACCTCGAAGGGAGGATTCATACATTCGTAGAATTCGCTGGAGTTGGTGGTCAGATCGAGTAAAATGAATTAAACCTCTGTTGTGCTGGGGATTTTGCCTTCTTATTGTCTGTCTAGGGCTCAGAGGGCGATTCGCTGGCTTAAAGCAATCTTCCGTTTTTATTGAATTCGCAAGTAAAAGGTGTGGTTTTTTTGGACCCCTGAACTTTTATATATTCAGATGGAAAATCACCAGAGTAAAATCTAGGGCAAAGACACTACCAAACAAACCCTATTAGAATAGGGGAAAAAAAAGAAAAAAATATATTTTATTGTACAAGCTCTGTGTTCCTCTTGTCTAGGGGTGTGTGTGTGTGTGTGTGTGTGTGTGTGTGTGTGTTAGCACTGTTAAATATGCTGGTAGCTAAAGATACTCTTTGGTTTTCTTTGGCTTTAATTGGGGTACTCTGGATTTCTTTAGGAATCTGTTGAAAGCTAGGACCTTTTCCCTAGGAAAATGCACAGGGTACACGGAACACATAGTTTTGCAAACATTTTTTTGTTGAAGGAAGGGGAGTGAAGTCCAGTTTATAGACCCCGTAGGGTCAATAACCTTTCTCTGAAGAATGTGGACTGTGACATTCTAGGCCAAAACTGGCAAACTTTTTCTGTAAAGGGCCAGGTAGTAAATATCTTTGGCTTTGTGTCCCGTCAGCCTGTTACCACAACTTGGGTCTGCTGTTGTAGATCCGTAAACCATACATAAATGAATGAGCGTGGCTCTGTGTCCCAGTTCAGCTTGATTTACAGAATCAGGTTATTGGCTGGATTTGGCCCACAGGCCATAGGCTGTGGTTTGCCAGCCCCTGTCCTGGACCATCAACCACAAAGCTTTGATGAACTCTGTCTAGAGACTTTTTTCCATTTAGTGAGTATTGAGCTCAGCTGCTATTAGGACGTAGATTAGGACGATGGACATAGGAAATGAATTCGGGAAGTGGGGGAGACTCTTCATTTTCTCTCAGGTAAGTATTCCTTGCCTGGGAAGCCAAGGGGACAGTTTTCCTTAGATGAGATTGAGTACCTACTTTTTCTGTTTCTGTATGATCACCGACATAACTTACTTCAACTTGGAAATAAAAGACAGGCTTCTCCTAGACGTCAATGACATTCTTGTTGTCTCTGAGTTTTGCATTTTGTTTCTCTCTGTGGTGTGATGCTTGTGCAGGGAGAATCATGAACCCAGACACCGATCATTTGGTTTTCCTTTTCACCAAACTGCATTAGGTTGTAAGAATTTGGGAGGCCATGGGGCCCTCAGAAGTAGAAGGCAGGTAGAATTCTTAAAATCTTCTAATTCATCCACCTGGACTCTTGGGTCATCTTTGAAGAAAGTAAGACAGACAAAGTTTGGGATCAAAAAACTTGTTTGCAGGTAGGCTCAGAGCTCTGGGCTCTCACTGTGACAGTAGCCTTAGGTCCACCCTTGGGTACTATCCTAATTGTTGCTAAGTTTCTATCTTAAGGGGCCTAGGCAAAATGCCTCCTTCCTGACGGGATGCTCTTGGGTTGCCAACCCGGTTGAGTTTCTGGGCCGCCCCGTCTCTAGGGAAAGCTTTGCCTTCCCTATGGGACCAGAACAACTATAATTTACTACACCTTCTGTCAGCACTTGTCCCCTCTTTGCTATAAGAGCCCTATACAAAGACCCGTCAGCCACCTAAGCTGCCCAGGTCCGCTTTCTTCTCTCAGAACAGCCCAACACATCTGACTTGGTCTTGTCGTGTCTTTATTATTCAGAAATGAGTTTTCTTCCTGCTGCATCATCAGGCAGACATGCATTATACTTAGAAGGACCCTCGGAACCTCCTGAGGAGCATAGTTAAGTATTCGATCTGGCAATTTACCTGAAAGAATGTTTTCTCTTCGCCTAGGGAAACAAAACCTGAATTCCAGAGCCTTCAAAATGAAATTATCTTTCTGGGGAAAGTACCTTGCCACCAAACGCATCCCTTACCACCTGTTCCTGGTGTTTGCAAAGAAGATGAGTCCTTTTGCCGAAGTTGAGAGGGTCACTGTTGACAGCTATGCAAATATAACTGTACCATTGTGGGTTTTCTAATGGAGTCATTAGGAATTAACACTTAATGTTGGGGTATATCTTTTGGGCTCCTGACCCAAACTCCTTTTTCAAGCAAAATCTCTAAAAGCCTCTTTGCTGTCTGAGGTGAAGGGGACTGGGTCCTTAATAGAACACAAAGCAAGGTCAAAGACTTTGTGGTAGAGATTTTTTTTTTTTTTTTTAAGGAAAAAATATCCCATCTAACACAAACATGTGTTCATAGAATTCAAAAATATCCAACCTAGTTCCCACGGGACTGTCAGGATCTTGACATCATTCATATTGTTATTTGAACGATAACACCGAGCCCTTCGTCCTCGGGAGTTTGCAGTGAGATTTGGGGAGATTTGCACTGTGTTTCTGTCTTCGAGTTGTTGGTCTGGAAAGGTTCCTCTTTTGGCCCTTCTTTGGGATATGTGCACGTTTCCCCCTGGGTCCCTTTCTGCATTTCTGGGATTCAGGGGCTCTTTCGAGGAACGAGGCAAATGGTCTTCTGACTTGGAGATAGATTTTAGGGAACCTTCGGGAACGTTTAGGCACTTACGCGCCTCTTAATGTACGAAACAGAACTTCCTAACTAGTCCCCAGAGTTTGTGGCTTTGACCAAGCCACCGGGTCTTTCCAGGTTCCCTTGATTGCATTTGCTTGTTATTCCTACACTGGGCCCACGTGCCCCGGGCCAACTGACCGCTCCTGTGGAAAGGAGTGGATCCAACCATTTTCATAGATCAGAGCTCAGACTCAACAATTTTGCCTTGGTTCGACTACCTCAATTCCATTGTTCCCAAATCTTGAAAGTGTCAGGGACAGCTAAGAGAACTTTTAGCAAAACCCTCATTCAGATTATAAGACCTTGTAAGAAAAGTTCTATCCGTCCTGTAAAGGAGGACTGCTGGGTTGGGTATCCATTCCTCTGCAGTAATAGTATGCTATTGGGGCAGAAATGAGCAATTAGCATCATTTGGTCACCACGAACATTCATTTGTACCAGAATCCGCAAGCTATGTCCACAAAGCACGTCAGGCCCCTGCCTTAGGAGACTGTCTGTAGACTCTGGACTTTACGGGTGAACAGTGATGTGAAATTAGGTTTGGGGGCTGGGAGAAAAGATACACTCGGGGAGCAATGCTAAACCTGGGTGCCCATGGAAGAGTAAGCTGATAGAAGAAGCTGACAGGCAGGTGTGTCTCCAACTTATTTTCAGTATTACTATGCACGCACATGATCTCCCCTGGAAAAACCCATCAAAAAGCTGAACATTAATTTTTTTTCCTTAAAAATACTGAACTCTAAGGAGATTCAGAGTGGCATTGGTTTGGATGCCAGAAAATTTTCTTGTTTCCCTAGTATTGCTGATTCTACCAAGTCACCAATTTAAATTGAGGACACCCAGAAAAAAAAGGTAAATGATTAGAGGCCTCACAGCATTTTGAGAGTAAACAACCCATTGGTCAGCTACCCCCTGGATAAAGAAATATGAATACAAAACCAAGCGTCTTCATGTTTAGTTCTGATGGCTGATGTGGACAGAATGGTGAACACCAAAGCTTATCTGATGTGCATACTTTCTTCAGAAGGTAGAGGACTATGAATGTTCTGAGAAAAACACTACAGGTCTTCATCAGGAGGGGAGAATCGATAACCTTAAAACACAACAGTCAAAGCTAGTTTGAATTTTCATAAGCAATGAATTGTGTGGAAAAAGTGTTTTACTTTCTTCTGATTTCAAATTGTCTGACCTAGTGTGTGTTGGGGACTTGGGGAGAGAGGTGTCGAGGGCACAGAAGTGGTTTCCAGACTATGTTCCGTGGTACCCCTGGGGGTCCCTTGTTGCGAAGGGAAGGGGAAGACCATTTGATGAAGGATGAAGAGTGTGAGGCTCATCTGAAAATCCCATCAAACTCCAATCAGAGCATTTGGCTACCGTTATCATTCTCCTTGACTGGAAAGTCTCTGTGGCTATTAAAGGCTTGGGAACTTCAGTTGAAATGATTACTTGAAGACCCGCCAAAGAATCTGGGAAATTCTGTAGCCAATGGACATCTGCCCTGGCTTCTGCTGTATTCAGGATGCTAACAGGGCTTGGAGGCTGAAGGGCAAAAAGAGAAGGCCATTTATTTAAATGTTTAAGCAAGAATCCTTTGAAAGGGAATGCAAAAAAAAAAAAAAAAAAATCAGTGTGTGATAACCAGGCATGGAGACTCTTGAACTGCTTATTTTTCTAAAGTGGTTACAAATAACCTGATCTCAGTGGCACGGAGGGGCGAGACCGGCTCTTGATGGGCCGTGGCATATCCAAATTTCCATTTGCAAAGGCAGGAGTTGCCGTTTTTGTTCATTGACATGTAGGAAAAAGTACAATCTTAGCGCAAAGAAGGGTCCTATCAGAGAGTCAAGCTAATGGGTACGTTCCTTGGGGTTCACAGGTGGAGAAAGTTAGTGGGAAACCAATACAGCCTTCGGAAGCTGACAACTGGTGGCTTATCTGTCATGAACAGAACACAAGGGAGTTCTGAGGCATTGATCGAACCCTGTCAGGGGCCTTTTACACACATGTAGTCTGTGGTGGATTCTGATAGTGCCACTTTAGCCGTTCAACCAAATTTAACAGCTGGGGTTTTCTAGCAGCCATTTTAGACCTCTGTATGTGTCCGAAAGTTACATTTGGCAATGATTTGTGGAGTTCTTGGCCAATCTCTGTGTAAAAAAGTCACCTGAGGAGGCTCAATTAAGAAAACTCAGACAATTTATCTGTTATAATACCCCTGTGTTTAGTTTATCCTCTAGTCTCAAATTTATTTTCTGAGTGGAGTGATTTTCTATGTGAACCGAAATGATGTTTTCGTAAAATGACAGGTATTTTTAAAGGAAAGATGTCTTCTTTATGTAAGTAACTTCCATGATTGGAACATATTTCCTGCTGCAGAGTATTATCACATTTAAAGGTCATTTAAAGATGAGAGAGGTATTAGGGATGTAGTTCAAATCCTTTATTTAAAGACACAAAGATTTTTCTATATATTTTGTGAAAATCCTGATGGGATGCTGGATGTAACTTCTGTACAGAATTGAACTTTACAAGAATTTTAGTGAAATAGGTGAGTTGCCCCAGATTCCTTTGTGCTTTAGTTTTGTCTTGGAAAAATGCTGCTTCTGGTTATTAATCTGGTCTTTGTAAGGAAAAAACTCATACATCCCCCCCTACATTGTGTGAATTTTATGATAGACCTTTTCTGTTTGTATATATGATTGTCCTCCTGTGTTGCGTCCCACATTTGTTGGTAAGCCATGTTTGTTGTGAAGACAGCTGTTGGGCAAGTGGAACCATGCCTGGTCTTTATAATCCCTTGATGCTGAGGAAGAAGTAATTCCATATGTCAGTTAGGAGGCCCTTCAATCTCTTCCTAATACCTGGCATATTATGAAAGGAGGTATGAGAGGTTGTGCCTCCCTATCCTTTGAAACCCATCTCCAACACTGTGTCTCTGGGAAGGGTGAACTAGCAGAATGACCACCATTTTGTGGATTCTCTCATTGACTAACTCCCCCATCTTTCCTGCTATGTATTACGTGCTGCTACCTTTTCCTGGTGGAAACCTCTCTTCATGGCTGGCACTGTCTTCTCTTCATGAATGAGGCAGACTGAACTCCCCAGTATGGAATTCATTAGAAGTTCATACAGACCCGTGAAGGATTTGGGTGAAATGTTTCCATGCCTGTAAGGTGAATGTGAAATTGATGCTTTGGCCCTGGGAACTTTTTGCTTGTGAGCTGCAGAGGGAGGGGAGTCAGGAAATGTGTACATCATTCTTTTTCCCTATAAGGAAATGTGTGGACACCTCTCTTAGGCAGAAACATTTCTCACCATTGTCTGGGAAAGGGAAATTATGAATATCAATTGATAACTTCAGTCAAGCTCTAGGATTATATTTAAAACTATCTGTTTTGAGGAGAAGCGTGCATTTTGTTGTCTTTGCCATATTGGTTTTGGTGGCCACCATGCCTTTTTACTTTAGCTTCGTTTGCCTGTTATCTAGGTTTTGTGCATTGGTGATGTTGTTTTCTTTTGAACTACTGCTTGTTGTAAATGGTGATGTTATCTCAAATTCCTGAAACCAAGGAGATAGTTAATGCACAGGACTTGGGGTAGATGAAACCATTTGTGTTGATGTAGGTTAAGTTCTGACAGAGTTAACAGAAATGTATTGAATTGAGGGATAATGTGGCTTTAAAGGCACCATGTTTAACATTTGGAGAAGCCACCTGTCCTACGTCCTTATTCTTGGGAAATTCATCTTTTCATGAAAATACCATTGATGGGACATACTTAACAGCCTGGATGACTGGCCTCTTCTCAGTCAATCAGTGAGGAATTCTAATAATTGCCAAAGGTGGGGGGTAATTTTGCCTTTCGTAGGTCATTCTACGGTGAAATTTCCGAACAACGGCATCGTGTAAAAAGCATAACATTATAATTTCCCATCTCTTTTCTGATCTAAGAGCACAGTAGAGGAAGAGGAAAGTTCTGATGTGATACAAAATAGTTCATTGATGCTGTGTTTTTTGACCAAGGAAATGGCTGAGATGTTGAACTAAGTGGTTGTTACATGGTTCATATGGTGACCTCAAAAGGAAAATGAAATTGGGACATTCAGTCAAACTGGGACTCCTCTGTTGATGAGGAGCTTACACTTTGATTTCCTATCTCAGGATATTCTTCAGTTTCATACTGCTGCTGAGGAGGAAGGAGCGAGCCGCCAACACTGTCATGGTCTCCGGATGTTTGTGCGTGTGTATGCAAAACTTCACACTGTGTGTGTTGTGTTCAACATTGTGTCAATCTATGAACTGACTCAAACAACAATTTGAAGATAGAGAAGACAGGAATCATGGCAAAAGACACCCCTCCACCTCTTTTCGTCAGAGTGCTTGTTATGACTTTCATAGCTAGGCCAAATAACGTAACGTATTCAGGAGCAAGGTGTCCTTGAAAGAAATGGTGTGTTGATCTCATAAGAAAATGTACAACCAATAAAAGATATTTAAAAAAGTGCAGTGAGTCTGTATATTAATTGAGTTGTTCATGGAAATTCTTTGTTCCAGGGATGCTGTTTTGAGGTATAGAAACTCTGCAGGTAAAAGCTTGGCTTGAATCATTTATCCTCTTTTTGCTTTCCCATTTCTACCACCCCAGTTCCCAAACAGAATGGAACAAAGCTTAACAGAACCAACAGTGTTGTGGTCTCGAAGACTCATCAGAAGCTCATTTCATCTGTAATGACTTCAGGCTCAATCTTTGGATAGTCCATATTCCTAGGTTAGATGTGGAAGCCAATATCACATTATTAACATCAGATGGTTGCAGGGAGGCTGGGTCCAGATGGCTTCAATGAAAAGATGAAGACCCAGACTTTTGGCTTTCATGGGTTCCTGACACTGAACTCTTAGGCCAACCAACTAGTCATTGGAATTTTTCCTGGTCTTCTATGTAATATACATAATTCTAGGAAATTCACCTTACGTTATCAGGTAGTGCTGTGATACAGACATTCTGGGAAATGTATTTTCAAGCATATATGGTTGGGTCTGCAGAGTTCTCTGATTTCTTCTATCAACCAAGCACCTGGAACTATTTAACTTGCATCTGCCTTGATCCAGTTTACAGACTGGCTAGACCTGAATGTTACCAGTTCAAGTGTTTGTTGCTTAATCAGGTAGATGTTGCTGAGTCAGGAGCAGACTCCTTTTGGGGCCCCTAGTGTTTCACCTCAGATGGACGTCATTTCTGGGGTTAGAATCAAAAATGGAGGGCTCACTCTACTTCTGTTGTTCAAGTCGCTCCCAATACCCATGGACTCTGTTATATTGATTTTGAAATCCTGCCCATGCACTGTTTTAATATTGCTGTAATCCTTCATCTTTCCTAAGCAATAGACCTTCCCTGCCCCTGGGAATTTGTTTGAAGTTCCTATAAGGGGTGGGGATGTATGTGGAGGGGGGAGGCATAAACAAACACAGTATCTCAGGTATCGTCCATGAAAGCATTTTATACAGTTCTCTGTAGGTATTCCTTATTTTCAGACTTTGAAATATTGTCAGATCTTCAAGTTTTTTTTTTCCTTCAGATGGGTATAATGCCTTCTTCTTTGGCACACTTCTCATGTTGACTGATGCTAATTTTCTCCCATGAAAATGAGCTCCTGTTTACTCAAGGTTGTAGGAAACCAAATTAAAGTGGAACATGGAGAAGGTGATCAGATTAATAACAAAAGCTACTTGTGGTTCTTCCTTGGTGATTTGGTTATCTGTGGTAACAGAGCAAACCCCAAAGTTTAGTGGCTTCAGATAACAGCTTAATACTATTTCTCCCAGTCCTGTGGGTTGCTCGGGCTCAGCTGGGTGGTTCTGGCTTGTCTTTCATGCATTTGTAGTCAGGTCATTGGAGGAAAGCTATTGGGAATGTCCTCATGCATCCCGGGCAGGGGAGGCTGGACTGGGCTGGGTCAGGGACTAAAGAGGCATCTGTCCTTCAGGCGACCTCTCTATGTGTCTGCCATCAGCTCTCCACAGCCTGGCATCTCAGAGTAGTTGCAACCTCTCAGGGCAGTTGGATTCCCCCTAGATGAGTTATCCAAAAGCCCCAGGCAGAATACTGGGACTGTGTTTCATGGTGTGGGGATCTTCAAGGTCTAGCAATGTGCTTGGTCAGCCCAATACATTTAGAATATACTTGTGAACTTCAAAAATGGATCTTGTTCCTTCTTTCCTAAATTGGTAGTCCAGAGGCAGTAGAAGAAAGGTACTAAAGTTAATGATGGAATTAGTTTCCATTCACTTATTACGCATAATTTTGTCAAGGCAAGCACTTTGGTCAAAATGATGTTACCCTTGTAGAGGACGAAGTGTCCATCTTCGCCTGAAAGTGTGAAACTGGAATTAGTATGAGAATAATAACACAGAGAGAACTTGTCATTGGCGTTTGATGACATACAGAACTGTTACCCCAGATGTAAGGGCTTATAAATACTTGTGGAGTAGCTGTTTTATTTTTTATTGTAAAAATAATAACGCATTATGAGAAAACTTAGAGAATTCATGCAGGAAAATAAACATGATCCACAATTCCAAGTGACTTGTTCACATGTTCTTGAAAGTCTATTGTTCTATACTTTCTCTCACACACACACGTACAAAACCTTCATGGAATGATGCCGTTGTTACCTGCCTAGAGCTTTGATGTCCAAATTATACCCCAGACATCTTATCACGTTGATTAATGCAGATGGCGTCACCATTTTTGATGGCTGCCTAATATTCCAATAAATACAAGCATCTATTTAGCTGCTTCCCCATTGGTGGAAATGTTGATTATTCCGTTTTGATTCCTTTGATGAATATCCTTATTCCTACATCTTTCTTCATGAGGCTGATTGTCTCAGGGGAAGTTTTGAAGAGCTAAAGGATCTTAAACATTTTACCCCAGGACTATACATCAGCAATGGTTTCCCTTACTTGCCTCAACACCGCTTTCTCCTCTCATTACTGTGGTGCTCACTCTTCAGCTCCAGCCATAAGCTAAGAGATCAGACTTCCCTGGCAATAAACCCAAATTAAGAATTTTCAGTGCGGGGCACCAAGGTGGCTCAGTGGGTTAAGTCTCTGCCTTTGGCTCAGGTCATGATCTCAGGGTCCTGGGATTCAGCCCCGCATTGGGCTCTCTGCTCAGCAGGGAGCCTGCTTCTGTCTCTCTCTCTCTCTCTCTGCCTGCCTCTCTGCCTACTTGTGATCTCTGTCTATCAAATAAAAAAATAAAAAATCTTAAAAAATTTTTTATTAAAAAAAAAAAAGAATTTTCAGTGTGGGAACCTGCCCACCCCATGGTGCCCTGATGATCCCAAAGGTATAATTCTTGAGTAAATTAGAGCACAAGGTATGTCTTTTAGGAATAGCCACAGAGGGGAAAAAAAAAAATCAGGAAGAAGCCCTTGCAGGAAAAGTACAGAGCGTAGGAACAGGGAAATGGAATCCTTCTGTAAGAATCAAAAGATTGGCTTCTGGCTGTCTTGGTTTAATGATTATTCAATGACTATACTAGTCAAGAGCAGAATTTCCTGTTGGTTTAGCAGGCACTCCAACCATTGATGACCCTGTAAGTCTTTGTGAGGCTAGTGCTGTAACTCGACCAGCAAAACTCAGCATCAGTCACTCAGTGGGGATTAGCTCTGGGGAGATATAGCTCTGCTGGTTTTGTGAAGCTCTGCACCCCTTGGAATGTGCCTTCCATGTTCTTGCCCTCGAATGCTCTAGCATGAGCGCCATCAGCGGCCCGCTAGCCTGCAGAGAAGAGCCTGGCGTGCAACACTACCCCCCACCAGGCGATTCACATTCCCATGCTAGTTGGAGAAGTGGCCGTCCATCCACCTCACCCGATTTTGGAGTTTCAGTGGTCAGACCTGGAATGTAATTCTTTCAACGTTGACTCCGTGTTACAGACAAAAGATGGCCTCTGGGGGCGCCTGGGTGGCTCAGTGGGTTAAGCCGCTGCCTTCAGCTCAGGTCATGATCTCGGGGTCCTGGGATCGGGTCCCACATCAGGCTCTCTGCTCAGCAGGAAGCCTGCTTCCCTCTCTCTCGCTCTATGCCTGCCTCTCCGTTTACTTGTGATCTCTCTCTGTCAAATAAATAAATAAATAATCTTTAAAAAAAAAAAAGATGGCCTCTGGAGGTGATAATCAGATTTATATAGTAGAAAGTCTAAATTAGGCGGAGGAGTCTATGTGTTCTGTTATATTAGGAATCTAAGTATTCTGATGTTTGGTTTAATAGTTTCCTTTTTCTTTTTATTGCAGGATTAATGAAAAGTAGTCTCATGAAGGCAGACGATGACCCTTAGGCTTGAACACCCTATATCTGTTAAAGTGTTTTATAGATTCCCAAGACAGAGCATGGCATAGGCTTCCAAGTGAAGGAGCTCGGGAGGTAGTGACTATAAAGCTTGGAGTATGACCTAGTGCTTTCACTGTTTCCAAATTTGGTGACTTCCTGGTATTAGGGCTTCCTTTCATTGCCAGTCCAGTCAGCGCCTTCCTTGGCAAGGGGTGGTTCTGTGTCCCATAAGGAAGGACAAGAGGGAGACTCAGAACTTAATGCTGCTTGCCTAAGAATGGTCAGCTCAGTGAAGAGCCATCAGCTTTCTCCTGATCTCGAGTGACCCCGTAGATGGGGAGGCAAAGAGCTGTTCTTAGACAAGAACTTGCTAAACCACTTGACCTTTTCAACAGCTGCAGAACTGTTTATCGAGAGCATGCCATCGCTCTTGGCTCCTCCAAGTTTGTCAGCCGGGAAAGCCAAGCCAGTGACATTGTGTGCTTTAGAAAACCTCTGAGCAATTCACAACTTCCACCATAAAGTGGCTAAGTTGGTCTCACTAGTCAGATAGTGATCTTTGGATGGGCCATCCACTTCTTGGGCTTTTGGGACTCGATCACTGGAATCAAATGAGTCACTGCTGGAGATAATCCAAAATGCCGATATGCCAGAGCCTCCAATCCCCTAAACGACAGTTCATGAGGAAGAAGGGGTTGGGTCTGTTTCAAGCCACAAACCTAGGGCAAGCGGCAATGTCTGCCAATAGCAAAGAACACGAATTCCGTTCATTTATGTAGGCCATTTCTTGAGAAATTAAGGAGCCAGTGAGTTTTAATTGAGCTTATCTGAAAATTATGTTTGTGTGCAAAAATATCCATGATTCATGACATACTTCTGGAGGATAATGTGAGTTGAAATGTGGTTTGATAATGCTCATAAAATGGGTGAGGAATTACTTTTAAATAGTGGAAGTCAGCAAGAGATGGAGCTTGAGTCGGTATGGAAACAGGAGGGGGACTCCAGTTCATAGGCTGCTTAAAGTCTTGCCCCCACTGCTTTCTAGCTGTGTGACCTTGGACACATGTCTTCAACTTTCTGTCTCTTGGTTTAGTCCTTCATCAAATGGAAATAATAACAGGGCCTACCTAATTTTATTTTAAAGATGTATGTATTTAGTTAAAAATGATTGAGAGAAAGAGAGAGAGCAGGGGGAGCAGCGGGAGAGAAGGAGAGAGAGATTCTCCAGCAGATTCCATGCTGAGCATGGAGCCCAACTTGGGGCTCGATATCACGACCTGTGAGATCTCGACCTGAGCCAAAACCGAGAGTTGGATGTTTAGCTGACTGAGCCACCCGAGTGCCCCAGTAACAGGACCTACTTTAAAGAGTAACCGAGGATACAGTGAGGAGTTGCTATAAAGCACTTAGTGCAGTGTCATCTACATTATTATCACTTGATAAAGTTTTCCTAATATGGTCCTCTGATCAAATAAATTCAAGGATAAAGGAAAGACAGGCAGCTTCAAGTATGAAGGTGTTTTAGACCACTTCCCCCAATCCACCATGATAAGACTTAGCTACTGTTGGCTGAATGCGAGGACTATATTCCAGGGCCCGATCTCAATGTCACGAACAAATGCTCGTTATTTTTCGGTTCCTGTATCAGATGCAAAGCTTTGCTTACCTATTCACAGAGTGATAGAACCAACACGTTTCACTTCTGCAAACTGCTTTATGAGATTACAAAAGTGACAGAACCACTTTTGAAATGGCAAATCCCATGGATATTGAAATAAATTTCAGGGTATTTATGAAGGTTGAAATAAGATACATCAAAAGAAGACAGCAGACTCCACACGTGATTTTAAAGATTTATTTATTTGACAAACAGAGATCACAAGTAGGCAGAGAGGCAGTCAGAGGTGGGGGAGGGAAGTAGACTCCCTGCTGAGCAGAGAGCCCAATGCGGGGCTCACTATCAGGACCCTGGGATCATGACCTGAGCCGAAGGCAGAGGCTTAACCAACTGAGCCACCCAGGTGCCCCCACAAAAATAATTTTAAGTGAAAATGTCTTTGTGATTTATCAAATAGTGAAGAAGTTATTCCCCGTGGATTGACACTTTGAAAACATATATACTTTGTTATCCTACTTTATTTTTCGAGAAAGCACCACACATATGTCTGTGGAAGGCATGTGGTCTTTGATGCTATTCAGATCTGGTTTGAATCTCAGGTTCATTCTAAGACCCAGTTTCCTACTTCAAACAGAGAAAATAAGGGCACCTGGGTGCCTAGTTGGTTAAGCATTTGACTCATGATTTCCACTCAGGTCATGATCTCAGGGTCATGAGATAGAGCCCCAAGTTGGACTTCCTGCTCTGTCTGGAGTCTGCTTAATTTTCTCTATCCTTCTGTCCCTTGCCCTGCATGTTTTTCTCTCTTTCTCCCAAATGAATAAATAAATCTTAAAAAAAAAAAAAAAGACAAAAAGAGTCTAGCACCGTGCCTGGCATACAGCCCTCATTTTGCATGTGGTGACTTCGACCCACAGAACCATGATGCATCAGGACACATTTCCCACATGTGTGCATTTCTGCTAATGGTACCATGCCAGGTGAGGACTGCATACAGTAAGTTTTCAATATATGACAGTTTTTTTTTTAAATTTTATTTATTTATTTGACAGAGACCACAAGCAGGCAGAGAGGCAGGCAGAGAGAGAGAGGAGGAAGCAGGCTCCCCGCCAAGCAGAGAGACCGACGCGGGGTCCGATCCCAGGACCCTGAGACCATGACCCGAGCCAAAGGCAGAGGCCCAACCCACCGAGCCACCCAGGTGCCCCTCAATATATGACAGTTTTATGTAAGTTTTAGAAATTAAAAATCTAGGGCGCCTGGGTGGCTTAGTGGGTTAAGCCGCTGCCTTCGGCTCAGGTCATGATCTCAGGGTCCTGGGATCGAGCCACGCATCGGGCTCTCTGCTCGGCAGGGAGCCTGCTTCCTCCTCTCTGTCTGCCTGCCTCTCTGCCTGCTTGTGAACTCTCTCTGTCAAATAAATAAATAAATAATTCTTAAAAAAAAAAGAAATTAAAAATCTAGTAAGGAAACTTAACCTTTCATTTTAAAAGGATACATATCAAAAATAAGAATAACAGTAATGAGGTAGCCTCGTTTCATTCAGTCCTTACAAAATATCAGGCAGGCCTGTACTCTTGGTTCTCCCATTTCACAGTTGGAGAAATGGAGGTGAAAGACATCACCAAGAAGATGGGACAGTGGGTTGACCTGCGAGCTGGCCCCTGGCATTCAGAGGCTCCTTCCATCCTTGTATCCTTGGAGTGTAGGTTCTGTCCCCCACCCCCATCCCCAACCCCGTGCCCACAGTGGGTGCCGTTTTTAAGGACATGGTCTTGAGAGAGATGGTGTATGTGCCGGAACCTCGTTGAAGTCTCCATATAACCTTTAAGATTTTGGCAACAGGTTCAGAGATCTGCTCATCTGGTGGCATCCAGTTCAAGCCTTGGAAGTAAGTCCCTTTGCTTCTTGTACCCGCCAACTTCCCTCTGGAGTGGCCTTCCTGTGCCTTTTACCTTTCCTGGCCCTCTGTGTGTGAGGCCAGTCTCAGTTTCACCTGGGAAACTCCTGAGGTTTCAGACCCCACATGGAGACTCAGAAGTTCAGCAACTCACCCAAACGTAGGCAGCTCATAAAGGGGGGGGGTGTTAAAACTCTCTACAGAAGGGGCTGGTCCCTATGGTATGTCTTTGAGGTTTTCATTAAAACCAAGAAAATGTTTTGTAACTTTCTTGACCTGGAGAACACTTTTTCCATTTTCTCACCTGCCAAGGAAACGAATGCTTTAAATGGGCCAGCTGGTGAGGTTGCCGAAACCAGGACCTTGGTGCCCCTTGTGGTCCAGAGAAGGCAGAGCGAAGACTGGTAGATGGAAGTCCAGAAAGGCCAGGCCTCGCCTATCAGGCTGCAGAGGGTAGAATGGGGCGTGTGTTTTCCCAGGGGTTGTGGGGGAGACCAGCCAGACTTGAGCAGGTGGGCTGGCTTGGGCAGAATAGAGAGTTGGGTCCCCGTCAGGGGTAAGGGAAGGGACGTACAAAGTTAGAATGGTTGGGCCAATCTTGGAGAGACGGGGAAGAATAGCAGGCAGCCCAGGGGAACTGAACTCGTCCCCGTGTCCTTCATGTCACTGAGGGATTACAGTGAAGGAGACGGTGGGGCAGAGGGTCAGGGAGAGGTCAGCAATCATGGTGGCAGGGAGAAGGCTCTTAAACATCCGCAGGGTAGGACTGGGCCTTGAGGGGAAGGGAACTGGTAGATCCAACTAAGAAAAGTAGGGGAATGAGGGGCTAGGAAGCAGAACCTGCCATCTTTGGTAAGAGCCCGTGAACTACTTTCATTCCCCAATTCAAGGAAGAAAAAGAATGGATTTCTTCAAGAGCCATGTCGAAGACGGATCCTACCACCATTCAGAAATGCAATTAGAAAAATACCCCTGTTCGTTCCTTTGAAGGGTCGTGGTGATTGCCACGAAATGGCAACCTTTTCTAACATCAGAATGGAAACTCTGGGCATGGGGGTGGGGCTCACCCTCCTTAAATTCACAGGCCCATCCTGGTGGCTGTGGGGAAAATCTTCTGCGTCCTATGTAGTCTGACATTTAGCAAACGGATGTCTCCTGTGGTCAGGGTAAGTTCCGGAAAATGTCAAGTTAATATCTTTTGTGTGTGGCTGGAGAGCTCATCCGGAGCTAAAGGACAGCATGCCCCGACAGGTGTGCATGGGGTGGCAGGCAGGGAGACGTGGGAAGACATGGTTGGGAGAAGCTCCGTTGAAACTCTCCATTTCCCCTCTTGTTAATCTGTGAAAGACTTCCTGGCATTCTCTTATGGAAACTTTAGAAGCAGACAGAGATATTTTAAGAACTGTAATACACATGGACCAGTAATATGGATTTCCATTTTCCTTACAGGAGCGAACACAGGGGAGCTCTGTCCTTTGGATGTTAGCACAGACTTGAAGGGGAAGGAGTATTTTATGCTATGACTTCTAAGCACCTTAGAAATAACTGTTTCATTTGCAAACGATGGACGGCACAAAAATCCGTGCTTCATTTCTTCCAAATCCATTTCAAAGGTCAGTTGTCAGATTTCCTTTTTTTTTTTAAAGATTTTATTTATTTATTTGACAGAGAGAGATCACAAGCAGACGGAGAGGCAGGCAGAGAGAGAGAGAGAGAGGGAAGCAGGTACCCGCTGAGCAGAGAGCCCGACGCGGGACTCGATCCCAGGACCCCGAGATCATGACCTGAGCCGAAGGCAGCGGCTCAATCCACTGAGCCACCCAAGCGCCCCAGATTTTATTTCTTAAATATATATTCAGATCATCCAAGCCTTCAGCAACAATTCAGCAAATTCAGCAAATTTCTCCCCTCATCCAAAGAATTCCGTCTTTTGAGGGAAGAAATGATCCAGCTTCTAGGAGATGGGCCAGCCATCTCAATATATTGTCACCAGAGAACTTGATCCATTTCAAATTGTAAAACAGTCTTTGGTAAGGTACCCTGGTTTCAGTAATTTACTGAGGCTGTAGGGCATTTTCAAAAAAAAAATGAGTTTGCATCGGTGCACCAGATATTGCCAGCAATAATATCTATAACATCTACATAATTTCCATTACCCTATTTCTGTGAGTAGGATAACAGGATGACTTTAACCACCCCCCAACATGCTGAATGAAATTCAGATCTACAACCCAATGAATCACATTCCAGAGACCTAGCTTTGTATATCCCCATCACCGTCTAAATAGGAACTGAGATCTACTTTCTGCCTCAGGCTGGGTGGGCTTGTGTTCTTTCCAACAATGTGAGGGGCCTCACTGGTGCTGAAAGGACAGCTCTGGGTATGATCAGGCTGTCATGAGTGCTTTGGGGACCCAGGGACGGCTTCAAAGGGGCTGTGAACTTCACAAGACTAATCCCAAGATTGTGCATCTATGTAATTTTTTTCTGAGAGAATCCATAGCAGTGAAAGCATCCTACCCTCCCCCAAAAAACCCAACCCCATAAAAGGAGAAAATCTGTTGCTTTACTCCTCTCAAAAGAAATGTCATTTTCACAGGAAGTATAATATTTATTATGAATTTTAGTAATGTGCCTGGCGTTCTATCCAGACTAGATAACGAAATGATTTTAACTCATTTATACCCAAATATCCACATAAACTTTCCCACAAAGTAAAACAAGGTGTCTTTATGCACTATGTATGGGGCTTATAGTAAATATATCTTATAATATCTGTGCTGATCCAAAGGCAACTTATCCCCCAAATTAAAGACTGCTCCCTTTTAGTGTAAGTGGGAGTGGAAGAGAGTAAATCTTGATAAAGAAGAGATCAACCAAAGAGCAAAAAAATAATTTTCAATGTCTGATTATTGATATTCCATAGCATGCACCTATAGTTCATAAAATATTTATTTTTTAATGTGTTCAGTGTTTCTGGGGGGGTGGAGAACCTATTAACATTAGGATATGTTCTGGGGATGGTCTATCAATAAGCATTAAAGTTTTAGAAGAAGTTGGTAAACGTTCAAATGAACTAAATTGATTTTCGACTAGTCAGTAAAAAAATTCCTTTTAAAATTTCCAGGCATATTTTGGTCAGTTCCCATATTGTGTTGTGATTTACTGTCTCTTTCCTTTCTCCTCAACCTCTCAGTAGGGTTAACACTGTTCCATAGCAATGATGAGCTATCTTTTAGTTTTTTATTTAATTTTATTATTTTATTTTAAAAGATCTTATTTTTTTATTTGAGAGAGAGAGAGCACATGCACAAGCAGGGGTAGAGGCAGAGGGAAGGGGAAAGAGTCTCACGCAGATTCCGAGGTAAGCATGGAGCCTGGCAGCCTGAGGCTCTATCTCGTGACCATGAGATCATGACCTGAGCGGAATTGACGAGTCAGACGCTAAGCCAACTGAGCCACTCAGGTGCCCCAAGAAGCAAACTACTTTAAAATGACTCAGAATTTCTCTCTTGTGCCTTTTCTCTCTATACTTAAAATACTATCACTGTCTAACATTTTCATAAAAGGCAGATAACACCATGATAAGCCCATAATTCCTCCTCCTGTCCCTTTCGATATAAGGTTCTATTTGTGTTGATAATACGGTTAATGATCCAGCTCCAGAACTAAACTCTGGAGAAATGGAAGAACTTGACACAGTGGATGTTTCCACAGGAAGATTCCTTTTGAATGCAGCTGAGAATTCTATCCTCACTGTACCCGCTGTATCAGTCACACGCAGTTAAAATCAGGGCATAAGTGTATTTGAACTTTTTTTTTTTTTTAATATTGATGACTATGGTACGAAGAATGCACACTAGTCCTCTGAAGGGAGGAATTATACTTGGAAAATTTTAATTCAGGTTCTGGGTCTCTTGAAGAGGGAGATTTTAAGGTGGCCACAAGGGGGCAGCAAAAATACGCTGGATTTCCCCGCAAGCGTGGACGCGGCAATATTCTGCTTTCTGGTCCAGCGGTGTGATGAAAACGAGTAAAAGCACTCATGGAAGTAAGTACCTGGGATCTGAGCTATCCTCAAGCACTGGCATTTCTAGTGCAAATACAGTGAAACTGGGGGAGCAGGGGGGAACTATGCTTCCTAGGATATATTCCTAACTGAATATATGAGACACCAGCTTTCTTGTGTATTTCTTTGGGGCGGCTGGTGATTTGCACACACACACAGCTAAAACCTGGCAGTACTTGCTGTACTTCCCAGCAGATCTTAATCTTCCCCTATGAAGATTTTTTCCCCCTGTATTTCAGGTGAGAATAACAATAGGGTAAAGAGTCTATAAGATTTAATTTTTTTAAAAAATTAAATTTTAAAATTCGAAGATTTAATTTTTTTTTAAAATAGGGAATTTTCTTTTTCGGAAGAAGTAGGAAATACTTAGGAATCACTTATTTTTAGGCTCTACTTAGCAGGAAGCCTTACAAAACGCAGGGGAGGTCAGGGTACGGGGAAAGCTCGGTTACGGTTACTATTGGCAGAATTCCATACCGTGCAGTCATTCCCCTTGGGCACGTTTTGTAACAGGGACGTGTAACTTTCACCTGTAACACAACGATAGTACGAGAGAAGTCATTTCAAAGGTCCAGTGAGAGCATGTACGTCACCCACTTACCTTAGTACTTGGCTCTGGGTAAGTATTCAATTCAGTCAATAGTTATAAAAAACAATCTTATAAGGAAGGACTGGCACGTGGTCGTGCTCAGTAATTACTTCTTGATGAATACTGATGATAGGTTCTCTCGTTGAATTCACACAAGCACTGTGTGAGAACGAGGGCTATTTTCTCCCATTTTTACTGTCAAGAGCCTTGAGATTCCATAATGCTACTTTCCTGGTTAATATCATGGATTCAGTGGAACAGTTGGGATTTCCACGGGGGTCCTGACTCCAAACCCCGTGTACTTCACCCCCCGCCCCGCACTTGGATGGAAATGACTGTCCTTGCCCCTCCTGCTTTTGGTAGCTCCTTCATTACCTGAAGTTACGGGGCAGTGGTTGAAAATGACGCAGTGGCCTGGCAAGACCAGCAGGGGATGGAATCCTAGGACTTCCCCATGCACTCTCCTCGCTAGTAAGAGAGGGTGTGGGGAGGGCAGAGAGGGGAGGCTTTCTGGTGCCCACCGAGGAAGAACTTGCTCCTCTCACGTCTTTTCAAACCCAGACCAGGCTCCACCGGGGATGAATCTAAGGTAACACACCTTCAACTCATGATTCCTTGTGTTTGTGTGTCTCCCACTTTATTTGTCTAGAGGAACGAGGGATCCCAGGAGGTTCCTGAGGCTGTGAGTCTTCCTAAGGAGTTCTGTAAATTCCCAGAATGGGCTCCACCTGGTCTCTCTCAGTAAGGTGGTGGGTGGTCCTCTCTTCTCCTTAAAGGAGGCAAGACCCCTCTTTCTACAAAGACACGCAGACACTGGTCACTTACCTTATATCTCTGACAACCACTCTGAGTGTATATTTTGCTTTATTTTTAAAGGTTTATGTATTTACTTTAGAGAGGGGGAGGGGCAGAGGGAGAGGGACAGAAATATTCCAGCAGACTCCCTGCTGAGCCAGGAGCCCGACTCGGGGCTCCATCCCAGGACCCCGAGATCATGATCTGAGCCGAAACCGGGAGTCTGCTGCTCAGCGGACTGAGCGATCCAGGCGCCTCCTAAGTGTCTGTTTTAAATGAAAAATACAAAGACACAAACAAAAAATGAAACCACAATCTCTGGTTAAAGCAGCTGGATAATCCAGAAGGTCTTTGTGATTTTAAACCAGCAGAAGCTCCATGAGAAAGATGAAAAGCTTAAAGGTAACAAACAGAAAGTCCACCAACCTTATAGGTGTCCCTATCCCCTGAGAAAGGATGATGCAGATGATTCAAGATGTTTCTTTTAGTACCGATTTGTTTTCGGAAAGTATTTGACAACAAGCAGCGTGTCTCCAAATGAATAAAACGTGTTCTTAGACCCTGACTTGATGCTGTAGTTGGAGCCTCTGTTGGAGAGGACGTGACCTCGGGTTGACCCGGAAGCTGACCCTAGGGAGCAAGGAGCAAGGGCAGGTCCCTCACCCCTCCCTGCCCTTGAAAGGTACCAGGTGTGATCATTCCACCCCTGCCCCACGTGGGAGCCATTCTCAAGCCTGCAGCCCTGAGAGAGAGGGTATGTGTGTGGGGGGGATCCCTTGAATGTCTCCCTGAAAATGTAAAGATTCTCACAGTGTCCAGGACAAGCCTCCGTTTGGTAAGTAAGTTCCCTTGTTTCTTTTCTTTTTTTTTTTTTTAAAGATTTTATTCATTTATTTGACAGACAGAGATCACAGGTAGGTTGAGAGACAGGCAGAGAGAGACAGGAGGAAGCAGGCTCCCTGCTGAGCGGAGAGCCCTACACGGGGATCGATCCCAGGAGCCTGGGATCATGACCTGAGCCAAAGGCAGAGGCTTTAACCCACTGAGCCACCCAGGTGCCCCAGTTCCCTTGCTTCTTAAAACTGCCCCCTTGCCTGTCTGGAGACAGGCCTGCCTCTCTGTCCCTCCGTGTTCGAGGCCAGTTTCGGGAAGCTCTGAGATTCCCAGCCACGACATCCCAGATGAAAAGGGCTGTGCGATCAAGGTCTAGTGAGGTCAATTCTCTGCTGTGGACAGTGCTGGCTGGCAGCGTCCATCTCAAAAGCTGTGGGCTCAGTCGAAAGGGCCCTTAAAATATCTTCTGAATTTTTAATCTGTTGACGTTAACAATTGTGTTTAAAAATAGCATTCATTTACATCCTAAATATAAATGAATTTATTTTGCCCTTCCAAGCCCTTGACCTTGACTTGCGTTGGTTTGGGGAGAATTATTAGGGGACTCTTTGATTTGGTCTTACTGAGGACGGGCCTTGAGAAACCAACTGGCTTTCTGTGCGTTTGTCTGCCTACAGAGAATGTGGTGGTCGCATGGTGAGGGGCGGGTTGGGGCTCAAACGCCACTGGTTTGCCTCCTCCACGTGTCAGCCTATCCTAGAGCTGAAGAAGAGCTCAAGAATGTTTCTCTTGGTTTTCTGCACCTGCAAGTGAAACTTCTGTAGAACGCCCCATTCAGTAGATTGTTTGAGTCCATGGGAGGAATTCTACAAAATATGTATTTGGAATAGCTACGGGGAAATATTTAAGTTATACTTTGAATAAATGCCCTTCCAGTCATTCCTGATAAACTGTGGAATAATGGGGGCGCCTGGGTGGCTCAGTAGGTTAAAGCCTCTGCCTTCAGCTCAGGTCATGATCTCAGGGTCCTGGGATTGAGCCCCGCATCGGGCTCTCTGCTCAGCAGGGAGCCTGCATCCCCACCCCCCGCCTCTGCCTGTCTCTCTGCCTACTTGTGATCTCTGTCTGTCAAATAAATAAATAAAATCTTTAAAAAAACACCCAAAACCGTGTTTTTGGCCTCTCTTCTCCTGTTGGAACTTCCATTTTAAACATGCAGGGATACACTTTCTACATCTTTACAAAGGAGAGTTTTGGGTCCGCCTTTACCATGGGAAGTGGTAAAGGCGAATGGATAATAAATCAAAACCAGACAACCTTTATTTAATCAGAAATGTGTCTGTAGCGATCTCCCCAAAATGGCCAGAAGCCTGTTAGCAGCATGTCCCGCAGCAAGGAGCAGCCTTCACATGTAGAACGTCCGTGGAAAGGGAACCAGACAGATCATGGCTAATGTTCTTTTCCTTCTTTTTCTCCCTTCCTCTCTTCTCTTCCTTTCCTTTCCCTGACTCCCTCTCCTCTCCTCCTCCCCCTCCTTCTTCTTTAAGAGATGACATAATTTAAGACACTGCCACCAGTGATTTAAAACATGTATTTACCTTCCTATTTTGGAAATGACCTAAAAGGAAAACAGGACAGAAAGGAAGAAAACGACAGGTTAGAACAGTCCATCTCCTTCCCTTGGTGAGAATGAGTTTTTCGAGTGGAAGGGTTGGGCTCCGGGAGCATAATGTGGTGGTGGCCGGAGACCTTCTCCTCGGTGGTGGTGGGTGGTGGTTGGTGCTCCTTTGGCAGGTGGAAAGATGTGTGGGTGGGCGAGTGTGTGTGTTCTTGTGTGTGTCGTCCAGAGGCCGACCCCCCTCTGGACCCCCTGGGAGGGGCAGCTGGAGGATCTCACCCCAATGGCATAAGGGATCTGAGGGCTGTGTGGGGACCACCCCGAGTCTGACACACTTTCATTGTCTTCTCAACAGTCCACTCCGCACCCTTCGTCCTCACCCAGACTGTTGACCTCATTTGTGCTTCTGGACCCTCAAGCCCGAGGTTGTCTCTCTCCCCCAGCGCAGGCAAGAAAGCGTGGGCTTCCTCAGGTCAGCAGGAAAGCATGAACGTTAGGATACTCTGGAAGCCTATTCAGGAGAAATCCCTTTTTTCTATGAAGTTACACATATTTTAACGGCCTGATCTGTGTGTGTGTCTGTGTGTGTGTGCGTGTGTGTTTGCACGCACACACGTTTCTTTCTCTCCCATCCACATCTGAAACACAATATGTCATTGGACATAATATATAAAACTTACAGAATATATATATATTTCTAAAATTGGGGACATTTTTGCTTTTATTCCTCTTGAGGAATTGAAAAACAGCAGTGTATACTGGTGTGTGGATATACACTTGTTCATGTCATTGGCCGTCATTCTTGGGTCTGTAAGGTGTTTTTCAATTTTTCCTTCCTATTCACTTCTTTATTTTTAATTTTTGAAGAAAAGATTTTATTTATTTATTTGACAGAAAGAGAGAGAGAGAGAGAGAAGGAGCACAAAGCAAACTTCCTGCTGAGCAGGGAGCCCTACACAGGGCTTGATCCCAGGACCCTGGGACCATGACCTGAGCCTAAGACAGACACTTAAAAGACTGAGCTGTGCAGGGGCCCCCTGTTCACTACTTTATAGAAGTTGTTTCTGTAGCTGAATTTTTGTGACATTGCAAATGCTTACTTAGGATAAATTCCTAGACACAGGATTGCTGTGTCAAAAGTTCAGAACATTTTCCATAGCATGTAAGTATTTAACACGTATTGTCAAATAAGGCCAAGCTACTTTTTAAAACAGTCTTACGGAAATACCCTCTCATCACCAATGTATGACACTGTCCAGGTTCTCACTGTCCTGAGAATAATCATTCAAGAGATATTTAGAAGGGAATTTTTATTTTTATTATTTATTTATTTATAAAAGGGAATGTTTGAGGGAGAAGGATGAAGCAGCTTCGTTCTACCACTTTGAATATTAAGACCTTGCTGCCAAAGGAAGGTCTTTTCCAGGAATTCACTTGTTACCAAATGACTTTAGAGTCATATTCAAGGCAGAAGCCCATGGGGGCCGCTGGCCTGCCGAAGGGCTTGTTGTGTTGATTTGTAAGAAAGGTCACGTCTTTCTTGCTGAGTTCAAAGGAGCGGAAGCTGGCTCGTGTCCAGGTGGGATATCCTGATTGGAAGTCAATTCTGACACTCAGCTTTGCTCCTTCCTTACCATCTTTTTAGTGCAGAAACCTTCAAGGAGAGCGTGATGTCTACACATGCTGGTTCTCACACACACAGAGTGCCAGAGACACGTGATCTACTTGAGTCATCCTGTGTGGCTTTGGGGATCCAAGGGGAGGGGAAGAGGAAGCAGGCGGAGAAAATTGGAAGTTCTTCCTGGTAAGTCCATATCAAACACGAGTGTTTGGCCCATGAACAGCTGTTACATAAATTATTTGTATTAATAACAATGAGTAATAATTAAAAAAATATCATGTGTGGTGCCAAAACTTGATTCAGTGCTCTACAATGTGCTTAGGTCAAAGTCCTTGTTAGACCTTTCATGATAGCCTTGAAAATCATGTCTTGTGTTTGCGAAGAATTGACCAGGTGTTTTCACATTTATAAGCTTGTGGATGGTGAGTTGTCAGATTTGGTGGTATTTCATGCTTTTTTTTGGACCTGTCTTTGAATAATGCTCGATGTCAGACCTGTACATTCTTTCTGTTTCAGGTTATGACTTAAACCCTTCCCTGAAAAACAAAGATGGACTAGAAGGACTCAAATCTTTTATCCTGTTTCTTCTGGGATGCAATAAATTTGCAGATGTGGTTGGCTGTTAGGGTACCTTTGAATAAATTAAAAAAAAAAAAGATACAAAAATCAGACTGTGGCAATTATGCCAGTACTCAGTGCTCTGTCCCCTGGGAGTCAACATGATCGAGTCCCGTGGGTCTTGGATTAGAAAAGTCCCCTAAACATCTTTCATGCATGGCTGTAAATGTAAGACTTGGTGTCCTGGCCCTGGTCCAGCGTGAAGGGGAATTTCAAAAGCTGGTTCACATATTTGTAATTTTCCAGTTTGAGGTATGCACTCCCTATCTTGGCCATTTGTGCTCTCTGGGAGCAGCCAGCAAATTGGTGGTGAGGAGGGCAAAGGCTTCTTGATATCTGAAAACCGTAAAGTGCTGTGGGATGTTTTTGGATGAAGGATTCAGGGAGAACATTAATTTTGTTACCGCTGTGCAGCCATTAGCACGGTTCTAGACTTACCATGTTTTATTAGTGTGGTCTGCATTTTTAGTTTACTTGAAGTATCATTATGAATTACGGCTGTTGTCATTCTCCTCTGGAGAAGCCTTGGTGAACTTGGAAGTAAGAAGGCGTAGATTTTTGTTGTTGTTCCTAATTCCAGTGTATGTGCGACAGCGTACTAAGGTGCTTGGGAAACCTACAACAAAAGATTTGTTAATTCCCCAAAAGAGATGCTAGGCCATGGGGCCAGCAGAGGAAGCTTCAGGGGCAGAGGGGTCCCAGGGGGTCTTGGAGTCACAAATTAGTAGCATGAGCAATGAAATGATTGAAATGGACGATTCTCACAAAAATTGGTTAAAAAGCTAAAACCAACAGCCACTGGACTCTGCAGGTGTCCAGTGTCCTTTTCTTTTGAAAAGCCAGGCGGGAGTGCTAAGAGAACTTTCCTAAGACGATAGACATGTGTTATGTCCCACGAGGACTGGATGGCCCATCATGTGTTTGGTGCTCTGTTCATGATTAAATATGGCTACTGCGTCTAGGCTGAAACCCTCCTTGGTGGAAGGGAGGGGAGCAGAGGGCATTTACCTGAGAAGTCCACCAGTGCTTTCTCACTGTGAAAACTTTCAAATTTCGAAGCCATTGATGATGGTTACCCTCCACCCCAGTAGTCTAGTCTGATCTGCGTATCCTTCTAGAGGGTCTCCTTTGTGTTCTTCTGTGATTTGGGTTTTCTGTAAATAGTACCCCCCAGCACATGTGAACTAAAACTTGCCTGTGGCATGTTAGGGGTCTCTCTTGAAGCTCCTGGCCTCTCAGTACATCCAGAATCACCCCCCCACCCCGAAATGACAGTGTTGCATCCTTCTACACCATTCTACAAATGGATATTTAGATTTTGGGGATGCTACTGTGTGGTAAGAAGTTGGTATGGATTTCAGGTGTTTTTTTTTTTTTTTTTCCTCAGTTTGATTTTTTTGCCCAGGCAGAGAAAGAAGAAATGCTCTTCCAGGAAGGTCTAAGATGGGTTAGCTGGCCAGCAGAGTTAAGACTGTAGACTGAGTTTTGGGGTATGCACTTGCTTAAGTAGACCCACGACATTCCTTTCACTTAGCCTGAGAGGCAAATGGATCCACTAGAATTTTGCAGGTTAGGTGTATGTCCGATCAGGGGACATTTGTGTTGATTCCAATAGGACAGTTAGAGTCTATTAACCTTTGTCTCTTTCCCTAAGGGTAAGCAAAGGAAAAAATAATTTTTAACCAATATTTTAGACTTTACTGAGAACTTCCTCTTCTACCCACCATTTCTTTTTTTTTTTTTAAGATTTTATTTATTTATTTGACAGAGAGAAATCACAAGTAGGCAGAGAGGCAGGCAGAGAGAGAGGAGGAAGCAGGCTCCCCGCTGAGCAGAAAGCCTGATGTGGGGCTCGAACCCAGGACCCGGGATCATGACCTGAGCTGAAGGCAGCGGCTTAACCCACTGAGCCACCCAGGCACCCCCCACCATTTCTTTATTAATAAATTTTCAATAGATTGGTAGACACAGTTATGCAAACTTAACATTGTGGCATTAATTTATGGCAAAGCTTAGGATGTACTCTTTATGGCCAAAGGTGTTGGTATCGAGTATGGGTTTTAGTGATCGTGTTGCCTTTCTGTTCAGTGGCTGATCCTTACCCGATATCTGGTTACAACTCATGTGTATCATCTGATTAGCCATGAAAGGCATTGGTTTTGCTCTTAGAATTATTAAAAGAACAAATTCTCAACAAATTCTCTTATGGAGAACAATGGTGTGATCACAACATTAGTGACCATTTGAGGACCAACTAAGTAAAATATCCTAGTAAAAAAATATTAATTTTGTTCATGGGCTTTAAAGTTTTATATTCTTCTTTAGCAGAAAGGGAATATCTTACAATGTGGCCCACCCTGGGGGATGTTTCGTTTAAGGTTCTAAGCCTTTTAGATCCCAAAATACCCTAAACTAAATATTAGGTGTTTCAAAAATAATGAAAAATAGGTTTTTCCCTGATGACTTTGGTGGCTGGCTACCATTCGAAAGAGATAAAGTTCATTTCAGGGCATCAGGGAGCAAAGGGTACAGGTGAAAAGAGCTGACGATCAACCCCACTGTCCTGGCGTCTCTCAGATGTAGCTTGTCGGGTCCAACTCATCAGGGAATTTCAGATTTCAGAAAGGGCCCTGATAGGAGTGAACAGTTGGCTTTGGATTTTGACACTCATCACAGATAACTTGGACTTTTTTGGGAAATTTGATGATGACATATGATGAATTTTCTTATCTGGGAAAGAAGACTTGTTTTCAAAGTACTTTGGCGGAGTGGAGTGAAGCTTTCGGAAAGTAATCTAGTTTTGATTGTACTCGAGCTAGCTTCTCCACTGCTGTGTGAAATCATAACATCTTGGAGAATTCTTACATTGCTCTGAAATTAGTCAGGGACTCCTTGCTTACTCTCTCAAAGAGAGATGGCATTTCCAGTTACCCAGGCTTAGGAAGCAGAGTGCTCTTCCTCCCATAGGGCTCAGCTCTGCACGGAGCAAAGGAATTGGCTTCTTTTGGATCCTTTTTGTTTTGTTCCTAGTTTGAGCAAGAGGAACATGAATAGCCTTGATTTATCATTGCTCATAAGAGGACAGCAAACAGACCAGCTCTGTGGTCTAGCAGGTAATCGGAGAATATTAATGGAGCATTTACTGTACACTTTCCGTTGTGTCATGTGCTTCTGGGAATATTGAAATAAATTATGAGAAGTTTCTCAACCAGCTCCCCGCCCGCCATCCCCATCTCCAGGCAGGACCTTCCACTTATCTCTACCTAAAAGTCCCAAGTCAGATAACATTCAGAATTGCATCCTGCCTTCTCAGAAACATCTAACACATCAAGAGGGAAAGCAAAGGCTGGCACATACTGGAGCTCTGGCCTTGGGCTTGCTTGAACTTGACTCCTTGCCCAATTCTTCTTGTTGGTGTCCGGGACCTCTTGCTGACCAGGCTTTTGTTTAGTTCCTGAGTCCGCTGCTGGCCTCTGCAGTCTTAGTGCCTGTTCATGTGTCTATTTCTGTCTGTCCCAGGTCAGGTTTCCAGCTCCGGTGCCCATTAGAGTCCGTTCCTGCCTCAGTCTGCCCCTGCCTTAGCCTCTCTTTGGTGATCCCAGTTCTCAGTTTGGGCTCTAGATTCTGATCTGTTTCAGCCCACAGTGATCCTGAGCCCTGGTTTCTACCCATCATGGCATAATTCAGCTGTTCTCAAGGGGAGGCTGGGGAAGAGGACATAAATGTCTTGGTGGAAATTTATTACCTCTTTAGGAAAATGGTTGTAGTGTCCAGGGTAACTGTGAAAACCCACCAGTAGCTATGGTTGTAGCTTGGTATGCTATGGTTGTAGCTTGGTTTGCTATGGTTGTAGCTTGTTAGGACCGCCCTCTGGAGAATGATTGTTTCAAGTCACTCTTCTTTGCTTCCCATCTGTGCAGCTTTGAAGACCCTCATCATCTTCAGTTTCCCCTATGTGAAATGTGAACAGGACAAATAAATCTCACAGGGTGTTTGTGAGCTAGAAAATGTGTTCACAGTAGCATATAATAAAATGCTTAGTCAGTGACAGTTGTCCCTTTTGTCATCACCATCACCTGGAAAATTACGAGTGGAGAGGTGTTCTCCCGGCCTGCTTTAAGTCATGACACAAGTTTCAGTTAATCCAAATCTATTACAGTTGGTATTTATTAGGTATCCTCTATGAACAAAGCATTATGTTCAGCACTCTCAGGATGTAAAGATGAATAGGATAGGACATCCCCTGAAGGAGTTTACAACTTACTAGGACACATACAGGGCACTGTTATTAAAAGACCAAATGTGGGTGCCTGGGTGGCTCAGTTGGTTAAGCGTCTGCTTTTGGCTCAGGTCATGGTCCCAGAGTCCTGGGATCGAGTCCTGCACTGGGCTTCCTGGTCTGCAGGGAGTCTGCTTCTCCCTCTGCCCCTCCTCCCACTTGTTCTCTCAGTTTCTCTCTCTAAAAAAAAAAGGAAAAAAAAAAAAAGACCAAATGTGATAAATGGTGCAAGGTACCAAGTGTAGTGGGGACAGAGGGGAAGAATGGGATGTGTAATGGAGAGAAGTGGGAGGTTTCATTCAGTAGTGAACATCTGACTGAGCATTAAGCATGAGCATTAAGCATTAAGCAGGCTTCTTTCTATAGAAAAGCAGCAAAATGTAGGAATAGCGATAGACACTGAAAGTGTATATTTAGAGGAAACGGCTTTCAGTGTTATTTGTCATAGCCTATGAGTTTAGATTTTGTTTTATGGCAAGTGAAGGATGTTGAGCTGGGTGGTGTTATAGTCACATCTAAGGAAAGACTGGCTGGAACAGTACAGGAGCCAGATGGGAACCGGAATACAACTGGAGATAGTGGGAAGGGGTTAGAAATTATTTTATTTGTTGGGGCAGGAGGAATGGTAGACTAAATCAGGATATAAGAAAGGCACATATGAGAATTCTTTCAGTGGATGAAGAAAGAGGGTTTGTTGAGTGTATAAGGCAAAGTTGGTAGAGAAATTGGAAACTGATTTGCTTCTCAGAGTTTGGGGAAAAGGTGATGTTGACAGAGAAAGGGAAGCAAGGATGAGCATGGGGTAAAGGGGAAAACAGAAGATGACCAGTCCCATCTCGCACATGTAGGCATGCTGTCGAGTGCCCATGGGACATCTTAGTAGAGATATATAGCAGGGAGTCAGAAAGACTTGGCGAGGTAGTGCTGCTCAGATCCGTATGGATCTAGTTCTTGCTAAATCCAGGTGGGCGAGCTTCTTTCTCCTACTTCTATGTTGAGTATTCCTTTTGGCATTACACTCCTCAGATCTAACACCAACCTTCTCATCTGGAGGTCTACCCAATGGTACAGCTAGAGAAATAGATTCTTACTGGCCTATGTGTGTGTGTGCATGTGTGATTACTACAGCTCAGTCTACAAGACACAAATAATCTTTTAACTTCTCTGATCTCTTTTTGCTAAACTGTAAAATATGGTTGATAATAACCAGCATATCTCTCTCTTAGATGATTGTACGTCTACACTGGAATGTTGCTAGATGCACGAGGGCTTATAAAGAAAATAAATCGTCTTTATACTCATCATCATCATCAAAAGTCCATAGCGGATGTCTTAAGTGTGATTTTTAAACCTATTCTCCTACTGCTTCCTATAAAATAGGAAATTACCAAATGAGAATTCCTTTTTTTTTCTTGGCATTAGTCTGTGAATCATAGATTTATTTCTCCTTAAGTGACAATTAAAAGCAAAGAGAAAAAAGCCCAACTGCATAAACACGTCGATTTCTATTTTAAACTCAAAGTGCACCATACAAACCACAAAACCCCAAATCAAATTTAGCTCCTTCCCAGTTCATGCCCAACCCTTGGGCTCTCCCCGAGGTGGCCTGCTGGGAAAGTGTCTGGGCTCCAAGCCCAGGCATGTTTAAATGGCTTTTTCCTCTTCCCGCCCCACGCCTTCCCCCCAGCACACCTGTTTGCAGAGCCTCTTCCTCTCCTGTCCAGGCATTTTGCTTCTGGTCACGACCACCTGTTAAGGATGACGCAGATTTAGCCCTACGCACATCCTCGCCTTGTTGCTGTCTTCAGGGTCCCAAACTGTGTTGATTCACCCGACGGGACATTATTTTTAGCCTTTATCTCTTAGTGGTTTTGTTTTCTTTCCGCCACCTTTTGACCCGAGAGCTGGAAATAAAGTCCGCCTTCCATAAAGACGAGAAAGTTGTCAGTCATTTCCTCCCTGCTCACATGAAAGGCCTGCCCAGCCCAGGGAAGACATGGACAAGTTCAACTCCCTGGGTCCTGCCAACAGGACCACTCTTCAGGGGCACAGTGCATCTCCTCATGGTCCCAAAGTGGGGCAATCCCTTGCAAGAGGCAGCTGTCCGTTCAAAGGGTCTCGGAGATGCTCAAGGGGAATGTAATAAAAGAAAAGTCCGTTTTCCCTCTCCTTTTGTTCATGGTTGTTGAACTCAGATATCTGGGTGAATCAGAGTAGCCTGTCTACTTCCTTTTTTTGAACTAATTACAAGGAATTCGCAGGCAAAGAGAACCGTTTGCTTTTGGCATGAGACCACATGAAGTGGTACTTCCATTGGCCAGGAGACCTCATTTTTACTGTGGAATAAAATCTGGGAAAGTGCTTTGTAAATTGTAAAGCACCAGGTGTATTAAAGGGCTTGAAAATTATAGTTTGTTGTCCCTGAGTTTGAAGTGAATATATGTATGGATAATTAAAAGAGGATAGGAAGATATAAAGATGAAAGTGAAACCTTTCACTTTTGGAACCACGGCGCATTCTTTTCAATGCTGGCATCCATCTAGGGGCTCTTGTCATTAACTGGTGGCTTCTTTTTTTTTTTTTTAAGATTTTATTTATTTATTTGACAGAGATCACAAGTGGGCAGAGAAGCAGGCAGAGAGAGGGGGAAGCAGGCTCCCTGCTGAGCAGAGAGCCTGATGTGGGGCTCCATCCCAGGACCCTGAGATCATGACCTGAGCTGAAGGCAGAGGCTTTAACCCACTGAGCCACCCAGGTGTCCCCTAACTTGTTGCTTCTTGATGGACTTTCGGGGGACTTTTTTCAATATCACTGCCACTAATATTTTTATACTTTTAGTGAATTTTTCTTTCTTTAGGCTTCAGGTTAAATTCTGAATGTGAGGGGCGCCTCGGTGGCTCAGTTGGCTAAGCCTCATACTCTTGGTTTGGCTCAGGTCATGATCTCATGGGTCGTGAGATCGAGTCCCGCATGGGGCTCGTCATTCAGTGGGGAGTCTCTTGAGATTTTTCTCTCTCTGCCCCTCCCCAACTCGTGTGTGTGTGTGCATGAGAGCTCTCTTTCTCTCTCAAATAAGTAAATAAATAAATCTTAAGAACATCATAAATCCTCAGTGTGAAATTACTGACTTAGAAGACATACACATGTAAAGTTTTGCTGTACATTGACACACCATCCCCCAGAAGACAGAACCCACTGAGAATTTCTCCAGTGGTGTATGTGAATTTCCATGTCCTCAACTTCTGGCCAATACAGGGTTTCATTTGTTTTCATCTTTGTCACGCTAACCGTCTTTGCTACTGGGTAGCTTGGGTAACGTTATATATGTATTTATTAGCTATTTATATTTTGTCTTTAATGGTTTAACTTTTATCTTTTTCCACTTTTCCTCCATGAGGTTGTGAGGTTTCACCATTTGTTTCGTAAGAACCATTTTTCCATTAATTTTTTTCTCTTAGGTATACAAATATCTTCCCAGTTTGTCATTTGTCTTCTAGTCTTCTGATCTCTTTTTGTTGCTACACACATGAAAAATGTTTTTCTTTTAAATTTTTTAAGTAGCTGCATCAATCAGTTTTTTTTGTTTATGATTTCTGTTTTTTTGGTGTGTGTTCTCCACTGGATGGCTTTTTTTTGGGGGGGGGGTGTGGTCACTGAATGTAGAGCTTGCTCCTAGGCAGCTAGAAAGAAAAATTGCAATCCTCCTCTCTGTCTCCTATGGCTGAGACTCAGAGAAGCTTAAATCACTTGCCTAAGTTCATAAATGGGAATAATAACACCTATTTTCACAGGGCTGAGCAAAGAGATAAAGTGGGCTTGGGTTTGGGGCTTGGTAGTAGACTCACCAAGAAGGAGGGAAAAGATGTATTTCCTTTCTCGCTTTCATCTCCAAAATGAACTGGATACTGAGTTGGTCTCATTTCTCTAAAGAAAAATGACCAGGTAGAGAAGCTGTCTTTCCTCGCCTTGCTTCCAATTAATAAATGCCCCACAGGGAAGTGTCTCTCTTGATGTCATGGGGGGTACCAAGGAATGCCAATCTGCTTTCTGCTTTAGGATCTTTTTCTGAAAAATAAATAGGTAATTTTGTTCCTGTGTCTTCATCGAATTACAAATTTTGGGAAGAAAAATTTGGTGACCAAAAGAAACCATCCTCATAGGTTAAATATGAAAATGATCAGATGTGTCCACTTCTGTGAAGGTTTCAGGCTAAATGGAAAGCAAGCAGGAGGCTGGGATCCTGCTGGAGGCTGAATGCTGAGGAGGGTCTTGTGAAGAAGTCCACGGGGACTTCTAGCAGAAGAAACTTCTCTGAGAATTTTCTACCAGGTTCTCACTTCTAGGGTGACCTTTGTGCGAAAGAAAATGAGACTCCATCATTCCTTAAAAAAAAAAATCATCTCTGCAACAAAGTCCTATGGATGAACATGTTCAGAGCTTTAATAGAATGTATGATAGAGATAGAATGAAATATGAAAAGTCAGTCAGTTCAGGGCTTGACTTCATTCTGCTACTCAGTGTCTCTTACCTTCATGTTTTCATTTCCCTGGTGAACAGTGAACTTAGAGCTTTTATATCTTTCCATAGAAAGTGAACTCCCAAAGAGGTTCATTTTCTCTGCCAAATATAGATTTTTTTTCCTTTCCTTTTCTTTTTTGTTATGTTAGTCACCATACAGTACATCATTAGTTTTTTTTTTTAAGATTTTATTTATTTATTTGACAGAGAGAGATCACAAGTAGGCAGAGAGGTAGGCAAGGAGGGGAAGCAGGCTCCCTGCTCAGCAGAGAGCCCGATGTGGGGCTCGATCCCAGGACCCTGGGATCATGACCTGAGCTGAAGGTAGAGGCTTAACCCACTGAGCCACCCAGGTGCTCCACATCATTAGTTATTGATATAGTGTTCCAAAATTCATTATTTACGTATAACGCCCAGTGCCCCCTGCAGTACGTGCCCTCCTTAATACCCATTTTTAAAAAGATTTTATTGTTATTTATTTGACAGAGTGAGAGATAACAAGTAGGCAGACAGGCAGGCAGAGGGAGAGGGGGGAAGCAGGCTCCCCAGACCCCAGGACCCTGAGACCATGATCCAAGCCGAAGGCAGAGGTTTAACCCCCTGAGCCACCCAGGCGCCCCAATACCCATTTTTAAGCACTCTTCAGTGTCTGCATGCACAAGTGGTGGAAGGAATGAAACCAAATAACTAGGTAATCCAAGAAATCAGAGCCCACCTTTGCTTTACTTACCAGAATATCTAAAATCAACAGTTATTTCAGCCTGAATTACACAGGGTTGTTGAGTCATTTCTAACTCATGCCGTGTGGGTAGGCTTACTCTATTTTAGGGCTCTCTTCTTTATATCCACAATTAGGTAAGCTAATATGTGAAATATTAAGCTTTGCAAGGTAACATTTGTTCTTCATTCCTTAATCACCCATCTTCTGCCCCTTATGTAATAGAATTTAGATTTTACAGATGTATCGTGACAGCAGGATTAAGAATACGTTCAGTATCTCTCACTCAAGAGTAATCCAGAGGCGGTATGGTTGACAGTGGTTGTCAGAGACCAGATATAAATCACTGTCATAATTAAGGATGCAAGTTAATTGCTAATAAAAATAATGGCCAGATGTTATTTGAGTGCCAATAGACTGCTTCCCATTATGTGGGTGGGCCTGATGTCATCAACTGAAGGCCTTAAGAGGGGAAAAAAGACAAGTGTATTTCTAGGAAGAGGAAATTGTGCCTCCAGACTGTCTGTGGGCTGGAGCTACACCATCAACTTTTCCATGGGTCTTCAGCCTGCTGGACCCCGCAGACTTTGGACTTGGCAGCCTCCCCATTATATGAGCCAATTCCTTAAAATATATCTCTCTCTCTTTCCATTTATATACATTCACACACTCGCCTCCTATTGTTTCTGTTTTTCTGGAGAACCCTGACTAATGTACTATGTGAGTATCAGATAATAACCAAGACCACAAACTGGGCAAAGTGGAGATGGGAAGACATGGATAACTTTGGTATGTGTTGAAGGTACTGGCTCCAGACTTGCTCATGGGTTGGACGCATGAAGAGGCAACCAGTGGAATTGAAGGAAATTCTGCTGGTTACCATGCTAGGGTCTCTGTATTACCTCTCATCTTCACAATAATCATTACTCCTCTATGTATGTGGAAAGCAAGACTCAGAAGTGTTCAATAACTTGCTGATGTCATGAGTCCATTAGGTGACTGGCTGGGTTTTCAGTATTTTCTAAGGATCATTTAAAACCACATGGCAAGTTGGCGCACCTGGGTGGCTCAGCGGGTTAGGCATCCAATTCTTGGTTTTGGCTCAGGTCATGATCACAGGGGTGGTGAGATCAAGCCCTGCATGGAGCTTCACACTCACTGTAGAGTCTGCTAGAGATTTTCCCTTCCTCTCCCTCTGCCCCTCCTGCTCATGCTCTCTCTGTCTCTCTCTTTCTCTCTCTCAAATAAATAAATCTTCAGAACCCTCCCCACCCCCAACATGGCAAGCAAATACCCTTCAGTTGGTTTCTACTTTTGACCTGAGGGGGAAAGGATGGGGTGTAGCAATGTTTCAGTATCCTCCTAGCCAGATACAGATCAGTCTGTCCTGCTAAGTGTCAATGTCATCTTATCGTCATCTTGTTTTTCTCCTCTTTCTTTACCCCTTTATCAGTTAGTGACTCTTCACTTAATTTGGGGTGTTCTAGTCATTACTCTTTTTCCATTGGTTGTTTAACACACATGTGGGTGGTTAGAAGATTTTAGTAGTTAGAAGTAACTACAAACTAACACAGTGATATTGATGATATGTCCTTGATGCAAGGGAAGTGAGACCATCTGTGGCCAGCTCTGTCCTTTTACAGATATTCTGTAACTTTGTCCTTTCATGTATCTTAGAGTCCACACGCTCATTCCTTTGTTGTAGAAGGTCGACGAGAAGCTTGATGAGGTAATGGAGTTTATCTCTCTTCACAGCACTAATGAACGGCAGAAACAGGATTCAAAAAGATGTGCTAACACACTTTCCACCATTTCTTGTTTTCTTTTCTTTTTTTCCTTTTTCTTTTCTTGTCTTCTCTTCTCTTTTCTTTTTCTTTTTCTCAGTAGCTCTCCCTTTTGGTTGATCCATATTACCACCTTTCCCATTTGCCACACTAAATTTATATTAAAAACATATTCCAACTAATAACTCACTAGTGACATCTGGTAGCATTCCAATGAGGATGTGTGTGTGTGTGAGAGAGAGAGAGAGCAAGAGTAAGAGAGAGAGAGAGAGAGGGAAGGAGGGAGAGAGAGAGAACGAGAAGCTGCCTGTGCAAATTAAGTTTAATTTAAAAAAAAAGCAATGGTGGCATTTCAGGTAATGTGTTATCTGCTTATGCAGGGAAACCTTTTTTTTTTTTTTTCTTTTTCTCTTTAATCATAAGGTGAGAAGGACTTTTATTTATAAAAGTTTAACATCTGAGGCATCTGGGTGGCTCATTCAGTTGAGTATCTGCTTTCAGCTCAGGTCATGATCTCAGGGTCCTGGGATCAAGTCCTGCATCTGGGTTCCCTGCTCAGCGGGGAGCCTACTTCTCCTTCTCCCTCTGCCTGCCGCTACCCCTGCTTGTGCTCACTCTCTATCTGTCAAATAAATAAATAAATAAATAAATAAATCATAAAAAAAAAAAAGAGTTTAACAGCTTAAAACTGTGATCTTCCCCAGAGATGTAATTTTTATGCTGCAGGAGAATTTGAACTTCAAGGCAGATCTTGTTTTGTGACATTTGTCCTAGTAAGGACTTTCTTCTCAGTTCACCTAACTTCTTCTGAGTAATGACTTTTCATCATTTTTGCAGCTTGGAGTAAACATTCCCGGGCTTTCCCTCTTATGGTTTTCATCTTCTGCAGTGGGCAATATGTTCGTTTGCATCGGAATTTTTCTATAATTCTACTGTTCACCCAGATGAACAACCATCTCAGTGTAATAGAGTCTTACTGACGATTTTCACACGGGGGACAGAACATCCTGGTCTTTACATGCTTCTTTGTGGTTTTCGGGCCCAAGATACCATTTAAAATAGATTTCTAATTTCATTTATTTTTGACTCCTGGTAACTCTCATGGTGACCTCGGGGTGTGTGAGCAGCTTGGGCCAAAAAACTGTTTTTTTCCGGCTTTCAGACGTCAGATTGCTTCCTTTTGCACCTTGGAATGTCAGAAATTTATTAATTTCTTTCTCACTGGGATGTTTTCCTCTTGCACTATCATGACAGTGACAGTGGTGTTCTGTTTACTTGCCACCGAGTAGTTTTCCAAACTCGGTTACAAGAGAAATAGGAAGCCGCACAACTCCCCCACGCCTCTCCCCCCACCCGCCACACCAAGAATGAACAAATCAACTCTGTAACCAGTTCCATCACAAAGAAATTCCACATGTGACTTCCCAAAGGCTAGAAACTTAATACGAAAGTGCATGTGACATTCGTAGGGTTTGCTTTAGGGTAAGAACAGGGAAGTCAATTCTTAGCACATGGTTTAGTCAAGTATCATGGAGTAAACTTGACATGTTGCACTGACTATTACTTAACAAGAGCCACAAGAGAATGGGTGGCAGAGGTGACTTTGACTGGTGCTCAGAGAATATCAGTGCTGCCTTGTCACCATTTCTGAGCCCCATGTGTCTCTGAGTTGGAACCATTAGCCAGTTTTAGCAGATGGGATGTGAGCGGAAGTGATCTTTGCTACTTTCATGCCTGGCGGAAGACGGTCCTCTGGGACCATTCGGTTCTCTCCTCCCATGCTGTAGAGGCCCTGGGAGCCAATATGGCGGCACCACAAGATGGAAGGAGTGTAGAAGACAAATTGCCTGGAGAAAATTCTGCTTTGGCCTTCTGGGGAGGATCTGAACCTTTTTGGAGTTCAGCTATCCATATTTTGGTTTTCCTCATTACTTCATCATACCGTGAGTGAACTATTAGATACTTACCAAATTTGTTTAATATTGGAATGGTTATCCAGATTTTTATCATGGTTCCAAACACTGCCTTGGAAACTCTCCTATCTGGAAAGATTTTATTTCTACCATTTTATGTTTCTTATCCCAGTCGTTTCGGCCTCTATCTGGAAAAGCTTTGGTTGCAATGTTTGGCAATTCTTTGTGTCATGCAAAATACTCCTGTGGATTTTAAAATGCCCAGACAACCCCCACCATGAGAGAGCTGAGAAGGACAAAATGTCAATGCAATTTCTCTTCCGAGTTATGAGTTATGCATTTTGCTTACTAGACCCGGCAGGAGGAACATATTTATGAATATTTATACCTATCATGCTGGAGGGGCATCATTTACAATCATGGCTGGTAAGAAAGTGACTACCAGTTTAGTTCAGGTTGGTGTGTGGAAGTCAGCCCTGGAGGAAATCCCCAGTGCTCTGTGCCAGCTGCTATTTTTGTCTTGTTCCCGTCCTATCTGTCACACTTCTACCCCTCTCTCTGCCTGGCATTGTCTCATGAAGGAGGCCCTCAGACTTCATTGCTTTTTTTCAATTTCTTAAAGCATAATTTCCTATGTGTCTCTCCTCCAGTGAATAACTAAAAAAAAATTAATTTGCAGATTAATTAACTTAACAGACATTAGCTGAGCACCTTCAGTGTGCCTGGTAATAGGCCCATAGTGGGTGATGTGCCAAGCCATTACCCTGTGTCATGGATATTGGTTCCCTTTTGCCTTTTTATTGTTTATTTGGACATTATTTCAAAGTAAGTGAAAATTTGCTAAAATAGTATAAATCGTTCCCACATATCCTTCATCAGTTTCTCCAGATATTCATATTTTACCCCATATACCACTCTTCTTTTCTTTCTTTCTCTTCTTATCCTTTTGGGACTAAGTTGCAAGCAAGTGTGATCTCTTCTACCCTGAAATGATTCAGTGTACATTGCCTAACAACAAAGATTCTCTTAAAGAGCTACAGAATAATCATCAAGATTTTGATAATTAGGAAATTAACATTGATCTAATACTATCCTGTGGCCCAACAGTTGGAAAATGTGGCCTGTCATCTTTGTTTGTAAATAAAGTTTTATTGAGACACGGCCACACTCATTTGTTTCTCATTTGGCTGTGGCAGCTTTCTTCCTAATATGGTAGAATTGAATCGTCATTTCAGAGACCATATGGTCTACAATGTTGAAGGTCTACAATGGTCTACAATGTTGTCTACTATCTGACCTTCTAGGGCAAACATTTTTGACCCCTAGTGTGGTTGATGGATCTTACTGTGTTTTCTCATTTGCCCACCATGTCTTTTATTGCAAAAGAAAAAAGACCAATTTTTCTGGTTTGGTTTCCTACCCATGCTCATGTGTTATATGTAGCTGTTACGTCTCTCTTATTCTCCTTCAGTATAAAACATTTCTTTTGTCTTTTTTTTTTTAATAGTTCATGACCTTGAAATTTTTCATAAATCTAAGGCCATTTATTTGGTGGGCTGCAGCTCAAATTAGTTTTGTCTGAAGTTGCATTATGAGCAGATTCATATTATGAATTTTTGCCATGAATACTCCAGATGTGATGTTGTGTCTTTCTCAGTGGCAAGAGACACTTGGTGTTTATTTTCCCCATTATTGGTGATGTTAATTTTGAGCCTTTTGGTGAAGGTGCTATCTGTTAGATTTTCTCTGCTATAGAATTACCTTTTCCCTATATATTCAAAAAGTTTTTTGTAGGAGAGTACTTTGAATCTATGTAAGTATCCCTTTTCTCTTATCAAACTTTCACACAGTAGTTTTTAGGATTCACTGATAATATATATCTGTAACAATGATTACTATGGTGAAGTTACCAACAGTGAAGGTAAAATTTCTTTATTCCTCTATATGTATCAGGGTGAATTCTGTTGATAGAAAAAAAAAAACTTTCCCTTATCTATCTATCTATCTATCTATCTACATCTTTCTATCTATCAGTATGGACTTATGGATATTTTATTTTATTTTGCGGTTTATCATCTGTTACTATCATTGTTTATTTTGATGTTAAAAATGTTTCAGGACTTTTTTTTTCTTTAAACAATGATTGATTATGGAACAGTTTGAAATATTAGTGGTCAGTCCCAGGGTCTGTTTGGCCGCTGCGTAGTGCTTAGAAATATTAGGCACTCAATAAACATTTGTTCAACTCAGGTCCTAACTAAAATAGACAGGTCCCTAAATGTGGAGCGTTAGACATAGTAATAGGCATGGGGGAAGACTAACACTTCGATATCCTTCAAATACTAATAACCACCTTGAGTGAAAACAATGGTGATTTCTTTCTTTTTTGGTTAATATTTTAAGAGTAGTGAGACTTACTTTTTTTTTTTTTGATTGTAACTTTTCTCATTTTTGAGAGTCTAAAAATCTTCTCTTGGGAAATGTGACTTTCCATAGACACTTGGAGTTCTAACTCAGCGGGAAGAGTTCAGAATTCCCTTGTGGTCTAGAAACTGCGTAGCTTTTATCCCAGTCCTGGAAAGTGATTACCCTAGGGATTAGGAAATGTTTTTACCCGAATCTAGAAAAACTGGTTTCAAGTAAAAGCAGTTCTGTGTATTGTCAAATCTCTATTGTTCTGAAATCTATAAAAAGGGATCCCAACAATTGTCCCGAGAAGTCACATCCCCTCATCCACACCACCCCCCTTCTGCCCCATTTTCATTCCTAATTTGTCAACAAGGGGAGAGATGACTGAGCATGCTGCTGGATCTTTCTGTTGTGGTTACCATTTGTGATTTGCCTTTGAGATCAGTGAGTGGGTGGGTGGACCGGACCTGTTTTGGAATCACAGGACTGTCGCTTGAGCCCGTCTGTGCCTGGAAGGAAGCCATGAGTAGTGAAGGGAAATGGCCGAGACAAACTTCGAGGAAGTGTAGTGGGTGATATTTTCCCTTTCCCCAAGTCTTTGCCTTTATTGTCAATAACTTGATCACTCAGAGGACACCAGCTTGGCAATGCATTTCCTTGAGTGAGTAGCTCCTATGTACTTGAACTGTCGGCCTGTTTAGTGGGACTTCAGACAGTCCCTTCTGTACCTCTGTGAGCCTCTCTTTCCTTGCTCTTTTCCCCAGTCTGGAAGGCGGACTTTGGGTGCAGGTGGGTCTTGGCTTTGGTTCCGAGGCCTTGCAGAGCAGAAGCAGGACATTCAGGTGCCGAATGAAGCATCCTTGCTTTCTGATCAGCTCATGCATTGCCTTTTGGAGTAAAAATGGTCCCCTGTGTCTCTGTTTTGGAGACTAATGATCTGAGGGGGAGGGTGTAACACCTTCTTTCTTTGAAGGAGGATTCAAAACTACATTCACACTGTAGAGCAAAATTGAAGCTGTTCCTGGAAACAAGGCAGCCATCAGATACGTGCAAAGCAACCTAGAAATTGTTTATGGAGTGTTGTGTGTTCATTGCCTTTCTGGCGGGTGGTGAGGGGTAAGCTGTTGTACATTCCTGGGTACCCACAGTGTGTAACTTTGGGGGTCCTTTAGCATCTCCACTGTCTACCCCTACCACATTAGTGTTTTTGTTTTCCTTCTGACCTCCCCTTCAATGACAGCTCTGCCTCCCCTCTGTGGCCTGTGGCCTGTCATATAAATGACTCCACCAGATTTTGATGTCCCTTCAAAACCACAGCCCAGGGGGGAGATAACCTTTGACAGGCCCTTGCCCGCCTTTAGTAGCCAGAATTACCTCGGTGGCGGGCGGGGGGGCGGTGTTGGGGGTACAGGAAGCTGCCTCCAGCAGGCTGAGCCCCGAGGAGGAGGCAGGAACAGCGGCAGAAGCACCTGGTAGGCAGGGCATTCCAACCAGGAAGAAAACAGGATCTAAAACATAAACAACATCCTCACCCCACCAGCAAGCGGGCAGGCGGCTCCCACCCGACTCTGTTTGACTCCTGTTTTTTTTTCAAGGCTCTCCTGAGACTCTTTCTTGAAACAGGAAGGTGGTAGAGAGACGAAGCAGAGTTTCACGATTTCCAGCGGACCTCCTCACTGACACGTCTGATTTGGCACAGTTTTATTTTTAAGCCGATGAGTGTGACCAATGGTGTCATAGCCATGATGTTGAACTTGTTTCAGCAGAATACAAATTTAAATACTTCAGGACCGGCACTCTTTTAGGGGAAATGATACGCGCTGGAACAAAGCAACAAGAAGAAAGGGTTTTCAGGCTCTTATCTTTCCAACAGCGTCTCTTTGGAAGCAGGTGCTGTCTTTATGAAACACCGCATTGACAGTAGACACTGACGTTCATGAGGGCTTCACCATGCCAGGCCTTGTGCCAAGCCAAGGGCTTCATGTGTATTGTCTCCCCAAGTACAGGGAGCTGTTTCTGCTCAGAGAGGTGAGACGGTTCTCCCACGCCTGGCAGTGAGTAAGTGCTGGATGCAGGACTGGAACCCGGGCAGTGCGGCCCCGAGCCACCTCCTGTGTGCTGCACACTCTGCACCTGACAGAACTATCCTTATTTTTCAGCAGGTGTTGTAATATGCCCACCTTCCTCCCTACAGACCCTGTGGTTGGTAACTGAAAATTGGTGATCACTGTGTTCATTTCGTTTGATAAAATTACCAATCTCTCTCCAGCTGTGGATTCAAAATCCCGGGGATGTTTCATACTGAAGCCAATTTCCTTCTCTCTCTCTCTCTCTCTTTCTTTCTAGATTTTATTTCAAATTGACAGAGAGAGAGAGAGAGCATGAGCACAAGCAGGGGGAGGGGCAGAGGGAGAGGCAGACTCCCCGCTGAGCAGGGAGCCCGATGCGGGGCTCCATCCCAGGACCTGGAGATCAAGACCTGAATGGAAGGCAGATGCTTAACAGACTGAGCCACCCAGGTGCCCCTAAAGCCAATTTCTTATAGCAGTGCCTCTGTTCTGATGGCCTTCAGAGGGTGCCCTTACATGGTTGTTGAAGGGTCAGGCCTAAGGTCTTTTTTTTCTATAAATTATCAAGAAAAATCACATCTCTGTGTTAGGACTTTTCTATACTCTCCTTGTTTATTGCAAAGGAAAGAAACTAGGAAGAAGCCCAGTTGAGAGGGAATATGTCAAAATAAGAGACACATTCTTGCCTCTAAGTAGGCGTAGCTATCATTAGTTTGTGTGTGTGTGGTTTTTTTTTTTTAAGATTTTATTTATTTATTTGAGAGAGAGGGAGTGTGCAGAAGCAGGAGGAGCTGCAGAGGGCGACAAAGAAGTAGGCTCCCCGCTGAACAGGGGCTCGGATCCCAAGATCCCGGGATCATGACTTAAGTCGAAGGCAGACGCTTAACCAACTGAGCCACCCAGGCACCTGCCATCATTAGTTTTATGAGAAGTACCATGGTGGGTATTCCTGCTGGGTCCTGGGGTTCAAAGCAGAGCCCCCTCTCCCCCTGTAGCTTCCGCTATTGCTTCCCTCCAATGGCTACTGACGTTTCTGAGGTGGGACAGCTCTAGAGATGGAGGCTTTTAGAAGCAGAGCTGTCCTGCTATCTTGAAAATGCACCCACCTGCCTGGGCCAAGTGGGGAAGTTTACTGCTTCACCCATAACATATTTCATTAAAAAGATATTGGAGAAGGGAGCTCAAGAACTTTCAGGCTGGGGGGCCCCTGCCTGGGTGGCTCAGTGGGTTAAGCCTCTGCCTTCAGCTCAGGTCATGATCTCAGGGTCCTGGGATCGAGCCCCCCCCACACTGAGCTCCCTGCTCAGCGGGGAGCCTGCTTCCCCCCCCCCCACTCCCTCTGCCTGCCTCTCTGCCTACTTGTGATCTCTCTCTCTCTCTCTGACAAATAAATAAATAAAATCTTAAAAAAAAAGTTTTCAGGCTGGCGGTAAGTCCTGTCTTGTCGTTATCTTTAGGTCATTAACTTACTCATCCACACAGCAAACATTCCTTGAGCACATACCACATATTTTTCCATTTTTCCATGATTGGATGCAGCAGAAAACAAACACTGACCTCCAGAATCTCGGACTCCAGCATGTTATTTTTTTTTTAAAGATTTTATTTATTTATTTGACAGAGAGAAATCACAAGTAGGCAGAGAGGCAGGCAGAGAGAGAGGAGGAAGCAGGCTCCCCGCTGAGCAGAAAGCCCGATGTGGGGCTCAAACCCAGGACCTGGGATCATGACCTGAGCTGAAGGCAGCGGCTTAACCCACTGAGCCACCCAGGCGCCCCCTCCAGCATGTTATTAAATGGTCTCCGTGTCACAAATACTCAGTAATGGTAGATTGAAACAGCAAAAGATGCTCGATGACAATAATAAAAACAGGATTGTGTTATTCGACTTAACCGGCATTAGCAGTGTGCTGGGCATATCATGTGTGGTAACGACGTAACCCTTCCCCAAAAAATCTTGTATAGGCTTTCATCTGCAAAAAATGAATCTTTTTACGATTCAACCAAATGCAATTATTATTCCTGTTTTAAAGAAGACGACAAAGAGAACCCCCCCACCCCACATGGACAGGTTTCCTCCACTCTACGCAAACGAGCGTTGGAGCTGAGAGTCAAACCCAGGGCTCCGATTCTCAATCACCATGCTGTACCGAACCAGAAAGGCAGAACTTAAAATTGAATCTGAACCCCCTCCCCGCAAATCAGATTAAACATGAAGAGGAGATTGGTTTCAGAGGAGGTTGATGGCTGGTGGTATGATCACCCTGGATATTGGTACAATATGGCTAGCTCCATCCCAGAGCTCACTTTACATTTATTTTCATCATTCCCTTTAGATGGCCATAGCATTTAGCTCTTCTAATTATTTCTAGGTGCACAAGGTAAGGCCGGGAGGAAGAGCTTCCTTTCCTGGCTAACCCTGATGAATCATTTACCCTTCTCACTAGGATCAGGAATTATTTAAAGTACCCAACTTTTAGGGAATACTGTAGGGGGTTGACAAGGATGGCTGGTTACATCTTGTAAGGTTAATTCACCCACTCTGACGTTCCCTAGGGTGCATGAGTAAGTGGAATCTATCTACAGAAAAGACCTTGTGAATTTTTTTTTTAATGTGGGGGAGGGGGCTGTGGAAGGGGGGCATGACGGATCCTTGTAAAGCCTTAAGGAGCCTCAGCTTCCTGCAGGAAATCTGTGACTGAATGCAGGCCCCAGAGCGGAAACATTAAGTGTATCGTGGGAGAAAAGGAAAGCAAAGTGCTAAAGTTGTTACTCTGAACAGAGGATATGGGAGCATCCTGCAGAAAACTTCCTGTTTAGCCAGGAGACTAGAAAACAAGATGAAAAACACTGAACTTCAATGACTCCTGCGTAAATATATTTCTCAGCCTTCGTTGTCCTGGGCCGGGCTTGCTCTCAAGACCCCGTGGTTTCCCAAGGCGGGGGAGTTCCTAATGGAATCACTCCCAGCCTCCCACCTTCCTTGTTTTGGTGGCCACTCCAAAGCCTTTGTCATCCCTGTGACTGATCCCTGGCTGTACTACCTCCTTGGCTGAATTCTGGGCCCCCCACCCCCAACCCCAGGAATGAACCTTTCTTAGCTTGCATTAAACACTCTGTAAAATGGATTTTGAGAATGCATTTTTTAATATCTCAGTTTCACCTCTTCTGTCTTCTCTAGGTGGTGGGATCCACTGGTTTGGCAAAGAGAGAGAAACTCTGTTGGTTTTTTAATCTTTAATTTATTGAAGATCTTATTTATTTATTTGACAGCGAGAGACACAGTGAGAGAGGGAACACAGGCAGGAGGAGTGGGAGAGGGAGAAGCAGGCTTCCTGCTGAGCAGGGAGCCCGGTACGGGGCTCGATCCCAGGACCCTGGGATCATGATGTAAGCTGAAGACAGATGCTTAATGACAGAGCCACCCAGGCGCCCCTGAAACTCTGGTGGTTATAAAGGAACTTAAAAGACTATGTTTTTCATTCCCAAACACTTTCAAATGGAGGAATAAGATCCAGTTCAAGGAGAAAAAATCAGAGTTCTGAATTCCTCTATTAAAAGTTTCAGCAATTATGGGGCCCTTGGGTGGCTCAGTGGGTTAAAGCCTCTGCCTTCGGCTCAGGTCATGATCCCAGGGTCCTGGGATTGAGCCCCACACTGGGCTCCCTGCTCAGCATCGGGATCTCTGCTCAGCAGGGAGCCTGCTTCCTCCTTTCTCTGCCTGCCTCTCTGCCTACTTGTGATCTCTGTCAAATAAATAAATAAAATCTTTAAAAAAAATTTTTTTTAAGTTTCAGCATTGAAGAAAATTTCCAATATTGGCCAAACACATACGCAATGGTGTTATGTTGCGTTAGGTGTTATGCTGTATATTAGATGTCCCATGTGATAGGGAACTACTCTGAGGGAAGGCATTTTTAGTTATTTTTCAGTTTTTCTGACTAGATTGTTTTGTGTGAAATAATGTAGAAATGGTTAAAATGGGGAAGCGAGGAAAGTGAACCCCTCTAAATTTACATCCGCTGTATAGATGGCCCTGGGCGTCTGTGTAATGGATGATGTTTCATGGACAACGTCTGAGATGTTTTTCCTCTTCTCTTTCCCCTTCCTTCCTACCCTCTAAACTAGGAGGGCCTCATACTCATTGTCTCTCTCTCTTTCCTTTTGGTCATATATTCTTTTCTGAAATCTTACGATTAAACAACATCGGCAATGAGTAAGTAGTTAGGGATAAAGAGTCATTTGCTGTATACATCAGTGAAGACGAGAAGCATATAGGATTGGTGATAGTCTGACATCTTGTTTTCTCTCTTCTTCAAAACACCCTAGATTTTGAGCATTTGGGAACAGCAGTCTGATGGTACCACTTTTGTAAAATACTAGTTGCTTTCTAAGACCTTGACACATAGAGCTTTAGCTATTTCCTTTAGTCCTTAAGAATACTGTGATAATTTATCATAGTAGCGATAGTAATAATAACGTTTCCAATTGTCGAGTTCTGATATCTATATTCTGCACAATGTCAAGTACCTGGAATCAAAGGGCTATGATCCCGGCCAAGTTTAATGTCAGCGGCCTGTGGTTAACCAGTCCTTCACTGATGATTAATTCTGTGGACTCGTCATCACAATGACTTCCTCTAAGTACTTGCATGGCTTCTACCTTGGGACATGTTGTCACTCAGTGTTGCCCCATCTTAGAAAATCAGAGTTCCCTCTCTGACCCTCATCACTTACCTTCTGGCTGATTCTCACTACAGGAACTCTGTTACACCTGTCCTTTGGTCTCACGGTGACCTCCAATCCTTTGAATGTGACTGATTTCTCTCTAGGAGCTCTCTCTCATCTTTATTTCCCTTTCTCACTTAGGTTCCACGCTTCATTGCCCAGTACCCAAGATACCTTCGCTCTGGTTGTCCTTGTGGAGTTGCTTGATGTCAAGTGCACAGATCTGAGTTGTTAGGAAGATCCCTCTCTTCCCTCCTGTTCTTTATGTTACGTAATTACGTTGCCCATCTTTCTCTCTCCGTGATCCCATATTCTTCTCGGCATAGGCAGCCACGTGATTGCATTCCATCATGCCCTCCCAATCCAACTTCCACCCACTTATTTTTTCATGAGTCTACCCAACTACCTGCTTACCAGGACCACTACGTTTGTTGTTTTTCTCTACCTGGAATACCTGCCTCCAGGTACTGGCCAAGGCTTCTCCTTCACTTCCTTTACATCTTCAGTCAAATGTCACCTCCTTAGGGATGCTCCTCTGAGCACCATATTGAAAATCGTTACCCCTCTCTCCCAGCGTCTGGTGCTTCTTACCAGTTTGGGTTTCCTCCTCGAGGGAAGACTGGTTCACATCTTTGCCTATCAATCCCCCCCACCTTTTTTTTAATTGCTGATTTTTAATAATTTCTTAGCAAATCTAGGTAGCAGTTCCTTGTCATTTTTAGACGCTGCAAACTTCTCTAAGTTCTTTGTGAGTGCTGATCTTTACTCAGCAAAACAACCCTCTCATTCTGATGCAAATCAAGATTATGTAATTGTCCTCATGAAAAATCCTTTAATAGCTCTGAAGTCCTTGAGATAAAGACGAAACTTCTTTACATGATATATAAGACCCTCCAAAGTCTACCCTTTAGTACTCTCCCTCCTGTTCATTGCTTTTTTATTTTTTTTTAAGATTTTATTTATTTATTTGACAGACAAAGATCACAAGTAGGCAGAGAGGCAGGCAGAGAGGAGGCAGGGGGAAGCAGGCTCCTTGCTGAACAGGGAGCCTGATGCGGGACTCGATCCCAGGACCCTGAGATCATGACCTGAGCCAAAGGCAGAGGCTTTAACCACTGAGCCACCCAGGTGCCCCTGTTCATTGCTTTTTGCTGTAGCATGATGGTGTTATTTATTTTCTAAACCAGGACATTTTTGAGATGATGTGGGAACTCTATTAGTTATTACATCAAAACAGCCGACATTAACAGGGGCTGTCTAGGGAACTTGGGACTTCTGGTGACCCCACCCATATGGGACTTCTTTTGGTGTCTTTGACCTTGGCACATACTTCCGGGCCTTTGTCCCATGGATTTTCCTCTGTCTTCAGCATGCCTTCTCACTCATTTCCACTTGGATCCCCTACTCCCTCATTTTTCAGGTCTTACTCAGAGCCACAGCAGGTCTCAGGGAGGCCTTCCCTGGACACTACTGTTTACCCTTAAAAAGCTTTGTTTCTTCTTTTTTCGTAATACCTATTACCCTTTTGTAAAATTTCCTGCATAGTGGCTAACTTCCCTGCCCAGGGGTAACCTTTAGGCAGGCAGGGTCCAGTCTGCCTGGGTCCCCGCTGTACCCCACAGAATTCCTAACAGAATTCCTGGCACAGAGTAAGTGTTGGACTCACACTTGTGGAACGATGTCAATGTATCTTCACAGAACCTCCATAATGTGGTTGTTCCTATCCTCAGTTTCTTAGATACAGAAATTGAGTCCCATAGAAGTGGTGCATGATCACAGAGCTGTAGCTGATAAACAGCAGGGATGATATAAAAACAATGAATTAAAAAAAAAAGAATACAAATCCCATGTTCTTGATCATGGCGCATTTTCCTTCTCTAAGTGGATTATCTTCATTCCTGGTCTTTTATAAAACATACTTAGGCTGCTCTTGGTGAGTGCCATTTTGACTCTTCATCTGAATAATTTTGCTAAGAATAAAATCAATTTGAAAATAGATTTTATCTTATTTTATTTTGAGTTTTTAAATTTAAATTCAACTTAACCTACACAGTGTCATTAGGGTCAGTGAATTAATCAGTGTTTCGTCAGTTGCACGTAGCACCCAATGCTCATTAATTACTTCACATGCCCTCCTTAATGTCCATCCCCCTGTCACCCCATCCCCCCACCCCCGTCCCCTCCAGGAACCCTGTTTGTTCCCTAGAGTTATGAGTCTCTTATGGTTTGCCTCCCTCTCTGTTTTCCTCTAATTCTACTTTTCCTTCCCTTCCAAAAATACATTTTAAAATCTAAAAATATTTATTCTCTTCGATCCCGTAATTCCATTTCCAGGGGCCCATCTTACAAGAATAAATGAAAAATAAAGGAAAAAATTCATATGCCAAGATAGGTGCTGCAAAATAATTTGCAAAAGAAGAAGTGTAAATAACCTGAAAGCTTACTAGGAAGGAACAGTTAATTGAAATACGACAGGTCCACGGGTGAAAGGTATATAACCATTAAATAAATGTCTGCAACATAGGTTTAATATTATGGGAAAATACTTAGAATAATAAATTACATTAAAATCTGATACAATGTGGGCTGCCTGGGTGGCTCAGTCAGTTCAACCTCTGACTCTTGATTTCTGCTCAGGTCATGATCTCAGGATTGTGGGATCGAGGCTTGTGTTGGGCTCTGATCTGAGTGTGGATCCTGCTTAGAATCTCTCTCCCTTTCCTCTCCCCTGCTCAGGCTCTCCCTCTCTCTCTAAATAGAAATAAAATCTTAAAATTTGATACAAATGTAATTTTAAATATGCTTGAAGTATTAATGTGTGTGTGTTTCTATATATTTATACACAGACACATACCTACAAACATACACACATGTAGGCAGGACTGGCCACATAGTTGTAGGACCCCCAGCAAAAAGAAATTTCCAGACCTCCTGTACAAAAATTATTAAGATTTTCAAGATGGTGACAACATAGAACTAAACCAAAAACAAGATTTCTCTTAGTATAGGGCCCTGTATTATGAGGCAGAGTGTGTACACCCATGAAGCCAGTCCAGCATACACATTTTAAGATTTTATTTATTTATTTGACAGACAGAAATCACAACTAGGCAGAGAGGCAGGCAGAGAGAGAGGAGGAAGCAGACTCCCTGCAGAGCAGAGAGCCCGATGCGGGGCTCAATCCCAGGGTCCTGGGATCGTGACCTGAGCTGGAGGCAGAGGCTTTAACCTGCTGAGCCACTCAGGCGCCCCCTGCATACACATTTTTAAAAAAAGATTTTTTAAAATTTATTTGCGGGGGGAGAGAGAGAAAACACGAGTGGGGGGCAGGGGCACAGGGAGAGGGACAAGCAGACTCCCCGCTGAGCTCGGAGCCCGACACAGGCTCCTTCCCAGGACCTTGAGATCATGACCTGAGCCTAAGCAGAGGGTCCTGCCTGCACATTTTGATAATGAAATAACCTTAAGGAGCTATCTTGAGCTATTTCTAGTTACCTTTTGTGATAGCATTGTAGGTGATTATTTTCTTCCTGCTTTTCTATGTTATCTAAGATGTTTACAATATATATATTATTTTAATAATAAATTTATTTTATAAAGCTGTATGTTTTCATAAATTCTTAAAGCTAGGGTATATACCCTGAGGCTGAACTATGAGGTTTCCTAGATAGAGTAGACTTAGCTGCTCAACACCCTAAAAATATTTTTTCCAAGTTTTTGTTATTTCAACTACCAATGCCTAATATTAAGTAATAAGATTCACCTTTGGCAAAATTGGCTGACGTTGATAAAGTTTGTCTTTATCATCCTTTTGCCTTTCTTTTTTCTCCAGGAAGGTCTCCCTCTGCATTTCCTCCTTTTAGCCACCTAGTGAGTTCCTGTTTTCTCATGTGTTCCCCTTTTATCAGAAGAGGAAAGTAGATATCGTTAGTCAGAAAGTCACTATGTGTAAAGAACCGTACTAAGTGAATTGCAACACCTACTTTAGTCTTCTTAACAGTCTTCTCTGGTGGCCAGTGTTATTCTTTTATGGAACTGGATTTTGAGTCATAGAGGTTATGCATCTCTGGCCAAGGTCGTAATACTAGGAAGAGAACAGGATTAGAACTCGGGCAGAGTAAGTAGTCCCCAAGTCTCCAGAGATGGCTACCAGGGGTTCTTCCCATCTCTCTGCCTGGTTTTATTCCATAGATCAAGGTGGCGGTGGGGGGGCTCCATTTCCCTACTCCTTGAGTTGAGGATGCTTTATGACTTGCTTTATGACCAAAAGAATGTTCTGGAACTTCAGACTCTAGGCCTTTGGGGAATTGGCAGCTTCTGCATCTAGGAACTTGGGAATCCAACTACCATGCTGGAAGGAAGTCCAGGTGAGGCCACTGAAGGATTGGAGACCACGGGTAGTGAGGCTGGAAATAAACAGGTCCTATCATTATGCTTACACATGTCCCGCTCTAGTGGGAGAGAGAGCTCTGTAATCCCCAAGCCACAAAGCCTTCTAATCTCTGTTGTAACAGAGGCAAGTAAGAAATGCTGTAGAAGCTGTCAGAAAGTTAGAGTGATCTTGTGGGGGGGGGGGCGTGGGGTAAGGGATGGAGAAGGTGGTTTTACAGAGGAATGACGATACTTATCTTGCATCTGGAGGGCTAGGGGGTTTCCTAGACAGAAAGGGCATGCTGAACTGAGAGAGCAGCATTAGCAATGGTGTCCCAGAACAAGATGTGCTGAGGGAACAGTGAACAAATAGCACTTTCTGGAATTTCTTTGATTTTTATACTTCTAGTCCTTAAATACTCCAAAACCTCTAAGCTTTCTCACTGTGGTTTCCATGCTGGTGAGGGTAGAGGATGGATAGAAGGAAATGAGCAGTAGAGAACACTTTGCTATCAAATCATGCATTCCCCTTCATTGATTCTTTTATTGTCGTGGTAGATAGTGTGTTAGTTTTCCAGGGCTGCTGTAATAAATCCAGGAGCTGAAAACAGAAGAAATTTATGATTTCCCAGTTCTGGAGGCCGGAAATCCGAAATCAAGGTGTTGGCAGGGCCATGCTCTCTGAGAAAATCCTTTCTTGCCTCCTCCCGCTACTGGTGACTCCAAGCATTCCTTGGCTTGTAACTTTTATCTCTGTTTCTGTCTTCTCATGGCCTTATTCTCTGTGTCTGTGACTTCTCTCTTCTTCTTCTTCTTTTTTAAAAAAAGATTTTATTTATTTATTTAACAGAGAGAGAGAGAGAGATCACAAGTAGGCAGAGAGGCAGGCAGAGAGAGAGGAGGGAAGCAGGCTCCCTGCTGAGCAGAGAGCCCAATGCGGGGCTCGATCCCAGGACCCTGAGATCATGACCTGAACCAAAGGCAGAGGCTTAATTGACTGAGCCACCCAGGTGCCCTGTGACTTCTCTCTTCTTATAAAACATTGTCATAGGATTTTGGACCTTCCCTAATCCAGGATATTGGCATCTCTAGATTGTTCCTGAATTACATTCACAAAAACTCTTTTTCCAAATAAGGTCACCTTCACTGGGTGGACATATCTCTTGGGCAGGGTGGGGGGTGGTCACCATTCAACCCACTACAGATGGTACTCGAAATTGCCCTTGGCTAAGGATTTATATACAGGGATAGATGTTCTTTAAAACAAACAAACAAAAAAACAAAACAAAAAACCCCTCTTTGTTTCATCATTTTCATGATGATTTCATGATTTTATCATGAACTAAAAAAGTTTAATATCCTAAAATGTTTGTAAATGTGACTTTGCTTGGGTCTCTCTCCTGAGCAGAATCTTAGCAGATTTTCTCAGGCAGGACTCAAAATGTTCATCATAGCATAATTGGTCTTGTGATTAGCTATGCTAAATCGAAATATTAAAAAAAGAGCCTAGTAGTTACATTAATGTCTGAATATGGTCTACCTTTTTAGAAATAAATGTTTTTCATTATATTTTACCAGCAGCAAATGGTGGTGTGAAGCCTTTTGCCTTTCCCCATTTGAAGAGAATCAAAAAAATGTACCAACATTTGAGATCTTTAAGTGGGTTACTTTGGGGATTCCAAAGTCTGTAAACTCAATTTAGAGAAATAGGAATGGAAATGCCATGGGCTTTATTTTGTACTTTTATCTTTGCTTTCTTTGTTAGTGAAGAAGTTGGTAAAGAATGACTTGAAACTTGATGTTACCGCTAGACCCCAGTTGTCTTCTCTTTGCAATAAGATTTCAATTCTTAATCAAAGCCTTTTGTGCAGAATACTCACCCAGTCCACAGAATGATAGAATTTTTCCTCCCAAGGTAACATACAAGAATTAGACAGGTATGCGCTGCATTCTCATTAGAAGGGAGGGAGCTCTTAGGTTTGTAGGAGCTCCTTCTGCCTTTTTCCTTTGCTACCACTGGGCACTCTAGTAATTTTTGATGTTTCCTTAAAAAAAGTCTAAGTCTACAGGACGAGGCAGGGAGTCTGTTCATTAAAGTCTTCCTATGAGTATGGAATACTTTGCAATTCCTTCGTCACCGTCATTATCTTCATCATCATTAGTGCCATCTGGGAAATTCCCCCCTTGAACTAATGGTTGGTGATCATACGTTCTTGACTTCCAAAAGAAAACCAAATTAATGCCTTCCAGGAAATCCAAGTGGGTTATTTGTCTTTTTCTTTTTATCTCTGTGTTGGTTCATTTCCATATATGAAACACCTGTGGACTTTCATGCATATCAAATCATGGTCCCACACAGTTGAGCTCAGCATTGTAGTTTCAGCCTGGCCCTTGTTGTTCAGATTGGAATAGTTTGCTATAATGAAAGCAGAAGCTTATAATGCCTTGGATGAGATCTTTGTCACCTTGGCAAAGGGTGAGAATCAGGGAGCCTGAATGGCTAGGTCAGAAGAACATGCGATTCTTGATCTCAGGGTCATGAGTTTGAGCTCCACATTTGGTGTAGAGATGACTAAAACTGAATGAATGAATGAATGAATGAATGAATGGATGGACTTTTTAAAAAAAGTCTCTAAAAAGGTGAGAGTCATAACCTCAATGCAAAGTTGACACTGGAAAGACTGAGTACCCTCTAAGATATAATAAGTCGCTTTGTGCCGTTTTTCCTGAATTTCCGAACTTTTCTCATTACTAGTAATCCATTTTCCCCCCCCTCGGGAGGTAAGGAAGCAGTCCCCAGGGGTGGGGGTTGTGCCCAGCAAAGACTCTCTTCTTAGAAATCTTCCCTAGTTCAGGACTTAGGAGTTAAAATTCAGAAGTCAGGTCTTTGTGCCTATCACCTGACTCCTTGGTATCACAAAGGTTTGTCCAATGAAAGGCAGGCTCTGACCGGTCAGGGCTTTGAGAAACCCTGGAAATCATCAGTACAGTTCCGTAGACTTACAGACCATGTTTTTCCACCTGATACTTGTTCAGAGCCGCTGGGCTGCTCCAGCTCCAGTCCTAACATCCAACATCCATCACTCGAAATCTGTGAAACTGGGGCACCTGGGTGGCTTAGCTGTTAAGCATCTGCCTGCAGCCTGAGATAAGCCCTGCGTGGGGCTCCCTGCTCAGCAGGAAGCCTGCTTCTCCCTCTCCTACTCCCCTGCTTGTGTTCCCTCTCTCAAATAAATAAATAACAATCTTAAAAAAAAAAACAAAAAACAGAAACAAAAACAAAGTCTGTGAAACTGACATCAACCCCTCAAGACCTTTTTAACCATCTGGAAACTCATGGAGCTGGGGCAGTGTGGAAGCTAGGTGGCGCTGGCTACCACGAACCACACAACATAAACTTGTACATGTCAGAACATGCCCCGTGACCGAAGGGCACCGCTGGGAAGCCTTTCTCAGGAGTCTGGTCTGAGATGCAGGGAGCCCGACGTGAGACAAAGGAGAAACACAGAAGTTCTACCGCGTTGCTCTCAGACTGTACAGCATGACCCACTCCTGAACAGGACCCATTCCTCCTGACTTCACAAAGAAACACCCAACACACCAGCTGTGTGCCTCTATCTTCTATGTACACTCCTCGTCATTTGCATTTCTAATATCCTCTCTGCCTTTTTTGATTTTGTAATCACCACTGCCTGCCCAGGAGCTCCACAGGAAAACCAGAAGTTCCAGAATAGCCATCGGAAGAGAACTTGCTTTCAGTGCCTTTTCCACTCATGCTTATTTTCTACCAACCGCATAACCTGTGCGTTTGGAATTTTTTCCCAGCATCACTGGCTTTCATAAGCTGAAGTGTCTGTCAGGAAATAAAACGGCTGTGGTGGAAAGACCAAAATTATAACCGAGAACGCAGGAATGTCGAACCGGCCCCCGACGACCTGCGGAAGGGACCACAACAGAAGTGGGCTGTGTTGGTGAGGCAGGCTTAATAAGAGTAGAGCTTTTATGAATGTCTAGTCACATCTGCGGACGAAATCATCTTGTACACAGTCCCTTTGCCTAGGCACAGGCGATGTGCCTGATCTGATAAAACCGTCTGCTTTGTGAACGCCTATGGAAAGTGTTTCACAGAAATATGGAATTACGTTTGGATATACTGCTAATAAATTCCATTTATTGAAAATAGTATAACTGCCCTGAAATGAAAAAGCCATCAAGAACATGCATTTAGTTAATATTTCCAACTGTACTGAATGATACAGGGCATAGTGTACATACGTCTGTAATCATGAAGGGTTTATTGCACAAGAAAAAACAGAGCATGCTGTTGATATGTATATATATATATACATATATATATATATTTTTTTGACATATTGGCTGGTAAAATGTTGATAGTAATTAATCCCCAAGTGGAAACAGACTTACAGTTCTGGCAGAGGGGCGTCATAAACTTTTTCTCATTGGTCTCTGAGCTTCTGGAATCTTCGTTCCAAGGCATGTAGCTCTGGTCCAGGTTAATATTTCTCCTCCTGTTCGCTGCCTCCCCGTCTACCCTTGCTCCCTACATAAAAGGAGACTGTTAAACAGAATTTCTTTCCCTGGGAAAGAACACCACTCCTTTGAATCCCTCTGCCATACTTTCCCCTCCCCCACCTTGCCAATGCACACTTTCATAAATTCTTGTTCCAGCCTAGTTGGTAGTGATGGAGGGCTTCGTGGAAGGGGAAAGTAGCTGAGGATTTAAACTTTACTTCTGTAATAGAGGAATATAATAGAAATCAGCCTCATCCAGAAAGAAATGGCCACAGCAAACTCACAGAGGAGAAGATAGGCTCAAAAATGGTGGGCACCTCATTCATTCTATGACTCTCTTTCTGGCACCTGGTGTAGTACTTGGCATACAGTAAGTGCTGCTTAGATAAGTCACTTTTCAGTTTTTGTTTCCATGTTCCAAAGAGATGAGGATCTCTGCCACCTTGGACTGAGATGACTTATCAGATAGTAAACCCATGGTACTGAGTACCAACTCCATGCAGAACTGCTTCGGAAGCTATGGGATTGCAGTTAATGATGGATTAATCCACATTCCCTAAGAGCTTACCTGTTAAGTGCATAACTACACATTCGAAATGAGACGTTGTAGTCCATTGCCCATCAACCATCTGCCTCGAAATCTGGTTGTGTTTCCATCGCTAATCCAATGAAGCTAGCCAAATGCCACACAAGAAACCACAAAGCTAATCTGTACTCTTGAATAACTGTGCAGAACACCCATTGCCTTTCTATGGGCAGAATTTGGCCCATAGAACTCATCAGTTGCCAGGGCTCACAGGAAGTCAGGGATTAAATAAACCTAGTCCTGTGTTCCTAGAATCGGGTCTATGAGCCCATGAGGTCATAGTCACAGTGGCATGCTAGGCAAGTTCAGGGAACTGTTAAGCTAGCCTTTGAATTAGTTTTAGTTAATTGTTGAAAATGCATCTGATGTGAAAGCAAGTTCTTTTATTGTGTTTCAAGGGTTCCCCCACACCGCTGCCCCATTTCAATGTCACAAGTTTTATTCTAGGCCAAAGGTCATATCTATGTTTGATTCCTTTTGGATTTCCTTTTTTGAAACCATATTATAGCTTTTTTTTTTTTTTTTTTTTTTTTTTTTGCGGGGGGGGGTCCCTTTTTGGGGTAAATGATTCACAGCTAAGTTCACTAAGTTCTGGAGTGACCAGAGTTTCTCAACCTCGATAGTACTGACATTTTGGGCCAGATCATTGTTTTGTTTTTTGTTTTATTTTTTGTTTTATGGGGGCTGTCCTATATATTGTAGCATGTTTTATAGCATCCCTGGCCTCTGCCCCTAGAGGCCTCTGCCCCTAGCAACAACCACCTTCCTTACAAAAAAAAAAAAAAAAAAGGTCCAGATATTGTTAACTATCGAGAGGAGCCGGGTGGGGGTGGGGGGTATTACGTGTTATAGATCCTCACAGACTGTTCCTTGACCAAGAAAATGCCTTTGACTACCGTCCAACTTCCCCATTAACTCTGTCCTCCTCCTCATATATAGTTATCTTTAAAGATTTTATTTATTTATATGTCAGAGAGAGAGAGGGAGAGAGAGCGAGCACAGGCAGACAGAATGGCAGGCAGAGGCAGAGGGAGAAGCAGGCTCCCTGACAAGCAAGGAGCCCGATGTGGGACTTGATCCCAGGACGCTGGGATCATGACCTGAGCCGAAGGCAGCTGCCCAACCAACTGAGCCACCCAGGCATCCCATATAGTTATCTTTAACAATTTAAGACAGATGTTGCCAAGAGAGACTAGATACAGAACTTCTGGAAAGTTCTCTGGGTAGAGGGTTATGTGAGTGAGTGTGCCATAGATTTTAGGGACATCTTCCTGACCAGAATTCCATTCTGCTGCCTCTACTGCCTCCTGGGGTTCCTTCATATTGCACTGACAAAGCAGAAATAAACTATTGTAAATGGATTCTTAAAAAGATTTTATTTATTTGTATTTTAGAGAGACCGAGCAAGTGAGTGACCAGTGGGAGGGACAGAGGGAGAGAGAATTTGAAGCAGACTCCCCACAGAGCACAAGCCTGATGTGGGACTTCATCTCACAACCCTGGGATCATAACCTGAGCTGAAACCGAGAGTAGGACACTTAAATGATGGAGCTACCCAGGAGCCCCTGTAAATGGATTTTTTTCTCTGTTATTCATTGCTGTGTTTATGGAATAGCAAAGATCGTAAGAAAAGGTGGAAAACACGAGGCCAAGGCAGATGCCAGTGGTTGGAGATGTAGGTGCTATTGGCAAAGTAGAAATAAAGCTGTATCAGCTGTCCTCCGAATGGTGGAAAATTTCAGAAATAAACATTTATGATTTTCATAGATGATTTCTGAGGATTTTTCTTTGCCCACCCAAGGTGATCTTGTTCCCTTTTTTAGAGGTACCACAATCTGTCCCTCTCTCACTTTAAAAATTAAACTTTAGGTAAGAGAGGAGAGAGGTCAACTTTTTTTGTCTGTAGCTTTGGTTTGGTCTTGTTTTTGTTTCTATAGTCTTTTGATCAAAGTGAATGGAAATGACTTAGAAAGATGGGCATGGGTAGGGTGGCGTGGTTGGAAGTCTTTTAGGTCTATGCTGGTCTATGTCCTTGCAGTGCCTCACTGTGAGCCTAGAGTACCAAGGGTGAGGAGAGGAACAAGGGAAGAAAACCCAAGGAAGAAGGATTGGGGTTGGTATAGAGCTAGAATTTGTTGACCACTGTCAGTTGGTTTTGTCTTGTGTATCGCCGACAAGAATCCTATGTTAATGTCCTACTCATAAATGAGTAATTGGGGAAGAGAGAAGTTAAACGTGTCCAGGGCAAGAAAACCAAGAAGCAGCAGAGTTGACCCTCAGATCACCCCGTGTGGGACTCCAAAACCCATTCTTTTCCATTACCCCCTGATGCTCCTGGACAACATGAAGCATCCATCATTTCCACGTCTTGTGATAAGGAGAATGTTGTCGGTAGGCATCCTCCTCCAGGAGATATGAACTGTCAGGCCAATGCGTTACAATGACACGCTGTGTAATTGCCAAGAAATTTGTAATTATTGGTTACAGTCTGGCTACAGAGTATCATATTTGACTGCTCAAGATGAATTAAAGTATCTGCCTATTGTTTGCTACTTAAACATGGAATGCCCAACAAAGAAAAGGGTGATTAAAGTATGTAGTTATGTGAAATCTTTCCAGAGAGGTTATTTTCTATTTAAAGAGACCGTTTAAAATTTTATTTGGGGTTCCAGAATTTTGTTTCACAAATGTTTCTGAGCCTTGTAGGGGCTCTGGTATGTGTTATGGAGATTTTACTGAAGGTGATGAATTACTTAAGAATATTGGGATAGAGGATCTTCCGTCTTGCTCTGGATTATAACTGACTTAGTTGCCTACACAGCCTCCCCATCCCTAGGGAAGCTCTAGACCCTGACTCTGAGACCATCTTTTTTCCTGTCACCCTTGGCCTGCAGAAGGAACCACCTCTGGCTTCTTAGTAAGTCTGGTATCCTCTCACCAGCCTTGGGGTCATGTCTTGGGGAAAGACGATCTTTGTTCTCTTTGTTCTCCATGGAACATGCCCCCTTGGTGGGTCTTCTGGACTCCCCTACCTTATCCATTCCAGCATGTCCACACTGCTTCTCTGCTTCTTCATTTATCCCTTCACCACCTGCCAGGGCAACCAGGCATTTCTACATTGCTAAGAATGGACCATTTTCTTCCCCCCTAGGCTTCTAAGAGCCATGCCAGTATAAGTTGGTCCAATTTCCTGGATTCTTTGCTAGAATGTTCACCACTATTAGATGAAAAGTCCCCAACTCAGTGAAATCTTGCTTATTTCCAGCCTTACATTCTAGCCCCTTGATCAGGCATCCTCAATACCACATCACGGGATAACCCTCCCCACCACTCCCCCCTTCCCCCGACTCCTGCCCGTTCTTAGGTCTGTAGTTCTTTAGGCTTATAGTCTCTTTCTGCCTTTATCAGACCCAGCATTTCCCCAGCTAGGTTAGGCTAAGACTCCACCTTATTTATCAGCCTGAAACCAGGAGAGGAGGTGTGGGCAGTTCTTGGGGGGCACGATTAGTAGTGTCCCATGACTGCTGTCACAAATTTGTTGCCCAATTAGTGACATAAAACAATCCAAATTTATTACTTCAAAGTTCTGAAAGTCAGAAGTCCTAAAATCAAGATGATTCGGAAGTCCCTTGGAATTATGAGACCAAGGTATTAAAATGATCGTTAATAGAGTAGCTGCTTATTTAAAGGGGTCGTGGTCAGAGAAGAGTGGAAAGGAATACTCTGACCAAAGTTAGAGGGTGAGGGACACCTGGGTGCCTCAACTGGTTAAGCCTCTTGGTTTTGGCTCAGGTCATGATTTCAGGGTTGTGAGATCGAATGCTGTGTGGGGCTCCATGCTCAGCATGGAGTCAGCTTGAGATTCTCTCCCTATCCCTCACCACCTCCCCACTTCCCACTTATGTGTGCAAGCACTTTCTCTCTCTTTCTCTCTCTTTCTCTCAAAAAAAAAAAAAAGGAGGGTGAGAGATGGAGATTGTCTTATAATTTTGTAGACTGTAGCAAAGAAGAAAGTAGGAGACATTTGTAAGTAAGCGGCATGAATTACTGAAGATGAGATGTCAGGATAATGAATAATGAAGTACCCCCTTGTTGTGTTCCCAGAGTATGAGCATTTATCATGGACTGACTGACAATTACAGTAAGTACGTGATAAATACTATCTCCCCTGGCAGATTGTGAGTACCTTCAAGACTCATTTATCTTTGTATCACCAGGATGTGGTTAAAAAACAAAACTAAACAGGACCATATAAATGTTCAATAAGAAACTATTGACTAAATGAGTAAGGAAAGGATTTTGGGAAATGAAAACCAGTATCGCTTGGGTACATGCTGAGTGGTAAGCATTGTCAGTACCTTCCCCTCCAGCATTTCAGGAATTTTCCAACAATCCTACAAAGTATTATTCCTGTTTAAGAAAGGAAGAGATCGGGGGTTTGAGGGTTTACCTAAACTTCCCTGATTGCCCATGACCAGTAAATGTCAGATACAAAGCAGGATGCTAGAGAGGGATGGGGCATGTAGGTAGGAGTTTCCTTCGATAGGGTTTTTTGAAAAGCCTGGTTTTGGTTAACACTAAGAAGTTGAAGGAGTTGGTTAATTAAAAGTAAGAATTACTTATAATTAAATTACAATTTAACATAAGACGGAGGACTTCCAGATGATGCAGTGGGACTCTGGAGTCCTGAATAGGGCTGGAATGATCTAGTCCTTGAATACTGCATCATTTGAATATGGGAGCGATTGAAGATGTGGCCACTATCTTTCCCTATCATTGGAAAGGTACAGGTAAAAGGATGGATTTGAAAACCCAGGATTTAGGAACTCTTTCTTTGCCATGACTTTCAGTTTGTTGAGAAGCTATAGCATAGTAGAAAACAGTAGAAAACCAAGCTATCTGGTGTTTTAGTTGTCTACTGCTGTGCAACAAATCACCCGCAAACTTAGTGCCTTAAAACAAGAAAGTACATGATCTCACTGCTCATGTGGAATCTGAGAATGGCTTAGCTGCGTCCTGTAGCTCACGGATTTTCACGAGGCTTCAGTCAAGCCATCGGTCCACCCTGCAGTCATCTTAAGGCTTAACTAGGGCAGGATTTGCTTCCAAGCTCAGTTGCCATAGTTGGCAGAATTCAGTTCCTGGCAGGCTATAGGACGAAGGACCTCAGTTCCTTACCACCTGACCTTTCCCAAAGGCTCATAACACGATAGCTGGATTTATCAAAATGAGCAAGTGAGAAAGAGCATGAGAACACCAGCAAAATGGCAGGCGTGGTCTTCTAGAACTTAATTTCAGAAGTAATGTCCTGTCACTTTTGTCAGTTAGAATGAAATCACTGAGACCAGCCCGCCCACCATGGGGGCGTGGGGAGATTATACAAGAGAACACCAGGAGGCGGGAATTGCTGGTGGCTATTTTAGACGCAGCCTACTACAGAAGTGATTTGCTAGAGATATGATGCTCTCTTCCAAAGAAAGAATTAGAAGTGACATTGCCGGTCTAGGGCTTAACAAGAGATAAATGAAGAATAGGTTATGAATCACTGGCATCTATAAAGAAATTGGGTGATTTATTCAGACTCACATTTACCTTTCTGACCTACTTTCTGCAATCGGCTTTCTAGACAGAAGTTACCTGTACTCCTACCTGATCCTTTCAGTTGAAGTATTGCTTAAGGTAGAAATTTTCCCTCCCTCCCTCCCTCCCTCCCTCCCTCTCTCTCTCTCTTTTCTTTCTTTTTTTTAAAGATTTTATTTATTTGAGATACAGAGAAAGAGAGAGAGCACAAGTAGGGGGGCAGAGGGAGAAGGAGAAGCAGACTCCCTGCTGAACAAGGAGTCCGATGTGGGGCTCGATCCCAAGACCTTGGGATCATGACCTGAGCCCAAGGCAGACACTTAACTGACTGAGCCACCCAGGTGCCCCAAGGTAGAACTTTTCAGTGTGTCATCCACATTTGAACATTTGATCACAGATTTGAAATCTTACAGTTTTTCCATGATAGCTCTTCTTTTCCCAGATCATATCAAATGGCTCAATAATGAAGGCACTTCTCGTGTTTCTGTAGATTTGGTTAAGTTTTGAAATATACATTCCATGACTAGACAATTTTTTCTCCATGGTTTTCAAAGAGCAATGACTGAGATAAGGTCCTATATCCACTGACGGTCTGTTGTAGGTATTCAGTAAAGAAGGATCTGGAGGTGCCTGAGTGGCACAGTTGGTTGAATGTCCAACTCTTGGTTTTGGTTCGGCTCATGAATTCAGTATGGTGAGATTGAGCTCTGTGCTGGGCTCTGTGCTCAGCACAGAGTCTGCTTGAGATTCTCTCTCCCTTTCCCTCTGCCCCTCCCACTCACACACACTTTTCTTTTCTTTTTTCTTTTCTTTTCTTTTTCCTTTCCTTTCCTCTTCTCTCTTCTCTTCTCTTCTCTTCTCTTCTCTTCTCTTCTCTTCTTTTTTAAAGGAAGAGCCATTCTTATTAATGGAAAAATGCACTGTTTTTATCCTCTGAAACTCAGGGCCTTGTTATTGTGGATCTAAAGGGAATTTTAAAGATCTTCTCCATCTTTGTGGGAGACAAATTCAGCTTAGAGTCTACTTTATCTTAAAGGTGCTATGGTAATTTAATGATAAAAGAAGAGTCTCTTGAATAATTGGGGTCAGGCGACTGAAAATCCATCCATGTGGAAGAGTGAAGCTGGACCCCTATCTCATGCTACAAACATTAACTCAAAATGCATCAAAACCTAAATATAAGAGCTAAAACTATACCAACTTTTAGAAGATAACAGAGGAGTAAATCTTTGTGATCTTGGATTAGATCATGGTTTCTTAGTTATGACACCCAAAGCACAAGTAAACAAGATAAATTTGACTTCATCAAAATTAAAAGCTTTTGTGTTGCAAAGGACACCATCAGTGAAAAGACAGTCCACAGATGGGGAGAAAATATTTGCAGCTCATATATCTGATAAAGGACTTGCATAAAAATACACAAAATACTCTTCAAACAACTCAATTAAAAGAAGACAAATAACCCAATTTAAATGCATGCAAAGGATTTGAATAGTTAATAAGAAAGATATAGGGAAGATCCATAAACATGTGAAAAGATCTTCAATATCATTAGTCATTAGTGAAATGGAAATCAGACCCAAAATGAGATACCATTCACACTTGCTACTAGGCTAGCTACCATGAAAAAGACAGACAATGCAAAGTATTGGTTGAGTCTGGGGCACCTGGGTGGCTCAGTGGGTTAAGCCGCTGCCTTCGGCTCAGGTCATGATCCCAGGTCCTGGGTTCGAGCCCCACATCGGGCTTTCTGCTCAGTGGGGAGCCTGCTTCCTCCTCTCTCTCTGCCTGCCTCTCTGCCTACTTGTGATTTCTCTCTGTCAAATAAATAAATAAAATCTTTAAAAATAAATAAATAAATATTAAAGGTAGAGTTAGCATAAGATTTGGCAATTCCGCACCTAGGTATGTACCTGGCAGAATTGAAAACATGTATCTACACAAAAACTTGTACATGAATATTCATAACAACATTATTCAGAATAGCCCAGATGTGAAAACAATCCGAATAACAACTGATGAATGGAAAAACAAGCATTTATAGTGTCTATAAACATGAGAATATTATTTGGTCATCAAAAAAATGAAGCATTGATACAGGCAGGGCATCAGTGAACCTTGAAAATATTGTGCTAAGTGAAAGGATCCAGACACAAGACGTTCCATATTCCATAATTAAATTTCTATGAATTGTCCAGAATAGGCCCACAGACATAGAGAGAAGGTCGATTCATGGTGGCTTGGGGCAGAGGGGAGGGAGGATAGAGGAATGACTGTTAAAGATTATGGGGTTTCTTTTAGGGGTGAGAAAAATATTCTGCAATTCACGGTGGTCAGTGTACAACTTTGTGAAAATACAAAAAAACACTGAATTATACAAATTAAAGGGGTGACCTTTATGGTCTGTGAATTATATTACAAAAAAGAGGTTATAAAAAAGAAACCTCCCCCTATTTCATCTCCTCTAGATCTTGAAATTGAATAAAACAAGAAATAGTCTGGACTATGTTGTAGGTGCCTGTGAACCAGCTTTGACTTATTTATTTATATATTTGTATATTTTTGATTTTGACCCATTTAAACTTTTAGGCATTGGCATTCCATTGCACGTTTCTTAGGTAAACTATATTATCTCCTGTTGTAGGTATCTGATAATACCACAGATACCTATCACAACAACGTAACTGCATACCATTCAGAGAATTGTAGAGCTCCATCCAGCATGGCTATAAAGGCCAGAAAAAAAATCCATTCTTTGTCATTTCAGTGTTTGGAGTTTCATTAACATTTTTGTTCCTAAATATGAGTGATCTAACAAATGTAATTAGATGAGATGCTAACACTTGTCACATAAAATCTCGCAAGAAAATGTTCAAGTTTTAATGTCTCTTTCCCCGGATTCTCCGTTCCGTTTTTAAAAGTAGAAATAATGGTTTCTTGAGCATAGGATCAGATATGTTTAATATGTTTTAAAACAATATATTTCCGAGCATAAGCTACATAATGATAGAAATTAAAAATGCCCACAGAGAGGATATTAGCACACATGACAACTTATTTTTTGATTTGGCAATTTTCTGCTAAATTCAAAGCAGCTGGGGAGAGTAGTAAGTAACAAAATAAGACAGATTTATGGAGCCCACACATGGCAATATTTTTGTGTAAAATTAGTCAAAATCATTATACTTGTAGATGAAGAGATGGATTCCAACATTTTTTAAAGAGCAATCATATTTGGTCTTAGTGAACTGGAAGAACTGAGCAATTTATTGGATTAGTTGATCACCAGCGTTGTAACTCATAATAAAATCTGAGGAAGTCTGCCAAGCATTGGCTCTCGGAAGATGAGGATAATAATACATTGATTTCCAATAATTAGAATTCAACCCGTACTGCAGTCTATCTTCATAACCAAGGAACGGAGGAAAAATAAGCCTTTTGGATTTTCCATTGAAACGTCTTTGTTTTGATCTTAGGCATGCCTAAAATTTTCTGATAACAAAGAACGGGCAGACATAAATGTGCCTCATTTTAAGAACATTCAGTGTACAATAGTTCGATTTTAAAATATAATCGGGAGAAATGGCTGATTCTAGGTCTGGGGCAGGATAGGTACAAGATGAGTCAGAAACATAAAGTAAGAAAGCACCGTATATATAGTAGCCTGTCCCAAGAACACAAGATTCAGCTTGAAGGGCTACAATTAGCCAAATCTAGGATAATGTGAACATCAAAATAAGTACGATAATGAATTGTGAACCACTGAAGAAATAGGAAATGAATTCATACCAAAAATAAATAAATCAGAGTGAAGTGGGGGCTCTTGCCAATAGTTGAGTGACAAGGGCCAACTGGTAAATGTGGAGGAGGGTGAGGCACTGGGCTTGGAAACTTACATGTTGCCTCCATCGTGTACTTTATTGGATCTAAATACAGGAAGAAATGTTGATGAGGAACAGAACACTTGCATGGACTTAAAGTGTCTCTCCATCGACTACTTATCTCTTCGTAGGGGAGGCCAAAAATCCAGTATTTATCCAGTGAAGAATCAGCTCACGCTCTGAACCTTGACTGGGGCTCAAAGTCACCATCACTCATGGAGAGTGGAAGGACCTGGTTTACCTCTAGGTGTGACATTCCCAGAAGGATGTTACATCACCTCTGCAGGATTCATCTGAGAACAAACAACCTCAGGACAATTGTGAGGAGAGATCAGATAAATCCCCAAAGAGAAACTCCTGGGAAACAAAAGAGGGTTACTGTATGCTTCCAAAATGTCAATATTATGCAAGATAGAGAAATACCGTAGGAGTGTTTCAGATCAAAAGATGTCAGAGGCATGACAAGTAAATGCAGTGCCGGACCCCAGCCTGGACCCTGTACTGGAGGCGGGCAGGGGAGGTGATGCTCTATATAACACTGTTATAAAGTCAATTGGGGGTCAAGTCCCAAAATTGGAATACAAATTGTAGATGAGATGAAAATATTTGCTGATATTAAATTTGACAAAGTTGACAACTGTACCATGGTTATGTAATAGAATATTCTCATTCTTAGGAAGTACACATTGAATTATTTATGGGTCAAGACCATGGTGTATTTAATTTACCATCAGATGGTCCAGAAAAAGAATGAGGTACAGCTAGGTGGCAAGATATATGAATAAATAGAACCAAAGATGTAACAAATGGGGTAAGATGTTAAAAATAGGTGAGTCTGAGTAAAGGGTATATGGGTATTTTTCATATTATTTTTACTTTTTACAATTTATCTGTAAATTTGAAGTTATTTCCAAATAAAAAGTTAAAAATATATCATTGATCTGGGAAATTTTTGTTTCCCTTGGCAAGGGATTCCTTGCTTGTGAAGAACTCAGTAAATGAATCCCTTGACTTGGGAAATCTAGTGCTTTTCAAATATGATGAATTTGCAAATTAAAATTTGTATGCAAGTTTGGGGTTGTGTAGAGAAAGAAAGGCAAAAGGCTACTTTTATTTCTGTTTAGGGGCTATTTGGTTACAAGAAAAACAAACCCATGTTAACCGAAAAGAAATTTATTATAAGGAACCAAGAGAAATTCATGAAACCCAACTGTGGGAAGTACCACTGGCCTCCTGGGAGCTATTAAGATGTCAGACATTTCTTTCTCTCCCTTCCTCTCATTTTCTCTCTGCCTGCCTGTCTGTCCATTTCTCCCTCTCATCTATCTAGTCACTCTGGTCAGGGCTACAGGGTTTCCGGGTAGGAAAGTGAAGCTGTTTCTTTAGCAGTGGTAGGAAAGGCACTTCCAAATAGGAGAGCATGGGTTGTGCAAGTACTGTAAATATTTATTTTTATGTTGAAATTAAAGAAAAATCACCGACCATTGCTCTTTAATTAACAACATAGTGAACTTAATCTATAATTAATAACTTAATTATTAATTTCAGTAATGATTTATCTTAAAGGCAATAGAAGCTTTAGAAATTTTAATTTGGGGATGCCTGGGTGGCTCAATCATTTAAGCGGCTACCTTTGGCTCAGGTCATGATCTCAGTGTCCTGGGATCGAGTCCCACATCAGGCTCCTTGCTCTGCGGGGAGCCTGCTTCTCCCTCTGCCTCTGCCTGCCACTCTGCCTGCCTGTGCACTCTTTCTCTTTCACTCTAACAAATAAATAAATAAAATCTTAAAAAAAAAAGAAATTTTAATTTGCACAGTGACATGTTTAGATTTGCTTTTTACCAAGGTCACATTGACACAACATGGTGAGTAGATTTTAGAGAAACAAGAGTGAATGTGGGATATAGTTTGGATACTATTGTTAGAGTCCAAGCAAAATGTGGTCACTTGGATGATAGCAACAGAGGAACTGGCGAGAAGGGAATGGATGAGGAACACTTTTCAGAGGTATAATTGATAAACTTTGGTGCCAGATTGAATGTGAATGATTAACACAGAGGAAATTTTTGGTGAAACCTCCCAGATTTCTAGTAAAAGTGGATGCTAGAGGCATTTTGGAGATTGAAAACATTGGAGGAGGAGTAATTTTGGGGAGGAAAGGTCATGAATTCAATACGGTTCTTTTTTAGTTTGATAAACCAAAGAGACACCAATGGAGTTTTTTGTGTAGTTAGACCTATGGATTTGGGGCTTGGACACTGCAGAGAGAGCTGATCTAGAGATATAATCTTGATGAAGGCGATAGTATATGGTATTTGAAGGCATGGAAATTTATGCAGTAATGCGATAAAAAGAGAAAGAAGGAGGCAGAAGAAGGCATTTTAGTCAAAGCCTGAAGAACTCTATTGGTAGAGGGGAAAGATCTCCAAGAGATGGAGAAGATATGGCTTCATATCTCCAAGATATGTAAGGGGGAGATCAGAAGAATGTAGTGCATCAACAGTTTGATGCACTGGAGGGTTTCAAAAAGGAGCAAGAAGTCAGTTGCATCACGTAGTAAGAATAGTCAAGTAAGATAGGGCAGGTATCATGCTTACCCCCCTTTTGGTAAGTGGGCTGTCTGTTAAGACACAGAGAGCTTAAATGACTCACTTAAGATCATAATGTTGTTAGGTGATAAAAGTGAAGTTTTTGTTTCTCTAAAGCCCATTTTTTAAGGGTTGAGTCAACAAATATTTACTTGGTACCTACTATGTTCATGGATACTGGAGATAACATGACGAGCAAAAGCTGCACATTCTAGAGCCCATACTCATGAAATTGCGATCTAGTGCACACTAAAAGGTGCAATTTGTAGGAAATGGATAGAACAGACTGGATGAGTTTGCTTTGACTATAGCTTCATGGTGTGAAACCCTCATTGCCTTTATCATCGTACTGTTCCGTTGGTCAGAAGGTTGGGCAGGCCTGGCCAGGTTCTGTGCTCAGAGTCTCAGAAGACCCACTTCAGAGCTGGCCTGGGCTCTTATCTGGAGACTGGGGGAGAATCCACCTCCAGACTCATTCAGGTTTTGGTAGAATCTACCCTGTTGCTGCTCTAGCCTTGGGGTCTCCATTTCCTTGCCCCGCTGTCAGCCCAGGGCCTTTCTCAACATCTAGAGCTCTCTTGCAACTCTGTGTCGTGGGCTTTCTCCTAGAGCCCTCACAGCAAACCTTACAACTTACTCTTCCAATGTTGGAAGTAGGATTTTTCTCATAGAATCCTCCTTGAACTTGGAATCCCTCTGACTTCTCTTCTGCTATCAACAGGAGAACTCTTTCTGCTTTTCCATGGCCCCCGTGATCAGTCTGGGCCCACCTGCAGAATCTCCCTGGGACCACATACCCTGACAATTACATAATTACAACGTCTGAGCATGTCCACGAGTTTTATCCACAGAAGGGGAGGAGTTTAAGCAAGAGTGAGGGTCCCTAAGTGTCTGTCTTACAATCCTGTTTACCACATAGGCATAAAGCCCTTGCTGAATCCTTCTGCTCCAGATCTCTGACTCTCTCTTTTAAGAACTTCACTGGCTGAGAGAGAGGGATGCAGGGGGCCAAATAGCCCATTGACTTGACAGTAACAGCAACAACATCCCCAGAAAAAAACAACAAAAAAAACCCCAACCCAACCCAACCCAAACCAAAACAAAACAAAAAACCCAGAAAAACAACAACAAAAAAAACCCAACAACTCTGGTCTCTTTCTCTGGGAACCAGCTTCCACAGGGGAAAAACAGAAGGCGGTTGTGAGACAGAGGGGATGTGCTTCCCTTCCTCAAGATGCCCCAGCTGGGAAGCTCAGCTGCCTTTCTGGGAAGAGCGGCTCCTGGTCTGCATGGCAGGCCACCCAGGAGGGAGCACGTCCATGTGGGAATCTGCAGAAAGAGAACACTGCCATGAACCCAGCGTCGGATTCATCCACAGCTGCTTTGCTGCCTCTCCCAGAGAGATCAAGACAGACCGCCGTCCCGAGAGCAAGAGTCCAGGATGCCAGTGATTAAGGGGGAAATAATGCTCCGGGGGTGAGCAATGCCAGAGACTTACTGCCCAACGTCACTGCCCAACCTTCAGCTCGCTGCCTTTCGAGTTGTAGCGAGACAGGCTTTCTTTGGAGAAAGCAAAGGGAGAGACGGGAGGGGAGAGGGACAGTGTTGTTCCAAGGATTGCCAGCCTCTGAGAAGCTGGGGCCTGGCCTCTTGGCTTTGCAGAGCTGCAAAGCCTTCAAAAGGCCAGAGAAGCGTCATTGAAAATGAATGGAAAGCCTATGACAAGCCTGCTCTGAGCTGCAAAATTACAAACAGACCTGGCACACTTACTCAGGAGCCCAGCAGAATCTGAGCATCACTTACTGTTAGAAGTCATGGGACAGCAGGCGTTCGCTTCACTGGAACAGACTTTGGCACTGAAAAAACAAAACCTTCATCTGCATTTTTTTCTTTTCTTTTTTTTTTTCTTGGCTCATTCAGACCCCCAGGGAGGGACTTTGTTGTTGTGTCTCGCTTCTTTTGTAGGACAGAGAAATCAGGCAGTGCAATCAGTGGCCATCTGGTCGCCCTGAACAATGGGGAGGGGCCGATATCTTCACAGGGAGGGAATATTCATCATTTAGATCAAGGGGCTCAGATAGAGGCAGGCAGGCCTGAGTGAGTTCAAACCTGTGTTCTGCCACCTCCGATCTGGGTGACTTGGTTAGACACGTTGCTTTTACTCTGTAATCCCCGGTTAGTTTCCCCAGGTCCCAGCTTATTATCTGTAAAATGGGAGGAAAATAACATCTATAAACTATGAAAAGAAATTGTCATACAGTAAGCGTGCAGTAAGGAATAGGCTGTGATATGAAGTGTAGGTAGTATCTTTTTTTTTTGAAGATTCGATTTATTTATTTATTTGACACACACACACACACCACACACACACACACACCACACACACACACACACACCACACATCACAAGTAGGCAGAGAGGCAGGCAGAGACAGAGGGGGTAGGCAGAGAGCCAGATGCGGGGCTCGGTCCCAGGACCCTGGGATCATGACTTGAGCCGAAGGCAGAGGCTTAACCCACTGAGACACCCAGGCGCCCTGTAGGTAGCATCTTATCTTGCATTTGGAGGACCTCTGGATTACTGACTCAAAGCCCTTCCTCCCACCTTCTTCATGGCATGCAGAGCCCATCTCCCATTGTCAGTATCGACAAGATTCTAGTTTGTTCTGCCTTCTCTTACAGCCCAAACATGGGCATGTGACTCAATCCTGGCCTGCGCCTGCTCTAGTCACCTTGACACTTTAAAAGGGGATATCACTGTCTGCAGAAAGGGGAAAAAAAGAGAAGAGGGAAAGCACAAAAGCTGATGAATTAATCCTGGGACTTCTTTCCTGTACTGGGGTTGTCTGAGTTATGCTGAGGGAACAAGCAGACCCTAATTCTTTGTGGCTTAAAAAACAGTGAAGATTCATTTCTTGCTCAAACTGGCTGTACGGTGTGGATTAGATAGGGGATTCGCTCCACCTCTCCTCACCCTAGAAGCCACCCATCAGAGGAACAATCATATCGGAGGAACAAAAATATATCTAGAGGGTCTGCAATCATTCGTTAAATTGCCTTCTTGTTTCCAGTTTGTTCCTTATCCTCATGATGGACTGACTTTTCCGAAATCACGCTTTTTACTTTTATTAGACAGCTGCTGCTGTAGTAGTGCTGTGTAACAAAGAGCCCTCAACCTCAGGGGTTTATAATGATTACAAACATAGGTTTCGTATTCACACATCTGTAGGTCAGTGGTGGCCTTGCTGGGCTCAGCTAGGATTGCCTATGCTTGACTTCCTACATGAGTTGATTTCAGGTTTATTTCATGTACCTCATTTTTTTAGGATCAGCTGCTACCTGGTAGATGTTCTTCTCATGGCGATGGAAAGACATCCAAGGAAACCAATGCCGGCGGGCACATTTCACATCTCTGTAGGAGTCATGCTAGTTAATATTTCATTGTTCAAGGCAAGTCACATGGTCAAGCCCAAGGTATAAAATGGCAGACATGAGTATCCTGCCTTCTCTACTGGGAGGCATGGCCCAGTTACATGGGAAGGTATGTGGACACATGATTTTATTTCAAGGAGGAAGTAAGAACTGGCAATAACTCCAGCCAACTGTACATGTGACAGTGAACTCATCACAAGCTCAGCTGTTCTACTTCTCCCACAAAATAAAGCTGATGGTCCTCAATTAGGCATTTGAGACTCTGCCTTGTTACCTTTCATTCTTTTCTCCCAGGTCTCCTCATTTAGATCAAACTGGCATATTTTGTTCCTGATCATCTATGACCTATTTATGATCGTATCTCTGTGTTTTGTTGATTGCCTTTATCCACTGAGATAAAACCTACCCTTCTTCCGTATTCCAACCTAAAGCCCAACATACCCCTCCCTGTGTTCATTCTTAGGAATCTGTGCCCTAGCATCTATTTGAACTGTTTATTTAGAGATTAGCAGCTGTAATCTTGGATGGATTGTCCCCCCCCCTTTTTTTTTATCCCATGTAGAAACCATAACTTTGAAGCGTACAGTATAACTTGACCACTTGGAATTGAAATTCTTGGCTTTACTATAGGGCAGTACCCACAGGCATGCAAGCCAGTAATCATTTTCATTTCCTTGAGATAGGAACTTTGGTAACAGGATCCCCTTTTTCATTAGTCACGGACATTTAGGGTCCTGGGTAATTGAAATGAAGAAGTCAAAGTGCAGTCTTGATCATCCAGTCTTCGGGGATTTAATTGACCTCATGCTAGTTGGCTGAACAGAAGACTCTCTCTAAAAATGAAATAGATGGGCAAGATTAGTGCAAGGAAGAGACAAGCCTTTCCCACTGTAATATCTTATGCTGTAGCTACCTCCCATCACTCAGTACAAACAGTGTTTTAGGAAGATGTTAGGTCACTCTGCTACCTTGAATCTAAACTTGGACCTTTTTACTTGGGAGGGGCCTTTCCATATTCTGCTGTGGTTCTCAGCATCTAGTAACATTCATCTCCATGTTTTAGCTTTGGGAAATTGCCTCTATATCTTGCATCGGTCAGTCAGTGTTCAGCTACTTAAAATTACACAGGCGGGACACAGCTCCTATTGGTCTGAAAACAGTCTAACATAAAGGATAGTCAAGTTATCCTGGAGTGGCTATCTTTGATAAGGAAGAAAATGCCCTTAGATGCTGTAGTATTGCTTAACTCTGAAGCAGTCTGTATTAGACAGGCTTCTCCAGTAGAACAGAGCTGATAGGATCAGTCAGTGGATAGGTATAAAGAGACTTTTAAGAAATTAGCTCCTATAATCATGGGGGCTGCCAGGTTCAAAATCTGTAGGCTACTAAGCTGGAGACTCAGGGAAGAGTTGATACTGTAGTCCTGAGTCCAAAGGCAGTCTGGAGGCTAGAGTTCCTTCCCCTCCCAGAACCTTTTTCCTTAAGGCCTCTCACTGATGGGATGAGTCCAGTCCACATTATGGAGGGTGAACAGCATTTCTCAGAGTCTTCTGGTTTTAGTGTCCACCCCATCTCCAAAGCACCTTCCCAGCAACATTTAGGCTTGTGTTTGACCAAGCAACTGGGTCCCCTGGTCTCGCCAAGTTGACATAGGACATTGTCCATCATACAGCTTTGATCAAGATTTCTGACATGTAGGCGGGAAGTTCAGAATTAGGCCCTCAGCGCTGGCTGAACCCATTGCCTGAGAAGAGGGTATAAGCAGAGCTAGGACCTCCATGCACGAGTGTGTGATAGATCTCTGGGCCTTAAAACTCCAAATGCCTTCTTAGCCCCAAAAGATCCGGGATGCCTATTTGCCTTATCATTCTTTTCCAAACCAAGAGCATTTTAAGAATACTGTTAACTGGTTTTCCCAACTACTTCCTTTACCTTTCCTTTTTCATCCATTGTGTTTATCTTCTTAAGTCATTCCTGCTGATCATGTGTTCCTAATTTAATTCAAAATTTCCTGCATGGGATCTATACTGTTTACCTTTTTATACAGACCATGGCATGAAGAAAGTGCTTGTTAGTGAGAATAGCCATATCCATTAAAGCTGTGGCTTGGTTTGTACAAGTAGTGTTTTGTAAACTGACCATTTGTTTAAGGGGGTTGGGGAGGGGTCACTTGTACTGGGTAAGATTTTAGCAAGGAATTTCCAAGGTTCGGTCAAGTTAGGTGGTAAAATTAAGGTAATTAAAGATAAAATTATAATAAGTTAGATAAAACCTTAGATAAGATTGAGGGTTGTTTGTTAAATTATAATTTAAACAAGGGAATATTTTAATTTAAATAGGTGATAAACATAGCTTTATTCTAGTTACATATGTATGGAAATAGGCTTGGCCCTCCATAAAGTAATATCATCACTGCACAAGGATAATATGTATGAAAGTGTTTCATATATTTTAAAATTCTCTTTTTTAATGCTTTTCAGATATTTGTGCATTCTCCTTTCTCTATGATGTTTAATACCCAATCACTTTGCATTACTCTAGTAAAAAAAATTCCAAGTGTGAATGAGATTTTATATTTAAACATTTTCCTTGAACCAACTTAATGGACTCTGGCCCTTGCCCAAGGAGAATTATAGCTCAGTAACTCTTGAGATGCCCTTCTCAGTCTCTCTTGTTATCTTCTTCTGTCTACCTCCATTACCCTCATTCTTGGTGTTGCACAAAGGTCTAAGGTCATGGCTTCCAGTGGACGTGGGGAAACAAAGGGGACCGTTTCTTCCCATCATCAGTCAATACTAGTTAACCCCGAGATACCCAGCCTTTTTGGTCTCTTCAGAGCTTTTCGTATGCTATTTCTATGCCACTTTGGGGGCATTGGCATTTTTGGCAAGGCTGGGAGATGCTGCCTTAGGTCTAACATGACTGAAACATTTGCACTTGGGCCCCCATGGGGTCCTGCCATCTGACCGACAGTGGCCAAGCCCATCCACTCACTGGACTGAGGAAAATTGGTGAAAATTACTTTTCACCATACACCTCTATATACTGTTTGAGTTCTTAGCATAAATATGCATTATCTTTATAGTGAAAATAATGTATTTATAAGAAGGCATGCCAACCAAGCTGGGTGGCTTTCTCCTCATTGTCACTAGCTGCTTCTTTTCAAATCAGCATTTATAGATCCACTGTTTCCTAAGTCATGTCTTTCAAATACAGATTTACTGATACTTGCTATCAAGGGGAACGCTCAGGCTCGCATCAGAGGGATTGGCAGTGGGAGACTGTCCTGCTGGGTGGTGGACAGAATTTGCCATTGGAACATCCTTGTAGAAAAAGCCTACACTCGCCATAAAATATATTCAGTTGAAGAAAAAAGGGACAAGATGTATTTACCAATTTTATAAAGGGCTAAAAGAGAGAGAGAGGGAGGAGTCCAGAGAGAAAGTTGAACAGTAGGGAAATCATTGCCTTATGAAATGTTTGGAAATAGATTCCTAGTCAAAAAGAGTTTAGCAAGAAATAAAGATCACGCTACCCTAGGCTTGATTCCTTGCTAATTCTGACCAAAAAATGGAGTAATAGTGACAGAACGTTGAGAGAAAATGTTCATATTATTATTTGGTTCATAACACTAATGAAAGAGGACTCTGGCATATAAGTATGGGAGTTACTGGTTTAAAAATTTGCATGTTCACACACTTGAAATGTGATTTTTTGCAAACTCGTACTTTTAGTCACTGAAGCTTCTGGTGTTCAGAAAACATGGTCTCTCATGGAAGACATAGGTCCTAGTTGTAATGTGCTGTGCCTTTTGGTTCCAAAGGTCCCTTTATTAAAACTTAGTCTTCCACATTTAATTAAAAAAATATTCACTTGTTTTAACCTTTTCTGAAAAGATTTATTTATTTACTTACTTAGAGAGAGCATGAGTACGGGGGAGGAGCAGAGGGAGAGGGAGAGAGAGAATCTCAAGCAAACTCCACTGTGTGTGTGGAGCCCGATCTGGGACTCAATCTTACAACCCTAAGATCACTACCTGAGCTTCACTGACCACTCCACCCAGGGACACCTAACTTTTTTTTTTTTCTGTGGCAAAATATAACAAAATTTACCAGTTTAGGCTTTTGTAAGTGTACAATTTAGTGCTACTGAGTACATTCACAACGTAGGGTCACCATCCCTGCTATCCATTTCCAGGATATTTTTGTCATCGTAGATAGAAATTCTGTACCCGTGCAACAATAACTCCCCATTCCTTCTTCACCTAAGCTCTGGTCACTTCTACTATACTTCTTGCCACCATGAATTTTCCTAGTCTAGGTATCTCAGGCAAGACGAATACGATATTTGTCCTTTTGTGTCTGGTTTATTTCTCTTAGCATAATGGCTTTGAGATTTTTCTATGCTGTAGCACATGTCAGAATTTCAGTCCTTGTTGTAGCTGGGTAATGTTCCATTGTATGTATACACCATGTTCATAACGTCCATTCATTTGTTGACACCTGGGTTGTTTCCACCATTGGTGTCCAAGTATGTTGGAATCCCTGATTTCAGCTCCATTTATTTATTCATCCATTCATTCATTTGACAGAGAGAGATCACAAGTAGGCAGAGAGGCAGGCAGAGAGAGGGGGGGGGAAGCAGGCTCCCTGCTGAGCAGAGAGCCCAATGCGGGGCTCAATCCCAGGACCCTGAGACCATGACCTGAGCCGAAGGCAGAGGCTTAATCCACTGAGCCACCCAGGCACCCCTGGTTTCAGCTCTTTTGCATCTGTCTATACTTAGGAGTGAAATTGCTGTATCGTTCAGTAACTCTAGGTTAAGTTTTTGAGAAATTTCCTATTCACAAAAGTGGTCGAATTTTACATCCCAACCAGCAATGGACAAGGGCTCCAGTTTCTCCACATCCTCACTAACACTTGTAATCATAACCCCCCACATTTTTTTTTTTTTGGTGGGGGGAATAATAGCCATCCTAGTGGGTGTGAAGTGGTAGCTCACCTTTGATTTGCACATTCCCAATAATTTAAGACGTTGAGCAGATTTTCACATGCTTTTTCATCATCGGGAGAAATGGAGACATTGGAGAAATGTCTATTCAGATCTTTTGCCTTTTTTGTTTTGTTTGTTTGTTGTGCTGTTGTGTTGTTCGGGGTCTACGTCTCTCATGTTAACTGGTTATTGTTTTCCAGGCATCCTGTCAGGGAAATGTGCATCGGGTCACTAGATTATGGGAGAGCTTAGGGGCTTTGTTGTTCTTGATCTACATTCGTCTACCTTGCATTATTCTTACCGTGTATTGTACCATGTGTGTTGCCTTACATTTGTCCAGCAGCTTTGTCTGGTGTTCAAGGCATTCTGGAAGGAACCCTCTATTCCAGTTACTGGTGGGAGTTAACGTGTCACTAACTAACTGGGGTGGCATGACGGTGAGGTACAAATTCTATCCTGGGACCTCCAGCTCCCCAGGAGAAACCAGGCTGTTTACCCTCAGTGGTAACTAACTTAATAACACGTTATTTCTTCTTTTTTTTTTTTTCCCTCTGACTCACATCTCCATTTTCCTGGTATTTCCTACCATCTCCCAAAGACACAGCTTGCACTTGAATCCCTGAAGCCTCATCTCACGATCTGCTTCTGGAGAATTCTAGCTAAGACAGAAGTATAGGTTATATACAGGGCACCACTAAGTTGGAATATCAGTATGGGATTAAATGGAGGGGGTAGTTTTAAAACCTTCCTTCGGTCATTGTCTTTCCCCAGGATCTTTGCCCTGTGGGCTCCTAAGGTAATTCTTTTTCTTGGTGGGATAGAATGGATGGTACATTAGCGATGACTTATTTCAATCTACCAACAGCAGCCCAGCTCCCCATTATATATTGAAGTCCTTTGCTCTTGTTTCTTTTCTTTTTTTTTTTTTTTTGATGGAAAAACTGCTTTTGGCACATTCATTTGTGTTTCTGTATACTTTCTCAACACAATGTCCCGTGGTTAGATCAGAGAGTGGCTTAATATCAAAGGGTGGACATCATTTTAAAATAAGATGCTCTTCCAAGATTTTGAGCAATAGATAATTATGACCTCACAGCTAAGAATTTCACAGACCATGTGTCATTTACTCTTTGTTACTGTTCTGGTTTCCATCTTACAGATGAGAAAACTGAGACTTGGAGTGATTTCTGAAACAAGAAATCCTAGCTATTATTTTTATTATCTTAAAAATTTCGATTCTGTGATTTATATATTTCAGCCAACAAGTGGGACCTAGACAAAAGGTTCACTTCTCAGACCTGTACATGCAACAGAAAGTGGGAAGAATAAACTAATAGGCTCGTTAAAAAAACTCAGGTTTCAAATATCTCGACATTTTTAATTTAAGCAAAAAAAAAAAAAAATTACAGCACAAGTATAGGATGTGGGCGCCCTGGCTAGACAGTAGTTAACCACAGATTTTATATGAGCCAGCAGTGTGATGTGGTTGTACTAATGCAATGTCCAGCATCCTTCTAAGAAGGCGTCTGACCAGAAGATGGGTGTACTTCTCCTCCGTTGGATCAACTGTGTTCATTGGAAGGACCGAAACTTAATGAGAAAACTTGCTGAAGCTGGAAGCTGCTAGAGGACTTTCAGGATGGCAAAATGTCCTGGAAGGCCTGCTGTGTGAGGAACACTTGAGGGCACTCATGTTTATCTATCTGGGCCTGGGAGGTATGGTGTAATGGTGAGCTCTGGAGTCAGACAGACCTGCCTGAATTGAAACTCAGCTCTTCTGTTTTGTAGCTCTGTCACCCTGGAGGAGAACCTATTTGCACTCCAGATTCCTTTTCTTTAAAGCTGGGGCACTAGGGACGCCTGGGTGGCTCAGTCGGTTGAACATCTGCCTGTGGCTCAGGTCATGATTCCGGGGTCCCAGGATCGAGCCCTGTGTAGGGCTCCCTGCTCAGCAGGGAATCTGCTTCTCCCTCTGCCCTTCTCCCCACCTCTTGCACTCTCTCTCTCTCTCTCTCTCTTGCTTGTACCCCCTCTTTCAAATAAATAAATGAAATTTTTATTTTCTCTAAGATTTTATTTGTTTGACACAGAGAGACATCACAAGTAGGCAGAGAGGCAGGCAGAGAGAGAGGGGGAAGCAGACACCCCGCTGAACAAAGAGCCTGATGTGGGGCTCGATCCCAGGACCCCGAGATCATGACCTGAGCCGATGGCAGAGGCTTTAACCCACTGAGCTACCCAGGCACCCCAATAAATGAAATTAAAAAAAAATACAAAGTTGAGGCACTAAGGCATGTCCTTATATATATCCTCTAATGTCCAAATAATAAATTCTATGCAAATACTTGGCATAGACCAGCTGTGTAGCAAATTGTGGTTTTCATCCTTTCAACAATTTGGAGGGGCATCATGCATTAATTAGCTCTCCCACTACCTCAGCCTCCAGACAGAATTAAGACCAGTAGGTAGTAGTTACAGGGGAGAACATCTTTCAGTATTAGAGGTAGCCTACTGATAACTCAGTTATTTTACCTAATGCAGATACCTCAAAAATCTGGCTCTAGATTTGGATAGCCAGCTGTCTACAGGGCAGGCATTTCAACCATAATGTGGTCAAAGCACAGTTCTTGGGTTACCTACGCATCCTGCAAACCTGGTCAGCCCATAGATTGGTAAATTGTACTGCCACTTGCTCAGTGGTTCAAATGAACTCTCTTGGACTTGTATGCAATTCTTCTTTCTCTTACTACCCGTCGTCCCCACACCTTGAGCCACACGACCTAGCTAGTTCGGTTAACCCCAGTCCTGAAATCTATTCCAGATTCATATACTTCCTCCTCCTTCCAGGATTACCACCACAATCTGAGGTATCGAAATCTTTCTTTCTGATTTCCCACAATAGACTTGTCATGGTTTCCCTACTTTGTTCTTGTGGCTGTGGATCCCATTCTCTATCCTTGACCACTGTGTTAAAGTCCCCTGCTTAAAATTGTTGAATTTAAAATTTTAAACACCAGCTTTGCTCTGCACTTAGAGTAGAACCCACAATCCTTAGTGTGGCCTGCAAAGCCCAATGTGGAATGGCCTCTGCCCACCATTCCAGCTATGCCTTCCCATACCCTTGATGTGGCCTGCCAATTTCCCCTCTTCTTTTGGTAGGCCAAGCTGATTACCCCCTTAGACCCTTTATCTCAGCTCTTCCTCTGCTTAGAACACTTTTCCCTCTGAAGCCCGAAGTTACCTCCTCAGAGAGACCATCCTCAATCATCCAGTATGTAGAGCCGAGCAGTTGTCACATTCTAATAAAATGAAATAAATCATTATTCTAAGTAAGTGCCTTGAGTTGCACTTATCACTATTTTATGACTTCCCTCTTCATTACTTTATCCCAAACACAGAAGTATTTAAAAATACATCTTCAATGCACAGATACATGAACTTTGAAACTAGGCACTCCACAAAACATTGGTTCCCTTATCAATGGCAACACACAAGCTTGGGCTTTCTTTGGTGACCCTGTATTAACAGATTCTAGAGAAAAGATTCCTGCCCTGAGTCAGAGGTCCAATCCAAAGACCACTGGGATGTCTTGGAACCTGCAGATCCTATGATCTCATTGACAGTTCCCATCTTCAGTAGCTCAGAAGATGTTTAAAGTGCAAAGGAATTGGTGATTTGCTTTGAGTTTCTTGAAGGAAGAATTAAAAGGGGAGAAAGATTGGAGGAAGAGAAGTGTACATGGAAATGGATCCTTGAACACACAGTTAACTGGTTGGTCTTTACGAGTTCATCTGGTTGGTAGACGTGAGCTAAATATCACATAGACTTGTGAACACTGACAGCTACGGATTTTCATCCCCACGTAAGCTCCCACCATGTGCCATTTTTTCCCCCATGTCTGTCTCAGATGTTGGAATTTTCTATATTTCTATATTTCTATAAAAATCAAAAAGCAGCGCTTCATTCTCGTCCACAGGCTTCATCTGTTCCTTGTTTCAATTGTATAAATATTATTTGCATGTCATGGGTTTCTGACCCCTACTGGTGGAGACCAAATCGATTACCCATGAGCTGCTCAATTTGCAATCACTTAATATTCCAGACTGTCTGGCACAGAAAAAGAGCAGTGGAAACTTGTCACTGTGCTCTCCCTTGGTTTCTTTCTTTCTTTCTATTTTCTCTTTTCCTCCCTCATCAGGTTCGCTCCTTCCCCTTTCTGCATATCGCCTGGGTGCCTTAAGGAAACCCAAACCTTCCACCAGCCATCTTAGTTCTCTGGTCACCAGATGAAAACTTCTGGTGCTTCCCATTCTCCAGACCAGTAAACCCGAGTCTGTTGAATGCAGGTGTTCCAATCCCACAGGAGGGAGACGGGGGACCAAGGGAAGTTCCTGTCCTACAAGCTGCATGTGTTTATCTACCCAGTGGCAACATCTCTCACTCTCACTAACCCAGCTCAGCAACGGTAACCTGATCTGTCTTTAATCTACTCTGACCACAGAGCAAATGTTTTAAATAAAATCTCTGCATGAGTGAGTCACTATTCTTCTGGCTTTTATATGACATACGGAGGAGTGATGGTTTACTTTGCCTGAGTAACAAAATTAATATAAGAGAAACATTTTTGTTATGTGGTATCTTAAAAAAAAATAGAAGAAGAAAGGAGAGACATATGGGCCCGAGCAGTGAAATTTGGATGAAAAAGTTCCACTTGACACAAGGAAAATAAAGAAAAAAAATGTAGTAAACTTTCTTGGCAAAGGGTAAAAAAAAAAAAAAATCAACAGGAAGAAGTAGAAAAAAACACTTTCACTAAACAGCTGCAGTGGTTCTAAGATCCCTTATGTAAGGTCATAATCTTGAAGAAGCTTCATTTATATTACCATTTTTATTTTTTTTAAAGAGTTTATTTATTTATTTAAGTGACCAAGAGAGAGACACAGCGAGAGAGGGAACACAGGCGGGGAGTGGGAGAGGCAGGGAGCCTGATGTGGGGCTCAATCCCAGGACTCCAGGATCATGACTTAAGGGGAAGGCAGATGCTTAATGAGTGAGCAACCCAGGCGCCCCTATATTATCTTTTTTAAAAGAGATATTTTACATTAAAAAACTTATGGAATTTATGGAGTGCTGCTGTGTTGCTAGAGTCTGCATTACAGTAGAGGAATGTGTTGTGGTGTTTGTGTCTCTCCTCAGGGGCTTGTGTAGGGATTAAGGCGGGCGGTAGTGGTTGTCCTCCTCTGGGATGGACGGCTGACGTGCCTCTGGCACACGAAGTTTCTGTGCTATTTAGTCTGACCCCAAACGTCTGATATCTGTAACATCGGCTTGGTTTTTATGGGTTCTGAAGCCCAAACCCAATGTTCTGCAGCCCATGAAAGGAGTGTGGCCTGAAGACATACAAGGGGGCTCTGGGGGTCTCAGCAATCCCTTATGGGTAAACACTTTGGGGTGTGTGTGGAGAAATTTGTGTAGCAACTTAAGTTTTCCACAAACTGATTCTGATTTTAAAATGAAAGGGGATTTCTTTGGGTCTAACTTTTGCCTTCATCCAAGGAAGGTACAAGCGATACAAAAGTAACTCTTGCCTGGCTTGGCAAATCTTGTAAGGAAAGACAGGCTCAGGTCGAAATGGCAGATGTGAGGAAAGGAGAGCTATGAAGCTTGATGTTTGAGGGAGGACAGGCTTAGAGTGTGCCCTGTCCCACAGAGGTTGGTTGGGTCCAACTCTGCCAGTTGTTATCAAGGTCATCCTGGGCAACCTACTTTTCTTCTTGGAGACTCATCTCCCACAGCTCAGAGAGAGAGACTAATCATACCTCCCTTCTTCCATCCAGTAGAAATAATTGTGATCAGGTATGCAAAATATGGACATATTTCCGGTATATAATCCACACTCAATTAATGATTCAGTAAATGTTATTTTTATTATAAAGTACATGCTGAGAGCATCTTTGAAGGACTTTTTCTCTTTCTTTGGTCTGGTATGATATTTACAAGCAACTTTTTCTTCTTCCACTCTGAGAACAGGGCTTTGATGTTCTTTAGGTAACAGCTTTATTAGGCTTTGTTCCTGAAGTAGATTTTCCAAGTTGGAAGGTATTTGACTTTCTAGTTTCTAACTCACTGGCTTAGCCGGAAATTGAATCTGAATCAAAATTGGGGTTCCTTGGGGGCTGAATGATCTGGACCAGCACTAGGCAGTACTGATTATTCAGGGGTAAACCCGTGTATGGGCCCTGGGTGGGGGTGGAGGTTCGAGGGGGGTAGGGGGTTATCACAGCTTCTGGTCAGCGTGGGCATCCATCTCTTTACCAGACCTGATCCTTTAGTGTTTTGAGCCCTGCCATTCATTTTGTCCCAAATTCATTTTGTCCACCAAGGTCTGGCAGTTTTCCAGGAAGCTGAGAGGGAACAAGTTTGGGGTCCCTCACAGTCATCCTATGACTGAAGTCTCTGTATCATATCTGAATTTGGGGAACCACACTTTTATCTCTTTCTCTCTACTCTTATACCCTATCCTCACTTCTCTCACCTACGTGGGGATTATCTACTATAATTTGCCCAAAGAATTCAGAATTTTGGAAACATAAGCCAGGAAGTGATGTCATCTTCAGACACTTTCAGAACACACCCCCCCCTCACCCCCCACCACGAACTCTATGCAGACAAAGGAACACTAAAGTTTGACTCATTTCTTGTAGGGAGAAATACACAATAAATAAACCACGTTTTTATCACAATAAATTAGCTTGCCACAGACCTGTTTTGAGAATGATCAAAAGGGACATTTTGGAAGTGTTGTTTTCAGTTTGCTTTTTACCCGTTGAAAATGGGTTGACACATTTCTTACTTCGGATGAGGAGTGGGTGGTTAGAGAAGAGAACTCAGCCTTCAATTTTTTTTTTTTGAAATAACTTTTTATTTTAGGATAGGTTTGGATTTACAGAAAAATTGTGAAGATAGTCTGGAGGGCTCCCATCTATCCCACACCCAGTTGCCCCTATTCTTAACAACTTACATTAGTATGGTAAACTTGCAACTAACGAGCCAATACTGATATGTTATTATTAGCTAAAGTCCATACGTTACTCAGATTTTTCTCATTTTAACCGACAGTCCTTTTTAGGATCCCAGCCAGGACACCATATTACATTCAGTTGCCCTCTACCCTTGGGTTCCTCTTGGCTGTGACAGGTTGTTGTTGTTGTTTTAGATTGTATTTATTTATTGCAGAGAGAGTGCACGCAAGCATGAGCAGGGGTGAGGGCTGAGGGAGAGGGACAAGCAGATTCCCTGCTGAGCAGGGAGCCCTACATAGGGCTTGATCCCAGTCTCCCGAGATCATGACCTGAGCTGAAGGCAGACACTTAACTGACTGAGCCACCTGGATGCCCTCTGCTATGACAGTGTTTAGGTTTTTCTTGTTTTCAATGACCTTGACTAGTTTGGAGGCATACTGGTCAGGTATATTTGTAGCATCTACTATATTGCAATTTTTTAAAAAAATATTTATTTGAGAGGTAGAGAGAGACAATGAAAGAGAGAGATCATGAGAGGAGAGAGGTCAGCGGGAGAAGCAGACTTCCTGCTGAGCAGGGAGCCCAATGTGGGACTCGATCCCAGGACTCCAGGATCATGACCTGAGCCGAAGGCAGTCGCTTAACCAACTGAGCCATCCAGGTGCCCTGAAATTTTTTTTTTTTAAGATTTATTTATTTGACAGAAATGGCAAGTGGGCAGAGAGGCAGGCAGAGAGAGAGGAAAGGAAGCAGGCTCCCTGCTGGGCAGAGAGCCGGATGTGGCTTTAACCCAGTGAGCCACCCAGGCACCCTACTATATTGCACTTTTTTTCCCTGATACTTTTCTCAAGGGTATGCCGGGTTCACAGGTTCAGAGAGGAAGACCACAGAGGGAAAGCGTCTTTCTCGTCACATGCTATCAGGTGTAGGCTATCAACGTGACTCATCACTAGTTCTGCTATCCTTGATCACCTGGCTGAGGTGGTGTTAGTCATGTTTCTCTACTGTAAACTCACTCTTCCTTCTGCCCCCCATTTTTTATCCTGTGCTCTTTGGAAGGAAGAAGTCCCTATAGGCAGCTCACACTTAAGGGGTGAAGAGTTACGCTCCATCTCCTTGAGGGGAAAAGACCCACTTAGAATATTTGTAATTCTTCTGCAGAGGAGAGTCCCCTATTTATTCATTAGTTACTTCTTCAATCAATTTATATCGGTATGGACTCATGGTGATTTATTTTATTTTATTTTTATTTATTTTTTAAGATTTTATTTATTTGACAGAGATCACAAGTGGGCAGAGAGGCAGAGAGAGAGAGAGAGGAGGAAGCAGGCTCTCTGTGGAGCAGAGAGCCCAATGTGGGACTTGATCCCGGGACCCTGAGATCATGACCTGAGCTGAAGGCAGAGGCTTAACCCACTGAGCCACCCAGGTGCCCCTCATGGTGATTTATTTTAAATGTTGGGTCATAATGCAGTATTATTCGACTCCGTTTGCTCAAATTATTTCAGTTCTTACGTTTAAAAAATGTCCTATGCTTTTTACTCAGTGCCCACACCTTCATCCCCTTCTTTTATGAAAGATGATACCTACGGATACCTTGAAGATGGAAGAATTCTAATTTCTGGATACGCAACTTAATGCCAGGTGATATTTAGGATGGAAGAAAGCCAATAAACGAGTATTGCCAAGTTTAGAACACAGCCACGGACTTTTGCATTTGAAGTTATGAACTCGACACGACCCTCTTAAGATTTTCAAGTTAGTTTACATTTGGCAAATGAGCACTTCCTGTTTTTACGGGGGTGGGGGGGCACCTCCGTTAAGGTCTGAAATATCAAATGGCTCTAACAAGCAAAATTTGGTTGACAGAAGTTTAAGGGTTAGATACAGATGGATTTGGTTCCCTTCAAAACACACAGAAATTGTGCAATTAGGATATAAGTGAAGACTCAAAGCCCATTTTGGGTTGTCCCCTACCCCTGAAAACTTACAAAAAAGTAGTCTGAGAGGATTGAGCATTACCAAAATCATGCTGGGGATATCTTCGAGTCACTTCTTATATTATCTTCTGAAACTTATATGTAATACCCATCACATACAAAGTATTCAGTGAAATTGTGCTCCAGGGTCATCATTATTTAGCTCCAGAAACAGGCTGATGAAGACAGATAATTCTAACCTCATGTGTGACCATGTTTGTTAAGTTTTATATACAGATTCTCCTGGCTTTTAGTTCTGTCCAAAGTGGGGACAGAGCCTGTCTCCCCTGCCAATGACACTTGAAGCTATTTGGGTTAATATAAGAATCTACTACTTGAAGACACTCAAAAGAAGACAAAAACAAAGTGGTTGTAGAATAAAGTAAATCGCCTGAGAAGTGACCCATAGGGGACTGTGCTTTCTAGTTTTTATTCATTTTTGTTGGGGCCCTGCACTGCCCGGCTACAGTAGGGGAAATGAAAATTACAGTAGTGGATCTCATCTGTCTACCCAGAGGGACTAGAAAATGGTGTCCCTGTAATCTTAATCATGTAGGGAGTCCTCTTTTTCTTCCTTGTCTTTGTTTTGTCTTGCTCTGGGGACAAGCCTCCGTCACAGAGAAGCACGATGCTCTCAGGGCAGGCAGCCGAGCTCAGAGAGAGGCCCTGTGTTTCTGGCCGCAGCCACCAGGAAAGGAGGCCTGTGAGTGTGTGAGACTGTTGGGAGCATCCCTGAGAGAAGACATTTGGAGAAGAGGGCCCCCAGCTCATGGTCTGAATGTGCAGAAGTTCAAGGCTCTCTTGTAGACAGCAAGTTTGTGAGATAGACCCAAGGACACACAGCAAAGTCTTCAAGGACTGAACTAACATTGAAACTCTATTCAAAGATCAAGCAATGAAATGCACCATAGCAGCAGACTAAAGAAGAAAAATAATGATCTTTTTAGTAATATTCAGCAATGATTCAGTGATAAAATTCAGCAATATTCAGCAATGATTCAGTGATAAAAATTCGCATAAATTAGGACTAGAATAGGACGTCCTGAACCTGACAATGAGCATCTACGCAAAGACCTCTGGTCTATGTCACACAATGCTTTCCCATAAAGACTGGGGACAAGGCTGGGATGTCCACCATCACTGTTCCCATTCCACACCATACCAGAGGCCTTGGCCAGTGTGATTGTGCAAAGCGAAGAGATTAGGGGTGTGTAGGTGAGAAAGGAAGAAATCAAATATACTTGAAGATAACATGGTTGCTTATGTAGAAAACCCCAACGGATGTCCAAAAAGTTACTGAAAGTAATAAGCTTAGCAAGTTTGCAGAACATGAAGCCAATGTGCAAAAAACAATCATATTTCAATATACTAGCATTGAGAAATTATGAGTTTAAAACCAGTATCATTTACCAGAGTACTAAAACATGAAATACTTAGGTGTTTTCGGGTGTACATAAGGATGTCTAACTCTCATTTGCTAATTTTTTTCAGAGAATGTAACAACCCAAGCTTGATAAGACCTGACTTGATAAGACCTGCTTGAACAGACCTGACTAGAAAGAATGTTTGGACAGGAATTTTAACCAAACCCATAGATGAAGTTAAGAGTTGAAAACGTGAATGAGGGTTACTTTTATTAATTACTTTTTATGAAGAGGCAATCTGGTACTTTTTTTTTTTAAGATTTTATTTATTTAGTTGAGATAGATAGAAGGAGGGGGAGAGAGAGCACACAAGCAGGAGGAGGGACAAAGGGAAAGGGAGAAGCGGGCTCCCTGCTCTGGGGCTCGATCCTAGGACTCTGAGATCATGACCTGAATCAGAGGCAGACACTTAAGCAACTGAGCCACCCAGGTGAGGCGCCCCCCGTCTGAAGGTGCCCCAATCTTGAAGGTGGATTAAAGGTCAGGCATTGAAGCCTAGGGAGATAGTCCAATGCTCTAGTCAAAACAGGGAACCCATGACCAAGGGTGAAGGTTTTTCCAGTGTTTTCCATGGAGCCACCAGATTTTGTAGAGCTGCCTCATGGTCAAGAGTATGTCTCTGTGTGTATGTGTGTGTGTGTGTAAGTGTGGTGAATGGGATGTGCGCACGTGAGTACATGTGTGTCAACAAGGGTAGGCATGGGAGTATGTGCAACTGTGAGCAAACAGAGGTGTGTGTGCATGGAAGGGTGTTGTGTCAATGTGAGTGAATGGCTTTGTGTGTTGTATGAGTGTGTGTGTGTGTGTGTGTGTGTGTGTGTGTGTGTGTGTGTTGGATGGTTGGAACGCTGTCTAGGTGAGTTCTGCCTGCACTTGCCTTTTTCCCCATCTGTCACAGCAGCTTTCTTTTATTAGCATTTTTGTTGGAGTTCTAGCTAAGATTTTTCTCAAAAGGAAGAGTTTCATGGCTAAAATTTAATGCTGAAAACCGTCAATCAGTTAGACAAAGAAAAGATCGCTGAAACGGACGGGGAGCCCTGAGACAGGCAGCAGGTAGACAGCAAAGATCCACTCTAGAAGCTGGCATGGGATAGAGCAGGAAGAATTTTTCCATTACCTATCAAGGGTAATTTGGGCTTTGAGGACAGGAACCTTAACTGCCGAGGAATTAAAGCTCTGGTAGGGAGTTCAACTGTTGATAGGAAAATTACAGGGAACGAGTTGGCAATGTCATTGAGGCAAGAACACATATTGTGTTAAATTGGGCTGTAAAGGTCTGAACCATAACCATCGGAAATATGATCCAGTACAATGGCCTGGAAACAGCCTTGAGGTCCCGGGGTCCAGGATGAGGCCAGATCTTCAATGAGTGGAGTCATGTCCCCAGGTGCTGCCCTTCAAAGGGTGGGCCTTGGAACCTTTCACAAGCAACATATAGACGTGTTGTTTCAAATGAGGTTGTGGGCACCTCCCCTGATTCACTGAATCGGGATTCCAGGCTAGGATCCAGAATCCTGCCCTTCTTAACCAAATGCATCCTGATATCCTCTACAGGGTCCAGACAGCTTGCCAAGTTTCTCCAGATTTCTTGTTGCTAAGAATCACACACGGTGCTGGTTAGGCTTCTGGCTTTTCAGGCCCTGTCCCTAAAGATGCCTGGTTGAGGTGAAGCTCGGTGCTTATGAGTTGGTTTATGAGCTCACAAGCTGGCAGAGAGGCAGGCAGAGAGAGAGGGAGAAGCAGGCTCCCGCTGATCAGGGAGCGCAATATGGGGCTCCATCCCAGGACCTGGGGATCATGACCGGAGCCAAAGGCAGACACTTAACGACTGAGCCATCAAGGCGCCCCACGTTGGTTTATTCTTATCATAGATGGTTGTGGTGGGAGATATTGAGGTAGGATCAAGTTTACAGATTTTCTGTCTTTTATTGCGCAATTATTGTAATGTTACAAATGACTCCCAAAGAATACTTTATTTTTATTTATTTTCAAGATTTTATTTATTTATTTAACAGAGAGAGAGCTCAAGCCGGGGACGTTGTAGACAGAGGGAGAGGGAGAAGCAGGCTCCCTGCTGAGCAGAGAGCCCGATGCGGGGCTCGATCCCAGGACCCTGAGATCATGACCTGAGCCGAAGGCAGATGATTAACTGACTGAGCCCCCCAGCACCCCCCCACCCCGTAAGAATATTTTAAAAGTCATTTTTAGGTTTTCTTTCTCTTGCTAGGAACGGATTTGCAAAAGGGTCATTATGAAACTTTTCATGAGCTTGGGACAGAAATCAGATCTGACCTGAGGTGCTAGTTTTGGCGGAGAAGACAGGGAGCCTGTTTGTTATTATTTGCATAAATATGACATGATTTGCAGACTAAATCAGCTGACCTCAAACGCCATTGCTCTCTGTGTTTGCTCAGGAAGTCGTTTATTAATGCGTTGCTTAGGTGTAACTCAGGGATGCTAACCTTTTTTTCCTTGTGCATTTCTCTTGGGAAATTAACTGGATAAAAGCAAGGACTGTTTCTAAAAGGAGATAAACGTGCCTTTGTTTCACGGGTGAGTGAGTAGGACATACAGGAAAAAAAAATTCACTTGCTGAAGCCTCCCATGGGATCTTCTCCAACTTTCATATGCACAAAAATAACCTGGGAATCTTGATAAAATGCAGATTCTGATTCAGTGGGCCCAGGGCTGAGTATGAGATTCTGCCTTTAACACTAGCCCCCAGGTGATGTCATTGTGGCTTGTCCTCTGAGCACACTTTGAATAGCAAGGGGCTAGGGAATGATTTTATTCATTCCCTGTGGAAATGATTTTATTTCCCCAGATTTGTTGACACGTAACTGGCATGTAATATTGTGTAAGCTTGAGGTGTGTAGTGTGATGATGTGATGTGTATTTAGGTTGTGAAATGATTGCCATAGTAAGGATAGTTAACATGTTAGTTAGTGTTAGTTAATACCTCACATAATTACCATTTTTTTATTTGTCATGAAAACTTCAAATATCTACTGTGCTAGTAGCTTTCTGCTAGCTTTCTACTAATATCTACTAGATACCAGCTAGTAGCTGGTATAGAGTATTGCTAACTAGAGTCACCCGCTGTACATTACATCCCCAGAACTTACTCACCTATAACTGGAAGTTTGTGTCCTTTGATGACTGTCACCCATTTCCTCCATCTCCCACTTCTGGCAACCACCAGTCTGCTCTGTTTCTATGAGTTTATTTTCTTTGATGGCACATATAAGTGAGTTCATACAGTGTTTGACTTACTGTCTGACTTATTTCCCTTAGCATGATGCCCTCAAGCTTCATTCACTTCATTCACTTCATTGTTGTAAATGGTAGGCTCTCCCTCCTTTTCATGGCTGCATAATATTCCCTCATGCATATGCGTGCATGTGTGAGAGTCTGTGTGTGTGTGTGTGTGTGTGTGTGTGCACATACCATGATTTCTTTATTCATTCATCCACTGGCAGTCACTTAAATCATTTCCATGTTGTGGCTGTTACTAGTATAAATGCTGCCATGAGCATGGAAGTACAGATACCTTCTTGAGTACAATTTTCATTTCCTTCAGAAAAGTACCCAGAAGTGAAATTGCTTGATCATATGGTGGTTCTATTTTTAGTTTTTTGAGAAACCTCCCCTACTGTTTTCCATGGTAGCTGTACCAATTTACATTCTGACCAACAGTGCACGAGGGGTTCTTCTCTCTACCTCCTTACCAACACTTCTTATCTCTTGTTGGTTATTTGATAATAGTCTAACAGATTTGATGTGATATCTCACTATGGTTTTGATTTGCATTTATCTGATGATTAGTGATGTTGAGTACTTTTTCATGTACCTCTTGGCCATTGGTCTCTCTTTTTTGGAAAAAAAAATGTCTATTCAGGTCTTTTGTCCATTTTTACATTGCATTCATTTTTAGTTTTAGTTTTTGTTATTGAGTTGTATGAATTCCTTATAGATTTTAGATATTTACCCCTTATCAGATATATGTATTGTGAATATCTTCTCACATCCCACAGGCTGTGTTTCCATATTGTTGATTGTTTCTTTTGGGTGGAGGAGCTTTTTAGTTTGATATAGTCCCATTTGTTGATTTTTGTTTTTGTTGCCTTTACTTACGTTGTCAAATCCAAAAAATATATGCCAAGACCAATATTAGGAGCTCACCTCTCTTTTTTTTTCTAGGATTTTTAGAGTTAAAGGATTTTAGGGTTTAGGATTTTAGGGTTTTAAGGTCTTATGTTTACGTCCTTAAACCATTTTGAGTTGATTTTTGTATGTGGCATAAGATAGGGGTCTCGTTTCATTCTTCTGTATGTGGCTGTTCAATTTTCCCAACACCATTTATTGAAGAGATCATACTTTTGTCAATGTATATTCTTGGCTTCTTGGTCATAAATTAATTGAGCGCATATGCACAGATTGATTTTTGGGCTGTCTGTTCTGTTCCATTGGTCTTTGTGTCTGTTTTTATGCCAGTACCATACTGTTTCCATCACTGGAGCTACGCAGTATAGCTTGAAATCAGGAAATGGGATGCCTCCAGCTTTGTTCTTCTCTCATAGGATTGCTTTGGCTATTTGGGGTCTTTTGTGGTTCCATATGAATTTTAGGTTGCTATAAGCAACCCTAGTGGTTGGGCTCTGCAGATTCCCCCAGTGATCTGCATGAGGTTAGACCTGAGGAAGGCTCCTGGGTAGCATCCTAGAATCCTGGGACAGCTGGATGTCCCCCTTGCCTTCTCTTTCTCCCACTGGAGAGACAGCAGGCCTTGGTGGGGGAGGGGTCCTAGCCAGTGCAGTGCTCTGCCAGCCTGGGGGAGAGGCACACAGTGAAAATGTTGCTGCTCCTCTTATCTTTATAATGTGCTCCTCTCAGTCTCGGTGGTCCAAGGGGTGCTTCAGCCCCACCCCAGTTCTGGTGTCCTATTTGTGGATAGTTGTATGTTTGTCTTCTTGTGAGTGGGACTGAAGTGGGAACAGCCTACATCGCCATCTTGGTAACGTTTGTTCTAATGATGACCCTCTTACTGCAGCTTTCTGTGAGGACCTCAGTAAGCAGTAGGAGATCTCTGCAGGAGAGTAATGAGTGTGAAATTTACCTCAAAGAATAGTGGTGGGAGCAGAAAGTGCTCCCAGAAGAAAAGGTGGAAGGGTGATAGAATATTATACAATTTCTCAGAACTTTGAACGAGAGCTCAGAGGAAGTGCCTGCCGGTAGAAACCTCAGCAGAGAACTAGCAGGTGCTGCTTCTAGAGACAGTTTGAGAAAGTCATGAGGGGTCCTGCCCACCATTGACTGATCTGGGAACTCTGAGAGCTTCCACCAAGAAATGGGGGTGACGCCAAGTGCAGGAGATCTCTGTTGTCAAACTGCCTACGCACGATCACTTTCTGGGAGAGAGAAGGAAGGTAGGCTGCAGTTCGGGGCAAGGAGAGAATAGAGATTTATAGTTTCTCATTTTTCTTGAGTACCTGGGAGGCTGGAACGACACTTTTATCTCACCAGCAATCTGGCTGCATTGGAAGCCTAGAAATACTGTGCATTGGTGTCGGGCAGGGACCGTAACAGGAGAGAGTGTTGTGTGTAGTATAAAGACCCCATCTGGACTTTGGATTTCCATCCTGGACAAAGAAGACCATATAAGCAATACTCTTCTAATACAACCAACAGCTTTTGAGAATTCCCTTAAAAATTGTCACTGTCGTCAGTTTGGCTTGACCTTGTCTCCTCGTGATTCCCACCACTACACCCTAGTCGTCCTCAATCTTTCTAGGGAGGGTGGGATTCATTTCATGCAGCTGGTTTTTCACTGTGTTCCTTCTGATGACTATTGTAAAAGTTTTATTTCTTTTCTACAGAACCTGAGTGCTTGCCTTAATGTCCTTGGCTGCAAGAAATTAGATGAGTTTTTATCTCAGTAGAATATTAACTTTTCCATAGAAATTATAAATTCAAATTATGCACTGTGAAGGGGAATACAAAAGCTGAGAAAATTTAATGAGAAAAAAGTCTCTATTCAACTTCCTTATTATCTGGTAATTTAAAGCGCACATTAATTGGAGAATCTTGGATTTTGGCATTGCTCTACTCTGATGAAGTTTGAATATTTGGGAGAAAGGGCTTGAAGATTAGAAGCGGTCTGAAATGGGGTGTCACATTGCCTACAAGTTTCCCAGACTCTGTTCACAATTTTCATTTGAGAATTGTTCAAGGAAAGGGCTCCCCACCCCATTCTCTTTCTCTTTCACTTTAGTTTTTTGGCAGAAAGGAAAACCAAGAAGTCTGAAAAAAGAAATTGCAGGTTAGGCGTCACACTGGGCCAAGTCCTTAATGGACTGCATGGTCTCAGAGGGTTAACATTTGGTTTCAGCAGAGTGTTTTTGTGGCCATGTACCATCTCACTATCTTTGGCTACAGTGGCCTTCAAGTATGACACGTGGGGAAGTCTCCACAGAAGTAACCTGGAGAGGTGGTGGTGCCGATGGTTTATCAGGAAAAAGATGTTCCTGATGTGTAAGGCTTGTTCAAGGTCAAGTCAGGCACTATTGTCTCTCCTATAGGTGTTTGCATATGTCTGCCTTTCTCTGCCAAGAACATCATCTCCACTGGTACGTTTTGGAACTGACTGCCGTTATGTGTGTTGACGTAGAGATGAACTTGGTGCCACCTGGGCCACCCGATCCTGATCACCCAATCTCCTCTTTGTAAAAGGAGAGAAGTGCTTTAATTTATTTTGCTGCAACCTTAGGAGGATATTTAAACAATGTTTAAACAATGTTTTTGGTATCATTCAGTGTGAATCAAGGTATATTTAATCAAGAAGTAAAAAGCGCTGAGATTTTGTATGTTTTGATAGTGTCTGGACTGAAGATAGGAGGAGGGCGATAGGTGATTGAGTTTGAGAGAGGGATTATCACCCAAGACAATGGGAAAACAGCATAGAAAGGGAAGTGTGGGACACATAAAAGGGAAATGAGACATGATGATGCCGCACGGGGCTGACCTTGTTTATTTTAGCTGGATTTGGGCAAATGAAAGCCAGAACAAGATATGGTTACATCATGAACAACAAATGAAAGCATTTCTATTTCTTTCTTCAAAAAAAAAAAAAAAAAGATTTTATTTATTTGAGGGAGGGATGGAGAGAGAGGGAGAGAGAGAAAGAGGATGAGTGGCAGAGGGAGAGTGAGAAGTAGACTCCCTGCTGAGCGGGGAGCCCAAAGGAGGGCTGGATCCCAGGACTCTGAGATCATGACCTGAGCCCAAGACAGATGCTTAACCAACTGAGCCACCCGACGCCCCAGCATTTCTGTTTCTTATGATGTACTATTTTAAAAAATACAGAGTTCATTTACTATAAAGAAATAATGGAAGTGGCCAGTCACCTTTCACTGTAGTATTTCTAAAAATTTGTCATGTTTTAATACATAAATTATTATTATTATTTAAAGATTTTATTTATTTATTTGACAGACAGAGATCACAAGTAGGCAGAGAGGCAGGCAGAGAGAGGAGGAAGCAGGCTCCCTGCGGAGCAGAGAACCCGATTTGGGGCTTGGTCCCAGGACCCTGGGATCACGACCTGAGCCGAAGGCAGAGGCTTTAACCCACTGAACCACCCAGGCACCCCTTAATACATAAATTAAAAGAAATTTTCATCGGGTGCCTGAGCAGCTCAGTCGATGATGCGCCCAACTCTTTGATTTCAGCTCAGGTCATGATCTCGGGGTCATGGGATCATGCCCTGCATGGGGCTCCTGCTCTGTGCATGGTCTGCTTGAGATTCTCTTTCTCCCTCTGCCTTCCATCCCCCTCCCTGCTCACATGCTCTCTGTCTAAATAAGTAAATAAAATCTTAAAAAATATGTATATATTTTCACAAAGGTGGTTGTATGCAGTAGTCTCCTAGTCTTGAATTCCATAGTGCATATCTCCAGTTATACAGAGTGTGGGATAATAATGATAGTGACAATCTATATTCACATACGTATATATATTACTTAAAGAGAATAAGTGTCCTTGAAAAAACTGACCTTGTGAAGTGTAACCTATGAAGTAACAAAACTATATGAATAGCCAGTTACTGGTAATCAAATAAATGTTTCCTATGTGTTAGGTGTTGTCTAAACATTTTATATGCAAACCCTCCCGCCTCCCCCATTTCTAATGATGGGTCATTCAAAACATATACAACAGGAAAGAGACCAATATAGCGATCTGCCCAGGATTCATTTCCCAGCCTCAACAATGAACAATTATGGCCACACTTGTTTTTATCTATATACCCATGAACTTCCCCTCCCAAGTTATTTATTTTTTTTAAAGATTTTACTTATTTATTTGACAGACAGGGATCACAAGTAGGCAGAGAGGCAGGCAGAGAGAGAAGAGGAAGCAGGGTCCCCACTGAGCAGAGAGCCCTATGCGGGGCTCGATCCCATGACCCTGGGATCATGACCTGAGCTGAAGGCAGAGACTTTATTTTTTATTTTTTTTAAAGCTTTTATTTATTTATTTGACAGAGATCACAAGTAGGCAGTGAGGCAGGCAGAGAGAGAGAGAGGAGGAAGCAGGCTCCCCGCTGAGCAGAGAGCCCGATGTGGGGCTCCATCCCAGGACTCTGGGATCATGACCCAAGCCAAAGGCAGAGGCTTTAGCCCACTGAGCCACCCAGGCGCCCTCCCCCCCCATGTTATTTTGAAAGAAATCCTAGACATCATATTATTTTATCCATAATATTTCCCTATGTGTCTGTAAAATATAAGAACTCTTCTCTTTTTAAAGATCTTATTTATTTGAGAGCAAGAGAGACTGAGGGAGAGAGAGCACGAGCAGGGGGAAGGGCAGAGGGAGAGGGAGAAGCAGACTCCTTGATGAGCAGGGAGCCCGACATGGGGCTTGATCCCAGGACCCTGGGACCGTGACCTGAACTAGAGACAGACACTTAGCCAACTGAGCTACTTGGGCACTTGAAAGATAAGAAGTCTTAACGAAATAAAATCACACACAATGCCATTATGGTACTTGAAAATAATATAACAGTTTACTGTCATAGAAAGGGAATCGTAAAATCATGGTATCATAAAATACCATTAAAAAATGTTCAACTTGCAACATGGGGGGTTGAGGGGGTAGGAGAAGAGTAAATGAAACAAGATGGGATTGGGAGGGAGACAAACCATAAGTGACTCTTAATCTCACAAAACAAACTGAGGGTTGATGGGGGGAGGGGGTTGGGAGAGGGGGGTGGGGTTATGGATATTGGGGAGGGTATGTGCTATGGTGAGTGCTGTGAAGTGTGTAAACCTGGCGATTCGCAGACCTGTACCCCTGGGGATAAAAATATATGTTTATAAAAAATAAAAAAAATTATAAAAAAAAAGATATTCTGGAAGGAGGAAGCAAGTCTTTTCATGAGAAGATTAAAACTAGATTTGAGGGAAGTGGGAAATCAATTTTAGTTTCTGTGTATGTGTGTTTGCAGAGTGGAAGTTTGTTAATTATTATCCATGGCAGGTTTTCCTATTCTTGAATTTAAGTCAACGACAAACTATCAATGCTTTTCAATAAACATTAGAAAAGAAAAAAAAAAGTTCAACTTTCTAAGGTTCAACAAACCAGTGGTTAATGGTTTAGGCTCTTCCATAGGGAAGCTTGTGTTTTTCTGATGTTTGCCGATGCTATCGTTAGCGACCTAAATCCATTAATTAGGGCTTCTAAAATTGTCATGGTCTCATTCTAGCAACTTTTTTTCATGTATTAGCTAATAACTTCAATAAAGAGAAATGCTTCCTCTTAATGACTTTTCTCCCTAATGGTATAATTTGTATAGGAAACTCAAGACACATGCTTGATTTCTCCTCTGTATTTACCAGTTTTTAAAATTATGAGTTAGTAAGCATCTTCCAACAGTGATCAATTAGTGTGAATATTTGGGGGGGAGGTCATTTTGGTATCATAGATTACATATGCATACTGTGAACCCACATGCATGCATACATGAAACATACTACCTTAGTATGTTTCAGTCCATTGCAGTTATTTTCCTTATTAGTGTCCAAATTATCTCACATTAATCAGTGAGAGCTTATTCATACTGGCTCCTGACTTCTTTTGTAAGATACCTGTAGTCTTTTGCAGGGTCTGTGTCAGATGGTAGGACTCTAGCCTCATCTATACATTTCCTATTTTTGTATCTGTAAACAGCCATTTCGACAAGAAGCCCTGGTTCTTTCTAGTGAGGAAAAAATTTATTCTAGTCTGTAGGGGTCATCATTGCCTCTCCGTGGATGATACTGGCAAATATATTGATAAGTTTGTAAGAGAAAAAAAAAACCAAACCAAACCAAACCATGAATTTTCTTGATAGTTTCAGTTCAAATTCAGGACTTACGGTTTTTACTTAACTTACTTGAATGTCCCCTCCTTATCTTCTTTCCCTTATTCCAGCAATACCAATTCTCAATAATGGTAGGAATTAGAGTATCACATAAACACTCAACTCTTTATTCCTTCATATGCTCCCAACAGCCTGAGAGTAATAATCCCAACACTACTATATGATTACAGAAAAGAGTGCATGACTTTTGGGGGGTAGTTTTCTTTGTCCTTAACATATTCGAGCTTTTAGAGTATTTTTTCTGTACCGTTCAGGAACGTGCAGACAAACTATTGTGTTTTTATTTTTTATTTTTACTATTGTGTTTTTAAAGTTACATAGAAGAGGGGTGCCTGGGTGGCTCAGTGGGTTAAGCCTCTGCCTTCAGCTCAGGTCATGATCTCAGGGTCTTGGGATCAAGCCCGGAATCAGGCTCTCTGCTCAGCAGGAGCCTGCTTCCCCCTCTCCCTCTGTCTGCCTCTCTGCTTACTTGTGATCTCTCTCTCTCTCTCTCTGTTAAAAAAATAAATAAATAAAAATAAGGTTGCATAGAAGAGTTTAGTTTCTCTATGTATGGCCGTACCCACCAATGAGATACATATTTAGGACCCCTTTATTTTAATTTTGGTACTGAATTTAAAAAGTAGTAACTAGGTTTTATGATTATGTAAAACATTTACATAGTTTCAAATATCCAAAATGAAGTGGATTCGGGCAAAGCTAACTTCTTTCCTTGGGCGACCCACCCAATTCCTTTTTTTTTCTCTGTCACTTATGTATAGGTTTAAAAAATAATATTGACATTTATTATTTTACTTTTTGTTTGAAAACATAAGCAGATACTTAAATACCTTCCCTGACCTACCACTCTTTGATGAAGGATAGCAAACCATACCAACGTTTCTTCATCTTGTTCTTTCTCCTTCATAGTATATTCTCAGGGTCATGCCACAGGAGAATAGAGATATACTCCTCATCCCTTTTTTGGCAATGACTACTTTAACATTGGGTGGATATCTTAGAGGTTATTCGGTCAGTCAGACTTCTACAGGACATATGGACTGTTACCTGTGTTTTGATTCTACTACAAAGTCTTGGAGAATACCGCTTGGTTCATAGACCCTTACGATTGTTTAAATGTAGCTTTATGATAGAATCTGAGAGGTGGGATCCATGGGTGACATGATACACACACACACACACACACGATTTTGATATATATGATAAATATATATGTATATTTGATATATATATAAATGATATGATATATATCATATATATGATATATATAAATATGATATATATGATATATATATGATATATGATATGATATATATCTACATGATATATAGATATATATGATATATATAAATATATGAATATATATAATATATATATAATGATATATATATGATATATATAATATGATATATATAATGATATATATAATGATATATATGATATATATAATATGATATATATAATGATATATATGATATATATATAATATGATATATATAATGATATATATGATATATATATATAATATGATATATATAATGATATATATATAAATATATATGGTATATATATGATATATATAAGTATATCATATATATGATTTTGTCATATATTGCCAAATCACCCCTCCCCCGTCTTCCATTCTTTCTCACAACAACTTGTCCTTTGTCCTCACAACTTGTCCTTGGAGTATGTTCTCACACTTTTGGCTTTTGAGGGAGGAAAAAAAAATAGGTGAGAGGAGATGGCTCGGTTTAGCTTTGCTTTGTATTTCTCTTGTGATGGTTAGGATCCCTTTGCATTTCTCTTTCCGTGAACTTTCTTTACCTTAATCTTACCCATTTTTCTGTTGGGTGCTTAGTTACTTAGGGTTTTACTTCTCTCTATTTAGAAATCCTTCACATATTAGAGATTTTTAAACTTTATGGTAAAAATGAAATTATTTTTCTAGTTGGCCATGTGTCTTTTTGTTTACTTCTGTGGTCTTTTGTCACAGAAAAGCTTTATTTAAATTTTTGTTTTATCAAATTTATGTATCTAATTCTTTATTGCTTCTCAGCTTGAGTCATAGGAATCCCTTACTTTCAGGTCACAGAGGAATTTGCTTCTAGAATTAGAGATCTAAATTTTTTATTTTAAAGATTTTATTTATTTATTTGACAGACAGAGACCACAAGTAGGCAGAGAAGCAGGCAGAAAGAGACGCGGAAGCAGACTCCCTGCTGAGCAGAGAGCCCGATGTGGGGCTCGATCCCAGGACCCTGAGATCATGACCTGAGCTAAAGGCAGAGGCTTAACCCACTGAGCCACCCAGGTGTCCTACAGATTTAAATTTATACATTTAAGTATCTTATCCATCTAGAATTTATTCTAGAGTATAATGTGAGGGAGGAATCCAATTTTATTTTTTCCATATGACTAGTTAGCCCAATACAGCTTATTAAAAAGTCCATCTTTTACCCAATGATGTGATATGCTGCTTTTATTGTATATTAATTTTGTATCTACAATTGGGTCCATTTCTGGATTTTCTAATATGTTTCATTGTTCTGTGGCAATTTATGTACTGATAACTATACTTTTTCAATTCTAGAGTCTTCATAACATGTTCTAATAATGTCATGGCTAACTTTCTGCCCTCACTACCTCATTGCTCTTCTTTTTTATGGTATTCTTTATTATTCTTACTTATTTGCTTTTCCAAATGACCTTAATAATCAACTTACAGAATCTGGTTCTAAAGAAAAATCTGAACATATTTTTGTTGGGATTGTGTAACTGTATAAATTAGATCAAATGAGCACTGTACTGATGTATATGAAAAATCATAGCAATATGAGTTTTTAATAATCAGAAGTGATATATAATCATAAAATATTTATTTTCACTTTAGTGTTAACAGTTAAGTTTAACATTAGTGCTAAGACTTTTATATAGAACATTGTAGCTCTACAAGAGTTTGGCTTGACCTGAAGCACAATTGCATTTGTTTAATAAGAGTGATTCATAAGCACGTTTTTCTGTAGCTGTGGGTGCATTCATAACTGGGCTAGTCAAGGAAGCCACTCAATGATATCATAACAGTTGTGGGTACTTTTCTTTCACTTTATTGTCTGGATCATGTTTCATGGTTTTATGATTAAGAATGGATATTTAGGCATAGCTTTCCAAAACAAAATCTGCTCTTCTGGCTGTTTCTGAATCTTCAATAAGCCAGTTAGCTACAACTGAAATGCAGTGAGTCTGAGTTTTCATTGTTGTTGCCTGCGAACATCATTTCATCAAAGTCAAAGTTTCATATGTCAGAACTTGCTTTTCACACTGGAGTTGTGTGGACTGGCTACAGCAGATCACATTTGCTCTCTCAGCCATGCCCAGTTCCAGTGCCATGGAGGGACCTAGCACATTTCATATTTATTGTTTTCCTTCCTTCATTCATCATTAAAGAAGGTACTTAATATATCAGAATAAAATTCCTGCTCTTAAAGTTTAGAGTAAGTAGGTAAATCAAAGCTGAAACTCAGAGCAGTAAATAATATGTATCCACTGGGGCTACTGAAGGATGTACTCCAATAAAACAAAAGAGTAAAAGAGTAGAGAAGAGGACTTGCAATACAGGCTGGGGCTGAGAGGTGGTGAAAGGAATCCCTAGGAAGATGATGAAGGGATTTACAGGTGAGAACAAAGCACTAAGTCTAGAGAGCAACTAGTCTCAAATGCAATTAGAGAACACAGGATTCTAGGGGGAATGTCTCCAAGCAGTTGAAAATGATAGAATACTTCACTATGTAATGGGGGTAAGAATTACTTCTGATTGAGAATTTGGGTATGAAGTAGTGATGGGTAGATAAAGAAAGTGGCACCAACCATGAAAAACAAAACAAACCAAATGAAATAAATACCAACTCCATGATAAGCCAACGTTGGGCAATAAAGAGGATGTGTCTGTACTATATGGCATGATTTGGCTTCTGATAATATTTGCACTGTAACAATAACAGTGCTAAGTACTAATCTAACACATTTAGTGTAATTATACTTGGAGACTGCAGAGAGGGTAAGAATGTGTGGAGAAAAGGTGTAGGGCGGGGGTAGTATGAGAGACCCTCAGGTTCTGTGACAGCAAGTCAACAGGTGCTATTCTAAAATTGAAAAGTTAAGAAACAGGAGTATGTGTGACTTAGAGATTGTAAAGGAAATGCAAAAAGAAACGTCTAAGAGAGTGGAGGGTCATCGCTTCTGGGGAAGGAGAGCAGGCTGTATGGAAGACAAAGCGGGCTATTAATTTAAAAAAATATTTTATTTACTTATTTGAGAGAGAGAAAGGAAGACAGAGCCTAAGCAGGGAGGATGGCAAGCAGTGGGAGAGGGAGAAGCAGGCTCCCTGCCAAGCAGGGAGCCCGATACAGGACTCCATCCCAGGACTCTGGGATCAGGACCTGAGCCCAAGGCAGATGCTTAACTGACAGCCACAAGGGTGCCTTGGGCTGTTAATTTTGAAAATAAATTCTGTAGAACCATGTGGCCTGTTAAACGATCTACATGTATGGCATTGATATATTACATTGCTGAAAGAGAAGGTAAGGCCAGAATCAGGTGTGGCAAGGGCGACATGATGAGATGCCCACGCTTGGTAACATAATCCGTTATCTTTTATCGACAACCCTAACAAACATTAAGGGGAAAAAAAAGTAACACAAACAACCCAGGTCTGGAGTAGAATGGTTAGGGTAATCGTCACAGGTCATGCCGGAAGTCAGACGGTGTCTCAGTTGAGCAAATGTTGTTGGGTTCATAAAACCAAGAGAATTTGCTATTTCCAGATGCGATTTCTATTTAAATGGAATGAGCTCAATGTGTCAACCACTCATTAAATTAGAACTCCAGGGAGACCATGAAAAGCTGTTAATTGTAAATACATCTCGGAAATGAAAATATTGTGCCCTGGGTTAATACATTAACACCCCCACTTTGCCAAAGAATCCATATTAATGGCCAATTTACTACTCACTGAGAAATCATATGACTGCTGAAGTGTGTAAAAAGAACATCTGGAGTTACAAAACCCATTATTTCCTTTGGAGAGGGGGAAATCGTCGGCTGAAGTCATCAACTACCTTCAAATGCCACCCCCCTTGGAATGCACCATGTCATTATTATCTTTGGGATTTGGGGGGCAGGGTGGGGGGAATAGTGGAAAGGAAAAAAATATAAACCAATATAAACCTCATTCAAACCACTAATTTTTAAGCATTTTATATCTAAAATTTTATAGCTTGGGCAAATCTATTTTTTTTTCCTTATTTCTCCTTTTCCCATTTCTTGAAAATCATGATAAAACTGAGAATAAACTGGGTCATGGAAAAGCTGCACACACACGAAGCGTTTCCAGGGTTTTAAAAAATATATATATTTATTTATCTGACAGAGAGCAGCGAGCATACAAGCAGGAGGATTGGCAGGCAAAAGGAGAAGGAGAAGCAGGCTCCCCGCCAATGAGGGAGCCTGATGCAGGGCTCAGTCCCAGGACCCTGGGATCATGACCTGAGCCCAAGGCAGACACTTAACCAACAGAGCCACCCAGGGTTCTTAAATGTATATATCAAGTTTTACCTACCAATAAGGGAAGTAGGGACTGGACTGTGTTCCTGTTGGAAGATAAACTGAGGCCTATTAAAAATTTTGTGTTTATCTGGGGCACCTGGGTGGCTCAGTGGGTTAAGGCCTCTGCCTTCGGCTCGGGTCATGGTCCCAGTGTCCTGGGATCGAGCCCCACATCGGGCTCTGTGCTCTGCGGGGAGCCTGCTTCCCCCTCTCTCTCTATCTGTCTGCCTCTCTGCCTACTTGTGATCTCTGTCTGTCAAATAAATAAAATCTTTAAAAAAATTTTGTGTTTATCTGAGCAAAAATGGATTCAGAGTAGGCAGCCTCCAGTCCATCAGCTAGAAGCTCTGAGGAATTCTACAAAATGAGAATTTCAAAGACAGAAGAGAGCAGGAACAAAGAAATTATACTAGGCAACAAACAAACAAACAAAAACAACCCAAGTTGTTTATGGCAGAGATCTGTCAGACAGATGAGCTAACTGGTCCTGATCTGTTATTTCCTGATTGACTGGTCTAAGATTCCATTTCTGAGAGAACTGAAATTCTAGTTAGGTCTCTGTTTGGTGACATGGGGCTTAGCATAAACCACTCCATTTGGGGTCTGTTGTCTTGCTTTTTAACATATCCCAAGAGCTGGATTTATCACTGGCCTTTCCTGATGTCTCAACATAGAAGAGTGAGTTCCATGCTAGCTAGGATGTCCCATTTCTTGTCTCTTTCTTCCACATCCTTAGGGTTTCACTTTCCATATCATTAGGGATATTAGAATGAACACTCCGGAAACGGATGTTTATCTTTAGGGCCACCACAGGGTTTGAGCCTTTCTTTTCTGGGGTACCTTCTGCAATCCCTTTAACAATATACATGTAGGTACTGGGATACGTTGACATCATACAGCCTGGGATCTTAGCAAGGAATTACAGCCGTGAGATAAATACGGCCCTTGCTCTAAGTGTTTTTTTGTTTGTTTGTTTGTTTTGTTTTGTTTTTTAATTTGGAGGTTATATCTTTTTTGGGGGGATTTATTTATTTATTTATTTGACAGACAGAGATCACAAGTAGGCAGAGAGGCAGAGAGAGGAGGAAGCAGGCTCCCTGCTGAGCAGAGAGCCTGATGAGGGGCTCGATCCCAGGACCCTGAGATCATGACCTGAGCCGAAGGCAGAGGCTTTAACCCACTGAGCCACCCAGGCGCCCCTGGAGGTTATATCTTAACCAAAAAGTTCTCAAAGGTGACACAGCACAATAGATAGTGGCGATTTGGGCAGAATTTCAGATTCCGAATAAAATCTGAAACAAGCAAACATGAAACAAAATACAGCTCATTTAAGAGTGGGCGAGAACACACATGGCCTCAGCCCCAGATGGCACATTTATGAGCTCAAGATGACCTTCTGTGACTGAGGGGCAAAGTTCAGAGTTCATGGTCTGTACTGCTGTCAAAACCTTCCAGCAGAAGCTCATCCTCAAAGATTGGTCCTTTTGGAAAAAGGGAGCTTTTTTGTTTGTTTTGAAGTTTCTGAATCCATGAAACCAAGGTGGGGACTATGGGCTTCCCCCAGCCTTCCCCCTCCCCCCCGGCCCCACCATCTTCACCCCATCTGAATTCAGTGTTTCTCTCAGACTGTTTCCACAGCGAGGTAAATGCTAGGGCAAAGGGGCTGCTTCAAAGCAAATGAGGCCCTTAATTTATCATAAAAAAGAAGACTGGTTGTTAAGGTTTTATTGGATTACAATAAAGGCTCCTAGTGCAAGGAGTCTGTGGTTTGATTCCCGGCATCACTGGGAGAGCTTGAAATCATAACCACAGATTATAGCAATGAGCTTCCAAATTTCCATATCCTAAGCAAAGATGCTGCTTTCTTGGACCTAATGCGGAATTGCATGCTCTGTGATTTTAGGATATGTATTGGAAAATTTTCTGTTTGGATATCGCGTCAGGAGGGCTGTGATTCTCCAGTTACCTCTGTGGTTCCAAAGCTCGTGTTCCCCCAAAAAAAAAAAAAAAAAAAAAAAAGGAAAGGAAAGAAAAAAATACTAAAAACAAAAGATGATTGTTGTAACTCCCTCCATTCTGTTCTCTTGTACCACTTGAAGGTTTTCATTAATTTTTTTTTTCTTTCACTGGGTTCAGTAAAAGTTCTTACGAGGTCATATTAGATTATAGCAGAGGCTTATGGAAAGGTTTTAGGTCCGCCTCTCTTCCCAAGCTCCTGATTAGAGGTTGTGTTCTATCAACTAAATAGACCCTAAAACCTCTCATCTTTGATATGTGTGTGTGTGTGTGATATACACACACATACATATACATATATCTATGCAATTTTATATATACTACTATATATCTATTTTTAAAATTATCAATATTTTTTGGTCTGGCAGACAAACCATATTGGGTCATGTTGGAATGGAAATGCAAGAATAAGTTGAAGATCTAAATTGATACATTTCAGTTTTCTTCGTGTAAGATATATCTGATTGAACCGGTAAAGAAAATTAACACCAGTTCGCTTTCCTTCCTTCTTCATACTCATTGGTGTGTATCCACGTCTATAACAAAATGAGAACAAAACCGGTAAGAAACTCAGGCATGGGTTCATCCCACTGTTTGAAACTCTTGGTAGTCTTTGCCTTTGGCCGTCCAGGCTCAGAGCTACCCCAACATTATAGGAAGCTGTGTCCTACTTTTCACAGTTGGAGAGGGAAGCGTGAATCTGTTTGGGAAGCAGAGTCAGTGCCTGGAGAGATGGAAGACAGTCATCGAGAGTTTCTCTGTACTGGTTCAGATGCCCTTTTTCGGAAATGGAGAAGTCATAGAAAACTCAGAGTCAAGCAATGAAGAAGTATCTTATCTCATAGTAGTGGAACTTCAGAAGATAGGAGTCTCCTGACGTATGTTTATTAGTGGTTCCATCATGTCACCAAGGACTTTGGCTGATTTGGGTTGTTCTCCAAATATCCATTCCCTGTAATAGGATTAAACATCCCTGCCCATGTTCACATGACTTGCCCTACTCCTATGGGCATCGTACACCCCTCCCCCCCTAACCCCACCACTTCTTCCTGACTTTGGGCTTGGCCCATAACATGCTCTGGCTGGTGGTGAGAGAGAACAGGCATGACACACGCATGCAGGGATTTGAAAGGCATAGCCTGAGTCTTTGCAGGTTGCTGCCTTCTGCTGGGATAACAACCCGTCTCCGTAGCTGCTACTTCTGAGCCTGGATCTGGACCAAGAAGACACTTGGGATGACCAGGCCCAGAAGTCCCACAGTCCTCAAATGACAAAGGGAAATAAATATGTGTTGCTTTTAAGCCACTCACACTTTGGAGTTGTTTATTGCCACAGGAAAAAATGACTAATTTTAGAACCCAGTGTCCTTCCATCTCTCCGTTCCTGTCCCTGCCAGTGGAGGCTGCTTTCTAAAGTGAGTTTCCCTTGCGGTTGGAGAATGGCAGTGGCTGGTCCAAGCGTCAGCTCCAGATGGGATGGTAGCCAGAGGCAGAATAGGGACCATCTCGTTCTGCATTTCCTTAAAAGTGGAGACACATTTTGCAGAAGCTCCATGGCAGACCTCCTCTGGGGCCTCCCTGAGCAGAAATAGGTCACAGGCTCCCCTCGAAACCTTGACGTTGGCGAGGTGCATGGGACCCCTGGGACGGACTCCCCAGCCGGGTCGGCTGACGCTCTTC